>NC_061804.1:13539648-13863739 GCF_021462225.1 Girardinichthys multiradiatus | reverse complement strand
CCCACATTTAATTTGTGTACATTTACTAACTGAAGAAAAAATCTTACATCAGGAATTCACTGTTTTTACAAAGTCAATGGTGCCTCAATTAGTGACACACTTAATTGTTTTCATAAAACAAATGTAACTGAAGCATTTTTATGTATACTTCACCTTCGAAAGTTGATCGAACTGTTGATCAACTTCTAATTAGTTATTAGAATAACAATGCAATGACACATACCATCACCACTGTGAAACATGGCAGTGGGAGTATTATGCTGTGGGGATACTTATCTTGAGCGGCGACAGAGGAAGCTGCTTATAGTTGATGCGAAGGTAAATGTAACTAAATACAGGGCAATCCCTGAAAATAATCTGTTAGTGGTTGCAAAAAGCGTGTGACTAGGGCTGAGGTTAACATATCAGCAGTGTAAAACATGGTGGTTGCAGCATCATGCAGTGACAGGCAACCTGATCAGAATTGGTGCATAGGTGACTGGAGCTAAATACAGAGCGACCCTTGAAGAAAACTCGTTAAGGCTGAGAAAGCCCCAAAACAAGGTTTGAGGTTCATATATCAGCACTCTTAAAAACGAGAAAGACATGAGAACATGCCATTCATGTTGTCATGTCACACGTAATGTGTTGATCCAGAAATGGCTACAAGGAAATAGCTCATTGTAAAAAATAAATGGTCTAATCTTAGTGTGAGATTATGCTGCAAAAAAAAAAATTTGTTTAAGACCATTTACACATCTACATCAGGAGTGACAATAAGTGTGGAGGATGCTAAAGTTCTTTAAATGGAGTTTGAATATGAAAACTGTCTCTGTGATATTGAATATAAAACAAAACAAAAAAGGAAATACATTTAAAAAAATGTCTTCAAACTGTGTTTCTTTGTAGCTATTACACCAAATTTCGGCCTAAAATCTATTTTACTAGCAATGCTGAGATTCCTGACACTCATTCATTTGCTTCATCTTGGTACAGGCCAGCCTGGGAGGAAGGCTGAGGATGATTATAACAGGAGCAGCTCCTACCTCACCCACCGTACTGAGTTTTCTCAGAGCAGCTTTAGGTTGCCAGGTAAGGAACATACTCACTCACAAACAGGCACATATTATAGGCCTTCAACATTTACTGAACTAGACTGGCATAGTTACAGATTATCTGATGAGATAGTGTTACAGAAAGTGGCACATATTTCCCTTGGAAAGATTTACAACCAAGAAAAAAGCCCTTATTCTGGTGTCTGCAGCACAAACTGACCCAAACTGTTTACCATGACAATGCAGATCATCCACATACACTTTATTCATGTAAACTTAGTCTACAAGGCTCATCAAAACTGTACAACAATAGGAAGACTGTTCACACATCCCTTTTCTTTGCATTTCCCATGTTTCTGTGGAGGTTTATGAAGCATATGGACAAACAGAGTGCACGGCTGGCTGTACCTACACCACACCAGGAGACTGGACCTCAGGTGAGCATCTGTGTTTGCACCACAGGCCTTGAAGAGACAGAGAGATGCTAATCTCTGCTCACACTATGGAACTTGTTTGCTTGATTTATGTCTCCAATCGGAGGTCAAAAAGTGATGACAGTGAATTGTGACTTTGGGCAATAATCAACTTTCCTGTTTGAAAAGGTGCCTGATTAAGGTTATTGTGGTTGTACGGCTCAGGAAGGAAATGTGCTGTTGCTGTTTTGCATGAACTGCTTCAGATATGCCCCCAAATCTCCACTCTGTGATAGTGTGTGTTGTACAGCGATATAACAGCTCAGACACTAGCTGTATCTCCTCTTCTCCAAGTAGATGATTTATGGATGGAAAAAATGGGTGAGAGTGGGAGAACGAGCAGGTCCATATGCATTTTCTAAAGTAGGAAAAAGGGGAGAGGCTTTATGAATCAAATGGAGATGAAAGAGCTGTTCAATCTGATTGCTTAGGTGATTTTCCACATCTACAAGGAGGTGCAACAGATCAGTAACATTTGTAAACGTCTCATTTGTGCCTTGCTTTGCTATAATATTCCAATAACTCATTTGGAGTTTCATCTACAACTTTCTTAATTTAGCACATTTTTGCATTAATGTAAGACTGCATCCTACATAAAGTTACACATCCATCCTTCCCCAGCCCCCACGCAACGCTGTGTACAATAAGACATTTGACTTCTACCAAACTTCTACCACAAGAGACTGAAGGCTCTTTTTTTGATAAAATTTGCTTCTACAAAGTTTTAGTCTAAGAACGTGCATACTCATGTAAGCAGGTTATTTCTGCTTTGATATTTGTTCCCCTAAAACATGGGGGGGTTTTCGAATGTCACAAAAACATGCCATTGTATCAAGAGCAAGTATGTTTTTGAGTGCCACTGTGCTTATTTGGCATTTTGTGCAATAGACCAACATAAAAAAGTGGAAAACTGGAAAAGGAAGAAAAGAAATTATACATGGTTTTCAAAATTTCCAACACTTAAACAACTAAACTGTGTGGCTTGCGTTTGTATTCAGCCTGATTGACTCTGATGTTTATAAAACAAAGTCCTGCACAAATAATTACTTTACGCTCCTTGTACTTTTAAAAATTCTCAGTTAAATGAAATACAGGAAATATTTCAAACACATGAAAAGAAATAATTGAAACTTAATTCACATGTGATAGCAGGAACTGAAATAGGGTTTGTGGTTGTAAAGTGACAAAATGCACTGTGAGGCTTAGACATTAACCAACAACATGTCAAACTAAAATTAACAGCTTTTTTTGCTGCAACAGGTTGCCTGAGCATACAATTAAGGATAGTCTCTTCGGCCAATTTGCGTCTGATTCAGGAAAATCAAGTTCTTTTAAAGTCAAATTTAATTCAAGATTTTGATGAATCATGTCGTGAAATAGGGTTGAACAACTTTTACAAACATCTGCGCTTCATAATTCTTTAAACAGCAACATTAAAAGTAACCACTACACAACCCAGAAGTAAAAGTAGTGCAATGTTGCCCCCTGCTGCTCAGTTTTCAAATGGATATCTGTTTCACATAATAAAATAATGTATTTATTTTTCATTTATAGGAAATAGTTGGCACACAGTGAAAGTGCATGCAGAAATCATATGTTAAGACTCTTACAAAGAAGACCTAATCCTGTTTTATTTACCTGATTAATAGGTCATGTTGGGGCTCCTCTGCCATGTAATCTCATTAAACTGGTGGATGTTCCTGAGAAGAACTACTTTGCATCTAAGGATGAGGGAGAGGTAAGCAAAGTAATTTTTAGCCAAACTGCTTATTTGAATTGTATATAAGGTTTTATTTAAATTACTCTTATGTCTTTCTTTTGTGTTAGCATTAGTCCTTTTTTGCATAGGAGATGATTTCTGCATGTTTTATGTCTGAACTTGATCCCTTATGTGTTTCTAATTATTCGTCTAGGTCTGTGTGAAGGGTCCAAATGTGTTTAAAGGCTACCTCAAAGACCCAGAGAGAACAGCTGAGACGCTGGACGCAGACGGTTGGCTTCACACCGGAGATATCGGCAAATGGTTATCGGTGCGTACATAAAGCTTATACCAGACTTGCGACTCCGTCATAAAGAAGTGTTCCAAAAGCTGTTGTGATAACGTGAGGAAATGTTTGCTTTAATTTATCCAATTTTGTTCAACCTGTTGCCTGCTGTAGAATGGCACGCTGAAGATTATTGACAGGAAAAAGCACATCTTCAAGCTGGCGCAGGGTGAGTACATCTCCCCTGAGAAGATCGAGAACATCTACATCAGGAGTCAACCCGTGGCACAGCTCTATGTTCATGGGGATAGTCTGCAGGTAAGAATTTATCATACTAAAATCCACAGTACTTTGACGACAGAAATCTTTCTATAAAGTAACTTGCTCAGATTTTAGGTCCCCACAAACTAAACTTGTAGGTTCTCGTATAGAATCCTTTATCTGTGTGTTTTCCTCTTGGATTGACGTTGTGACTTCTTTTTCCAGTCCTGTTTAGTGGGAATTGTGGTTCCTGACTCTGAAGTGATGCCTGAGTGGGCCAAGAAGAAAGGCATTCTGGGCACTTACAAGGACCTTTGTAAAAACACGGTAGTTAAAACCTTTGTAAACACTCTAAAAGATTTAGTAACTGATTTAAATCAATCATTATTATACATATATCTTATCTGTTAACAGGAATTAAAGAAGGCCATACTTGAAGATTTGGTGCATCTGGGCAAAGCCAATGGCCTACTATCTTTTGAGCAAGTAAGACACAAGTCACATTTGACACATATTACCAGTTAACCCAAGATCTTGTAATGAACTCCAAAATTCTTTGAAACCTGCACAGATTCCTCTCTGCCTCTCACTCAGAGAGCAAAAAGCCAGGTTACAGTTTGGCAAGCAATTAGGGACAAAGACCTTAATCTTTGGTGACCTGTCCTGTGGTCGGATAAAACTACAATTGAAGTGTTTAGTCCTATTAGACATTTTTAGATTAGGAGGAATATGTAGGATGCTTACAACCTTTAGAACACCATCCCAACTGTGAAGTACAGGGGATGGCAGCGTCCTGTTGTGTACGACCTTTGCGGCAGGAGGTACTGGTGCACTTCACAAAATAGATAACATCAAGAGGAAAAAACATTTTGTCAAAATACTGTAGCAACGTCTCAAGAGATCAACCAGGACGTTAAAGCTTGGACACAAATAGGTCTTCAATATTGACACAAAACCCTACTCATACAGACAAATTAGTTACAAAGTGGTTTAAGGACAACAAAGTTAATATTTTCTTATGAAAATCCTCTCAGAATTGTCCTAGAAGCTTGTTAGTAGATACAAAAAGCTTGTGGCAGAGGTGGAACATGTTAAGGGACATTTACCCGAATTCACAATCATTTCAAACTGGTCCCTTTCTACATTTTTCTTTTACAATTTCCTTTTAAAGGTGAAGAACATCTACATCCACAATGAGATGTTCTCCATCGAGAACGGCCTTCTGACTCCAACGCTAAAGGCCAAGCGACCCGAGCTCAAGGAATTCTTCAAGAAGAAGATTGACGAGCTCTACAGCAGCATCTCCATGTGAAGGCCACCGTGACCTTGTTTTCCTTTGAGTATCCTGACACAAAGATCTGTTTTGACCTGCAGTGGGACAATTCTGCATCTCATGAGCCAGAGCATGCTTTAGGGAAGCAAACCAAAACTGTCCCAAATGTGGAAGATTTAAAATGGCTGTTCAAAACAACCTAAACAAGGAATAAAACGTGAGACGGCACACATTGTCACATTTATTTCTTTAATTTATGCATTTACTGTATAAATGACCTCAGCTATATTCTTAAGTGATTGTTGTTTAACTTTTATTCGGGGATAACTGAATAAGTTTTTTTTGTGGCATGAGTTCACCACATTAAAAACCAATCAAAACACAAGAAGCAAATCAGTGTTTAACACTGCATTGTCCACCAGAGGGAGGCATAGAGCTGCATATCCTGCATATGCAAAGCACTACTTTCCTTTACATTTTTATCAGCATAAAATATTAAATGCAAAAGAAATATATATGACAATGTGTATTGTTACATATATTTCATACTGTCTTTTGTTGGATTGGTTTTAAATTAGGCATATTAAATCTTACCAACACTGCTACCTGCTATCGATCCAAACAAATTACAGCTCAGATCGTAGAATCAGAAAAAAAAACATTCAACACTGAGCAGACCATCTTTATGTCCTGTCCCTCTCTTACCCTCCCCATCAGTTTTAATCAGCCAGACAAACAAGTGTACAACCACAAGTTCAGTGTAATTGTGTGTAGAGTAACTCCAGGAGATATCTAAAAGTGGGAAACAAAAGACTGTAATCCACTCAAAAGCTGTCTCACAGTGGAGACTGAAAAAATGTAAATCCAGCTTTCAGAGCTTCTCCAAATCTTTTAAATCACTGCTCTGTTTTATGTGGGGCATTTACCCAAATTAAACTCTATGTTTTTAAGTCATTCATTACAGGGAGAGTCATCATTACGTGGACTGTGGCCAGACGTTCAGCGTGCATGCACTATTTTCAATGTAGAGAACTGGCCCAGATTAAACTGTCATTTCAGCTGGTGCAATTACTGCTTTTTTTTCATTCATTTCTGCACTAAGAATAGGTCTGGTGAAAACAAACAAACAAAAAAGGATGAATGAGTGAATGCCTAACCAGGGCTTAGGGCAAAGCATGCAGTTTGCCATGCAATGCTGAGACCATTTGGCTTTCAATGCAGATGGTTTTACCCTGAGGCTGTATGCAGCTGCCTACAACCGCTGTTACATTGCTGGGTTATGTAACTCTGGTAATGGAAGGTTAATAGAACAAACGACAACTTTAAAACATAGGGAACATTTGTTTTGTTTGAAGGATTTACTTATAGTAGTAATGCATACGCTTTTAGAGTTGATTACCGTCCCAAAGCATAAACAATGTGGATGTATATAAATGAGGACAGGTAGATGTAAGCATATTTATTCGAATCAACCGTTTGAATTATTTCTTTTTTGTTCTTCTCTTTTTTGCGTGTAGTAGGAAGAATTGTACTTTATTTATTTATGTATTATGATGTACAATGGAATCAGCACCATATCCTTGTAATGATTGATCGCTGCAAAAGGGATGAGAGTGGGTGGGGAAATAGGAGCAGGGCAGTGAAATAAAAGATATTCTGGAATGATTTTAAACGATTCTGTTGTCTCTTTTTGTTCTCTTGTGTATGAAAGGTTAAGCTTTTGTCTGTTAATAATCCAATTGGGGAAAATTAACCTAAGACCGCTCTCCAAAGTAGGCATGGGCAACTTAACAGTATCAAGGTATATAAAAATTAAAAAATGTATGATTTCAATACTCTTCAAAGTTTTACATTATACCATTCCTATAGGCAGAGGTCCTTTTGAAAAGATGCCAGGGAAAGTGCCTAAGTAACTGAAGTTTCTCTGGTTATGTAGACCATATAGTAATGTATTGCTCTCCTGCCACCAGCTGTTCCTGTGCACTGGTAGTTAGCTGGCTGAAAAAATATGTAACATTTTTTTTCCTAATGCACCAGAATGAAAAAAATGTTCTCTTTATAAATATTTCCTGTCTCAAAAAACATTGTGAAAAACAGTCATGCTGTAGAAATTAAAGGAGCATCACTCATATTAACAAGCTGAGATCAGGTTGTTACACTCTAAATATACTCTTGAAAATGACTACTAAATAGAACAGGTTCATTCAATTATTTGCCAAAGGATGTGTATAATAATTAAAATGACAAAAAAAGCATTATGTTGTCTATAACTATAATAGAGGTGGGAATAATTGTTGGTTTTCTGCTTTAAATGTAAGCATATAGGTCATGTTACATGTTTTGGTTTTATTTTTTTCTGAAAATACTGTGAAATAACACCATCTTACTTTTACTCAATATTATCATACTGCAATAATCTCACACCGGTCTTTGCCTTCTCGAGAATGTACAGACATGTGAAAAACAAATACACCTCTAAGATTCAATGGCTTCCAGGACCAACCTGGTAGCAATAGCTTCAATTAATCATTATCCTTGTGGAGGAATTTATTTTTTTTGGCACTAGTGTCCTTAATTGAACAGTAGTTTGACAGGAAAGAGGTTGGAGAGAGAAGGGAAGACATGGCTCAAGACTGGGAATCAACCCCACAACAACCGTGTCGAGGACTATAGCCTCGCTACATGGTACGCCTGCTTTACGAACTGAGCCACCCAGCACCCGCCTTGTATATGAATTTTGACTCACTCTTTATCACTTCCACTTACTGAGATTTGCACACCTCACCTAAGGGTCCTCAATGTCATTTCAGTTAGTTGAGCCAAACTTTTATTAAGCCACTGAAACACCTTGATCTTTTTTTTTTCTTTTCAGCCAATCTTTTACAAATTTGCTGCTGTATTTGGGGTCATTGTTTTGATTATGACTCAGTTTCAGCCAAGCTTTACCTGTTGGACAGATGCCATCACAGCTGACTCTATATGCCCTGGTATACAAAAAGGTTCATGATTAACTCGATGACTACAAGTTGCCAATGTCCCATATATGCAAATTAAGCCCAATCATCATCTTTTTGTCTGTCCCTTGATGTCCTGTAAAGCACTTTGGAGGCCTTGTATCTGAATGGTGCTGAATAAATAAACTTGCCTTACCTCTCCATGCCGCACATGACAGTCGGGAGAAGTTTGTTCTAATATGTAGCAAAAATTAAAAAAAGCTGTTTTTCTTCTGTAATTTATACTTATCCTGGTCCAAACATTTATATTTGTTTTCCCATATCTGTTTGGTGGTAAAAAAATTACATGGGACAACACCTATGTCTATAAAAGAGCACCTCATGTGGTCACAGTATATGATGGTCAAATAATTGGGTGAGTGTCTTGGCATATATAAGAACAGTACAATTTTCCATTTCTCTTTTTTTGTTTGTTTTTTTGTTATTATTTAAGCATGAAAATGAAATAAAAAAATTCTACTCATCCTTTTCTTAACACAAAACACGCAGTGTAGCTATTTCCATTAAATATTTTGTACTTTAAAATGAAAAACAACCACTTGTTTGTGTAATGCCCTACTTAACATATTTTCTCATATTTCACCTTTAATACCTAAACAGCATGACTAAAATAGTGCTCAAAAGACTGCCCCCCTGTGGTTGGCAACAGTATTCTTCACTGTGGTAACGAGACTGAAGTTTTTTAATGTTAGACTAAGAATTGTCGCTAAAACTGACAAACTGTATTTACAGAACAGAATCCACATTTGATTTTGCTATCGAGGTCTCGAGGTAAACTAAACCAAACCTCGAGGAGAAAACTGCACCAACGGTAACTAATAAGTCAAATGAAACTGGAAAAGGATTTGTCTCATCATTGCTATTCCTGTTGTTCTGCCATGGATCCTTGGACAGGTTACAACTGACTTACATTTAGTTCAAAAAGGGAGAGAGCTAGAACTTAAAGAGGTGGGTAAAACATGTAATGGGAATATTCAGTTTGTTCAGATTCAAGTAGTTCATTAACAAGTATTCAGTATATGCATTCAGACTCGAGACAGGATATTATACTAGGTCCTCGACTTTCTGAAGACAAAGATAATTTCTTTTCTTAGCTGTGTGTGTCCTCTGCTGTCCTCTTCAAAGCGGAAGAATAAGTTAGAATTAAGGGAATGGTTTCAAATTGACATAGTTTTTGCTGATATTTTTTTTTTCCATCAATATTTTATTGTGTTTTTCATTTACATTGACACTTCTCATAATCAAACAACAAGAACAATAAACACCCTCATAAAATAGACATCTGCATATTTTCTAGATATACTAGAGGCAGCAACCCAGAATATTGATTGTAGAGCCTCTTAACATTCAGTTTTGGTCAGTCTTGTCTTTAGTTGGTTTTTTCCACTGGCGATATGTCCACACCTTCCTCAAATATCCTGAAAGGTCTCCATATGTTTTCAAACAACTCACCTTTCCCTTTTTGAAGAAATGTTATCCGTTCCAGGGGTAAAGTCATCAGCACTTGTTTGATCCAGTGTATGATACCTGATCCTGTTGTTTTCTTCCAGAAAAGTGCAATCAGTCTTTTAGCTTGTAGTAGACACCTGCCAATCAGTACCTGTTCACATTTGGTAAACAAAGCATTTTTGGGATACAGACCTAGTATGAGAAAACCTGGGTCCAATGCAATATCCTTTGAGACAAGATGTTCTATGACTTGTTTTATTGCTTTCCAAAACCTTTTAATTTCCCTGCATTCCAATATACAATGAAATAGTGTCCCTTTTTCTTCTGAACATTTTATACACGTGTCTGGTATACTAGGATTATACCTATTTAAATTGGCTTGAGGCTACATACATTCCAATTAATCCTAACCATTGAACAGTGCAGTCAGATTCATTTGTTTATTCAAATTGGATAAAAAGTTTTTCTATCTAAGGAAACCCAGCAGATTGCATCCAGTCAGTGACTTGCAGCATTCCCTCCTCCTGGATGAGCATGACACCCTCATACTGGAGTGAAATGTGACAGAGTAATTGGTTCTTTTGTGAATTTCCTTACGTTGTACCATATTCTGATCATGTTTTTAACTATTGGATTAATTGTTTTTTCCAACAATCTGGTTACTGAATCAGAAAAAAATATATAAAGGTAAGGCTGGGCTTAGCGAATCAGATTCCATCTCTGTCCACTGGGGGGCATACTACGCTTTAAAGGAATATCTAATGGTTCTATGTTGGGCTGCCCAGTAATACCAGTTTATGTTGGGACACCCCACCTCTCCTTCATTGTAAGGTAAATGTAAAAGTGACATTCTAACCCTGGCCCGTTTAATTTGCCACAAGAAGCCAGCAATTAACTTCCTAAAATTATTGAACCAGTTTGCATGAGGCGACAGATTTGCTGATATTTTATCTTATTTTATTTTTTTGTAAGAAACACGAATTTTAAAAAGAACATAATGATGGTAAGATAACTGACCCACACTCCAATCTGGACGGCGACGGCGACGTTGGCCAACCGCCATATAAACAAGAAGAAGAAGAAGAAGACCACTCAGGACAGGTGTGCTTGGTTGCTAGGCAACGCTTTTGGGACAGTGGCATTTGGCGGAATTTATTTTATAGCTAGTGGCGATTAATTTAAAACATGATCTAAAATAAGGAGTGGAATCTGAGAATCGGATTGAAAGGAAATGGATCAATACAAGCGCCAAGTTAGAGTTCGCCGTAAAAGCGGGTTTCCTTACAAACGAGATACACCTATAAGACCAGCGACAAGGAGGCGAGACAGTAAGAAACTGACATAAAACCACAGAAGATTTTAGCCAACTCTGACACTCCACACTAAGTGCTTATGTAGTTTATAATTTGGTAATTAGATAAAGCGCTATTTTACTGCATTTGGGAATCAAGGTCTAAACCACATAGAATATCTGAACCCAGACTAAATTAGTCCATGGTTTTTACGAAGTCTTTAGGTAATGTTTGCGATTTTGTTTTTTTGTTTTTAGTCTGTGAAGGATCTAAAAACAAAAAAAACTATAAAAGCCCGATTAAATTGCGTGTTTGTTTATTTGTTTTTATTTTTGACCAACTGAAATCAGGCCCATTCTCATAACTTTATAACCTTGACTGGCTAAATGTGATCTGGATTATTCTATTTATATGCTTCAAGTTACCATTTGTGAGATGTTATGTGCCTCCTTCTGTTCTAGGCCACTGTTGGGACCAGTTAAACAAAATCACAACACAAACATGTAAACTGGTTGCACCTAATTTGCAGAATAGTTTAGATCAAATTTGACTGTAGTATAATGGTTTTTTGAATTGCACAGGAAAGTCCTCAAAAGTCTCTACCAAAGTGCGAGAACTCACAAACCTGGGCTGCAAAACCAGAATAATGTCATTTTGTTTTGCGAGAGTGAACAAATTTCTCTGGTGTTGTAGACTATGTATAGGCTTTGAGACAAACCAATCCAATATAGAACAGACTAAACACTATATTTTTACTGGGCCCCAGACTCTGGAACTCTCTTCCTTTAGACTTGAGGTCAACGGACTCTGTAGTCTCTTTTAAAAGACATTTAAAACCATATATTTATTAATCTATTTTTTATTAATTTATCTTGTATTTTTAGATATTGTTAACTTTAGGGATGGTGTATTAGTTTTTGCATCTTGAAAGGTGTTGTATAAATAAAGTTTTACTTACTTTATATCGGTTGAACCTCAGATAAACTAAAGTGGTCCAGGTTCTTAAAATGCATTAAAATCACATATTTGATTCCAAAATTACTTTGGCTTAAAGATGAGCTTGATCTAAACGGGTCTAAATGCCACACAAGAATCTTCACAAATATACAAAATAATTTCACAAATCTGAGCAGGCATATTTTAATTCAGTCATGTTTTGACCATTCTCCAGAGTCCTTAACAGCTCACTTTAGAGTTCTCCTTTGAACATATAGGCAGAATATGGTAAATTAATGTCAGTCCAATATGACTCTCCTACTTCTAAACATTCAGCATATAAGAGACATCTGGCCATCAAACACTATGACTCATTACCAGAAGAGCCTGAGGAAGAAAAAATAAATAAACCCACAGTCAAACCTGTAAGCCCAGTGAGGGTAAGTGTGACTTGTAAAAGTTGAATATTTTCCTTTGATTTGTGGATTAGAAACACATTTTTTTTACCTGGACTTTCAAATTAGTTTTGATATGCCATTTTTAATATGTATTTCACGGTTTAAAAGGTTGTGGTGCTACTGAAAGTCTGTGTTTCTCAAGCTTGATTTATTTTGCTTTTACATTCACAGGTTGGTACATCTATGCCGTGCTTAAGCAGCTCTGGGTTTACTGAAAACAGAAGAAGCCAACCTGTTTCATCTGTTATGTCGAATATTAAAGAACCTGGCCACCAAAAATTATCAGGAAAACTTTACCCGACAGTTCAGGACGCAGTCATTCCAGAGGTCATTAAAGGTTACAGCACTACACAAAGTGGGACGTCTTGCATCATGGAGGCAGACTCAACTTTAAACTCAGAGGATGAGGATGAAGATGATGATTACATTTACTCCTCTGCCTCCACAACCCTTAGCAGCATTCCTTCCCCAGAGATCTTCAGAAAAGAAAAGAGTGGTATGTGTATGCATCCACGGTTTTATACAATGGTTTGGGAAAGTACATCATGAACATTTTAGCCATTTTGCAAGCCAAATGTCAATGTATTTTATGAGACAGGTCAACAGAAAGTAGGCCAGAAGGAAAACTATACATGGTTTTCATGTTATTTTACCACATCTAATTTAATCTCTGTTAATACAGCTAGTTATAGGAAGGCCTAATGAGTTTGATAAAGCACATCAATAAACACAGATCCAGACAAGTTTTCAAAAAGGTTTTGGAGTAATTTAAAGCCAGTTTGTGGTGTAAAACAATATGTAAAGTTTTGAACATCTCTCTGACCATTCATCATCTGAAAATGGAAAATGTATGGTACAAGTGCAAACCTATCAACACACAGACGTCCACTTAAATGAGCTCTTTCTACCCCCCCCCGTAAGGGAAAGAAGGTGCGCTTTTAAGCACTTTTAAGATGAGACCAAAATTTTACTTTTTGGCCTACATACAAAAAGCACATCACCCAGAACACAAATTCCTGCCGCGAAACATGGTGGTGGCAGCAACATGCTGTCGGGATGCTTTTCTTCAGCAGGGACAAGGAAGCTGGTCATAGTTGATGGGGGAAATGTATGGAGCTAAATACAGGGGAGACCTGGAGGAAAACCTGTTAGAGCCACACTATAGACTCAAAAGACTTGAGACTGGGACGTAGGCTCACCTTCCAGCAGGACAACATTCCTAAAACATACAGCTATGATCGAAACAGCTTAGGTCAAACCCTAGTAATGTGGTAGACTGGCCCAGTCCAGTCCAGTCCAGTACTCTTAAATCAATCAGTCCAGTACTAAATCCAGAAGAGAATCTGTAAAATGGCCAGAACTGATTTTTCACAGACATTTCCATCCAATCTTTCTGAGCTTAGAGAATTCTTTACATGAGCAACACTGGTAGAAACATACCCCACACAACTTCCGGTGGTAACTGCAGTGAAAGGTAGTTCTACAAAGTACTGTCATTTGACAGTTATGTGGTACTTTGTGTTGATCTATGACATAAAATCCCAATAAAATACGCTGAAGGTTTTGGTTGTAGCAAGAGACTGTGGAAAAGTCCAACACAGCTTAGTACTTTTGCAAGGTAAGGTATCCAACATGAATACGTAACAATGTAATCCTAATGAATGTTTCTCTCTTTGTTTGTCTTGTCAAAACAGTGGACACAGTGAGTCTGCCTAACGAAGATGAGTTGCTGGGTCTCCATATTCATGTGAAAAATTCCACTTTGTTGGAAGACAGCCATGCGGAGAACATTCACATGCATTATCCACCCAACCTTTCCACCATCATAGGTAATTCTTGAAAAACAAATGTCAACGCTTTTCTAACAGTACAAAAACCTATAATCGCATTTGTGAAAACATTTTTTTTTTTGATTGTGCATATGGAAACCAGCTAAATCTTTGTTTTTTCAGATGCTTCTACAATTCTTGCAGAAAAGAAATGTGAGATCAGGTAAGTGTTTTATTTTAAGTAAACATCTTAACTAGAGATTTAAAAATTCAGCTTTACCTGACCAGTACTGGTTAATGGTTGATTTGAGATTCAACATTATGTTTGTTATTTATCTGAGGTAGGGGTTAGTGATTTTGGATCCAATAGCGCATGGTGGAAGTTCAAGATTATTCCAGTTCCTGCAATGAAAGCATGTGTCCCTGGCTTCTATTTAAATTGTACTACTAATTTTACTACTTTTACTGATCAGGCTTAATGGAGGGAAAATTGGCCCTCATGTTTTTTTTTCTCTTTTGTTTACTTGGTGCAGGTCTCATGTGTCAAGAGAGCCGACACATTAAGTTACCTGTCGTAATGTGGTTAACTAACATTTGTTTAATTTTTGTTTCTATCAAGCTACCACAAAACTAAGGAAGAAACTAAAAAAGACATAAGCTCATGTAAATCAGGTAACATGCCAAATTTAATAAGACACATACTTTTACCTAATAGTGCATTATTTAATTTTCTTTTTTTTTTATATGCAGATCAAGCATTTGAGAGGAAAACCTCACCACAAGTAAGGTTTTTTATTTTTACTCATTTAAAATGTAAGGTTCATAATCATGTTCAAATATAAATCCTGTCCTTAGCTCTCGGAGAGAAAGCCCATTTTCTATAAAAAGAAGGTTTGGTTCAAAAGTCCCATCACAACTGAGATTCCAGAAGCCAAAGACATCACATCCTGTACACCGAGCAGCAACAACACCAGCATTTCCTCAAGCCCTCCCCAGAAAGTTAAGCCTCATCCCACAACATCCAGGACAAGTATAATCAGCTCTAATGATGAAACATTATCTCTTGCTGTGACGCTTAAAAGGCCTGTGAAAACGTGTCCGCAAAACGCAATGTTCTTTCACTTTGAGAATGATAGTGAAGGAGAGGCCTTTTTACAAAGGATGAGAGAAAGATCTGTCATACTCAGAAGTGCTGTTTTCCTTCCATTAACATTAGGCAGTCAAAACCCACAGAGTTAACCTACAGTTCAGTCTGAATTGTTTAAGTGAGAATGTATGCTAATAAGAGATAAGCAGTGAAGGTTAAGGAAATGGATGGATGGATAACGTACTTGGATGCGCAACATTAAGGTATGTGGACAAGTAAGCAGTGTCACTGTATAATATTTAAAAAGGAATAGCTACTGGAAAGACAGCAGTCCCACATTTATCTTTTTACTTGAACATGATCTAAGTAAGAGTTGAACTTTATTTTCTTTGCATTTTAATTACACTGTTTTAATGTCCCATCATATCTGGTACGAAGCGGTTTTTTTGATAGTTACTGTGAACAGTGTCTCAAAAATGTGCAGCTTTAATGCACTATTTTTTTTTTTATCGTGTTTGCAGATTCAAATGCTCAGCTGATCTTTGCCATTTTGCAACAATGGAATTAAAATGTGCACACCAAAATATACCCACTAGATGGCACATGTGTATACTTAATAACATTTACGAATATTCATGTACCAATTATCTTTTGTGTAAAAAAAATACGTGTGTGTGTGTATATATATATATGTTACTTTGTCTTTTCCATGGATTTTGCTTATTTCAAGGAAAAACTAAATTAAAATATGCAATATATATGTCGGATTTTCATTGTATTTCTGTGTAACTTTTAGCTTGCAAACTGACTGACTTAAGAGTCTAAAACCGTCTTCAATAAATAATGATTTTGCGGTACCTTGTGAAAATAAGTGTATATGATCACTTGTTTTTTACATATTTAACTGAGTACAACTAACTATATTTTTAATCTGCAAGTATTTATTGGATGCCTGTGTTGCCAGTTGATTAGAAGCCGAATTTGAAATGATTTCTGCGGTTAAATTTCACGCCACTGCAACTCCCGACAAAACATCAAAACAGCCAATGCACTTACCACGTGATTACCTTACCAAAAATATCAGCCAATCGCGTATTTTCCTTTTTAAGAGCCGCCAATCAAAAAACAGTAACAGATTACCAAGCAGCCCCTGTGACTAATGCTTGTCATATGACTGTGACACCCATGGAGACAATTACAAGGAACGAGATTCGCTCCTGGATGTGAAAACAAAATAAAGCTTGTATCGAATTAATTTTTGGTACAAAATGCCTCCGACTCTCTTTCAGAAACTTTTTAACAAGAAAAATGCGCTGTCGTCACCGCCGCCAAGATGTAGCAAGGAGGACCCAGCTTTCAGGTACCATTTTTTTTGTGTGTCAATGTTGTGTGTCTTAACGTTGGCAATGCTGACGTTATTTCTAATTTTTTGAGTTCGTTGTGTGGGTGTCTAACAGTTTTCGGGAGATATGTTTTAAATTAAGGACGGAATGCACGCAACGGATGTGTATAATTTAGTTATTTCAACTTCAGTGAGGCAAACTCCATGTAGACGTGGGAGACGTGTTGTGCCTGTTGGTACGGTTAGCTAACATGCTAATGCTAGCGCAGAGCGAGGCTGCAGCACGCGCTGTGATGGTTTCTTCATTCCTTAGCAACCACTTTTTGCTCATTTACTAAACCATTCTTGTTCCTCTGTTGTTTACCAACAATTACCAATAAATACTATGCATTTTAGGTTTGGTCTTATCAGCTAGTGTGTTAGGAGTTCCAGAAGCAGCGTCCTCTTTGTTTCTCCTCGTGTTTCCTAAATGAGTTATCCCCCTTTTGTTTTTGGTTACGGCTTTTATTTTACGCGTCCATGGTTATGAAAAATCATGCATTTGTGTTTCAACCGCTGCCTATTATTAGTTTAGATGGAGCAAAGCAAAAGTGGCTTCTCCAGATTTTTGTTCTCCGTCAGTGTGGTTAGCCGAGGGCAGCGTGTGCTATGATGTTGGGGTGAAGAGGATGTTATTGCTTCAGTTGGCCCCTTTAGATCAATCCCAGACCATGCATCTGATACAGGAGTGTAAAACAGTGTTCTGATAATCACGTGAGGGCTATTTATGTTGTTAAATTTTGGCATATGCTGCCATATGTCTACATTATACTAGTCCTGCATTAACAAAATGCACCGGGGTTTAAGCTCAGTTATGCACGTTCTGTAAATACAAGCTACAGCATAGCTTTTTTGACACGCTTAAATGTTTCAGATCACCAGATAAATTTTAGTTAGACAAGGGTTACCTGAGTAAATCCAAAAAGTATTTTTCAGATGAAGATTTTAAATATTAAGGGGTAAAACCTTTGCAAACCAACGTGCACCAGTGTGAAAAGTAATTGCCCTCTTATTAAATCATGAATTAACCGATTAAACAAATTTTCTTTAAAGATGAGTTTATGTCACACTCGGGCCTAATTGGTGCCAGACCTGAAGAATCTATACTTAAATACAATCTTTCTGACAACATGAAGGTACTAAAAGATCTAAAAAAGGTATCACATTAGGTCCCAATCTAAAGAAATGCAGGAACAAAGCTGTTGGCATGTATCATTCTGCACACTTGTCTTGCGAAATGTGAACCAAAACCATTATCCACAAATAGAGAAAACATAAAACAATGATGAACCTTCCCTTGATCGGTTGTCTTACCAAAATTACTCCAGGAGCACATTAACTTGACAAGAGAAATGCGTCACCACCACCACCAAGATGGAAGGAAGACCCGTTTGTGACGGTGTCACCAAAGAAACCAGTACATCCAAAACACTGCATGCATCACTTGCGTCAGTTAATGTGACTTGAGCTCAAGCGTAGTTGGGTTATGAAAGTGATCCGAAAGCATACCAGCTAGTCTACCTCTCAGTGGTTCAAAAATACAAAGGTTTTGGAGTGTTGTAGTCAAAGTCCGAACTTAAATCCCATCAAGATGCAGTACCATGGCGTGCTTAGAATTCCTCCAGTGTGTCTGAATTTAAACAATTCTTCAAATAAAAATAGACCAGGATTACCCCTGATCAAGCATTTTTATAAATGCTTGAAGATGCAGTTGTTGCCACCTGAACACCCTTGTTCATTGTATGGGACAATTACATTTTAAAATGGGGCGAGGAATGGAGGCTACTACACCTTTTCACTTGTTTTACAAATACATTTGTTTTTAAAAAAATAATTTTCAGCTGTGGAAACATGCAGCCGAGTTCGTAAACTAAATGGCTTCACCCATCACTCTTATTGGTTTGGTTGTGTCGGCCACATTTCATCATCTGAGAGAAAATACAATGCATACAGTTTTTTTCGCACTGACTGGTTGTGTGAAGGTAACAAGTAAGTTATTAAAAGTTTTTTATAAGGGCCAGCTTTCTCACAGATAACTGATACATTTCAGATTTTGGCAAAAAAAAAGTATTTTGTACAGCAATATTAGAGTAACGGTGGTTTAAAACTACTGTTGACAAACTACTGAGGGCAGTGTAGAGAGAACACACATCCCCATAGACGGAAGTGTTCTCTGAACACTCCTTTCTATACACAAATGACTGTACCTCAGTGGACCCTTCTCTCAGAAACTCCTAAAGTTTGCAGATGAGACCACTGTCCTTGGTCTGATCCAGGACAATGGCGACTCCCTCCCCCTCACCATCCTCAACAACAACGTGTCTACTGTGGATCACTTCCGGTTCGTAAGAACCACCCTTTCTCGGGACCTGAACTGGTCCTCACACCTGGACACTGTTTGGAAGAAGTCCCAGCAGAGATTGTACTTCCTGCAGCAACTCTAAAAGTACAACCTTCCAGAGGAGCTGCAGCTCATCGTCTACACTGCCATTATTCAGTGTGTCCTGTGATCATCCATCACTGTGTGGTTTGGCCCATCCACAACAGGACAGATCTAGACTACAGTGAAGAGTTGGGTCTGCAGAGAGGATCGTTGGGGCTGACCTTCCCTCCATCTGGGACTTCTGCACGTCTAGAGTCAGGAAATGGGCTGTTGACATCTCGGCAGACTCTGCACATCCTGGACCCAAACTGTAGAGTTTTAACTTCAGGTCGGCGCTGCAGACAACTCTTTGTAGCAACCAGCTGCCACAGATACAGTTTCTTTCCCCAGGCTGTCTCTCTGATGAACACAATGAACACCTTACAGGGACATGATTCTAATTACAATATGAGAGTATTTTAACTTCCTTAATTAGGGCAAAACCAATAAGTGGGGGACAATTCAGCCCATGTTTAGAAAAAATATATAATTCAAAAGTGTCACTTCCCTGTTTGGCAAAACAGTAGATAAGTGTCAATATACCTTTAGGAGGTATGTACCTTTGATTCAGTCATGCAGTTCTTTTATTATAATTGCTCATCTTTAGTGTACTTCTGTTTGCCTGTTGATACAAATAAATGTTACTACTAAGGGGACAAAAATAGTTTCAAAACAAACTTGGGTCTGGCGCACACAAAACATTTTTAAATTGTAAACAAGGATCTGATCCATGCAAATGTATTTAGCAGCAGCCATGTTTGTTTTCTTTCCGGTAATTTTACCGAATATTTTCTTTAAGGATCAATTACACCAGCACGGTAAGTTGCTACAGGTTGCTACTTTTTTCTGCTCTAATTGTCAGCCTCTACCATAACCTGTTATTGTTGCCCGCATTGGCCTCCAATGCATTTAGAACTAAACGGATTAATGGAGGGCGAGCGCAATGGTTTGTTTTGTTGCTTCACTATTTACTAACCAATTGAACTGTCAGCTGATTTTCTTGTGTCAATTCATACCTTAGTAGAATGGAGCGTTAAGTCATTAGAACTGAGCGTTGGGTAGTTCAGAACTGTGCAGATCTTGGTGGGGTAGTTCAGACCTGCAGAACACCATCATTGGGCTGTCTGGTCCAAAGCTAATATTTAAGCGATAGCATTATCTTATGCTGTGCGGGAGGTTTACCATTTCAGTGTTGCAGAAACAAGAGCCTTACTGACCTTTTCAAGTAGCAAACATCAGTGTCATTGTGTTAGCATGTGGCATCCTTCAGTATTTTGGTTTTTCCTCCAAAAAACACTTCTGCGTTTGTCTTGTCAGTTAAAGAGGGTCACGTATATATATATTTTTTATTTTCTGGATGTACTCGCCATATTAGCAGTGTTTAACACTTCCTGGTCAGGTGAGTGGCTGCAAGGAGGCGAGGGGCTGAGTGTCTGTTGTTGCAGCGCTGCTGTCGAAAGCGGTGCGACAATTTGGAAAAATGCGAGTCAGTTTGTATCTATTTTGACACATTAGTTTCTTCGAATATTTAATTTTTGTAATCGACTATTTTGACTACCCTAGTACATACAGGGGTTGGAGAATGAAACTGAAACACCTGTCATTTTAGTGTGGGAGGTTTCATGGCTAAATTGGACCAGCCTGGTAGCCAGTCTTCATTGATTGCACATTGCACCAGTAAGAGCAGAGTGTGAAGGTTCAATCAGCAGGGTAAGAGCACAGTTTTGCTAAAAAATATTGAAATGCACACAACATTATGAGTGACATACCAGAGTTCAAAAGAGGACAAATTGTTGGTGCACGTCTTGCTGGTGCATCTGTGACCAAGACAGCAAGTCTTTGTGATGTATCAAGAGCCACGGTATCCAGGGTAATGTCAGCATACCACCAAGAAGGACGAACCACATCCAACAGGATTAACTGTGGACGCAAGAGGAAGCTGTCTGAAAGGGATGTTCGGGTGCTAACCCGGATTGTATCCAAAAAACATAAATCCACGGCTGCCCAAATCACAGCAGAATTAAATGTGCACCTCAACTCTCCTGTTTTCACCAGAACTGTCCGTCAGGAGCTCCACAGAGTCAATATACACGGCCGGGCTGCTATAGCCAAACCTTTGGTCACTCATGCCAATGCCAAACGTCAGTTTCAATGGTGCAAGGAGCGTAAATCTTGGGCTGTGGACAATGTGAAACATGTATTGTTCTCTGATGAGTCCACCTTTACTGTTTTCCCCACATCCAGGAGAGTTACAGTGTGGAGAAGCCCCAAAGAAGCGTACCACCCAGACTGTTGCATGCCCAGAGTGAAGCATGGGGGTGGATCAGTGATGGTTTGGGCTGCCATATCATGGCATTCCCTTGGCCCAATACTTGTGCTAGATGTGCGCGTCACTGCCAAGGACTACCGAACCATTCTTGAGGACCATGTGCATCCAATGGTTCAAACATTGTATCCTGAAGGTGGTGCCGTGTATCAGGATGACAATGCACCAATACACACAGCAAGACTGGTGAAAGATTGGTTTGATGAACATGAAAGTGAAGTTGAACATCTTCCATGGCCTGCACAGTCACCAGATCTAAATATTATTGAGCCACTTTGGGGTGTTTTGGAGGAGCGAGTCAGGAAACATTTTCCTCCACCAGTATCACGTAGTGACCTGGCCACTATCCTGCAAGAAGAATGGCTTAAAATCCCTCTGACCACTGTGCAGGACTTGTATATGACATTCCCAAGATGAATTGATGCTGTATTGGCCGTAAAAGGAGGCTCTACACCATACTAATAAATTATTGTGGTCTAAAACCAGGTGTTTCAGTTTCATTGTCCAACCCCTGTGTATATATATATATATAGTTTCTTTTTAACCTTTATTTTATTTCCTCTAAAGTTTATATATTTATATTTCATGTCTGTATGCTGTGTGTGCTTGAACCCGCAGCCTCTTACTTTATGATGTAAAGTGTAATAGCTTGGCTTTAATTAATATTCAGAATCTGTATTGTAGAAATGATGTTTATATCGAAGTATGAAATTAGGAACGCAGATGGCTCAATTAAAATTTTTGGATGTTGTCTGTCGGACACAAATTTGTTCTTATAGAGGTATGCAGGATATAAGATAATGTATAAGATAATAGACATGTTTGCAGTCATATTGTGAATCCTATGTAGTAGGTGCAGATGGAAGTTGACTAAAAGTTAATAGAATAAAATAATTTTCCCCTAAAAGGGAAATTAATAAAGTATGGTAAAGGGAATAAGAACAGACGATGTTTGAAACATATTTTTGGGCAAAGATCAGAAGTGCATACAGCAAATGCAGAGCAGACTGTAATGTTACTAAGCAGCAACAAGCTTTGGAAGTGCTTAAGATTATACAGAACTTCACTGAGCAATGCGTCATAGAGCTGGTTAGCATGACACTCAATACTCCCTGAGATGATTTGCAGGCTCTATGCACATTGGTATGTTCTTGGCTCATTCTCGTTCAGTCAGGCATGCCACTTGGGGGAAGTGCTGTTTTTAGTTGTAAATAACTTTTTTAGTGAAAGATACTGCTCCCACCACATATCTGTTGGTAGATATAATTACTTGCAGACCTCAAAGCTCACCTCTGTGTGGTGCTGATTGCACTTTGGCCATCGTCTGTGCCAGAGCACGTTCCGTGGCTGTAAAGGTGCCATGGTCTGCGCCAACAACAGAAATGCTGTGTGTGTGTGGACTAAAGGGGGTTGGGTGCCTGGCATCAGTCTTAGAGCAAACAGACAGTCAGCAGGCGTTTCTGTTAACTCAGTGGTCAGCTGTGCTCTCCATACCTCTGGCGTTGGCTCTCCATTCATCAAGCATGAAACGGCTCTGGAGGAGGGAAATCTGTGAGATGAGATGTTAGAGAGGACACTTTAAGAGTTGGACAAAAATGGCGGTGCTTCTTCAAGTGAGAAATGATTTGGATTACAAAAAAACTTGTGGATGAGAGGAGTTTTAAGAGTAAAGATAGAAGAATGCAATGGATGGTGAAACATGTTGAATCATTGAATTGTTTTATACTTGATGGTTTATGATGTAATTAGTGAAAAAAGGTTAGATTAGTGAGTGGGTATATGGTAGTGGACTGCTGAGATGGGGAGATTTATATGAAGGTACTTTGTCTGTTGAAGGGTTCTAAGTAAATTTAGATATTTCAGTTTTAATTTCTGCCCTAAAAATGTCCTTTGATATAATATCTTAATTCAGTGATTGTGCCATGAACTACAAACTTTTTTTTTTGCACACTCATTGCCCCCTGCGTAATGTCTCACCTACCAAAAGCACTGTCAGACCACATCACTGTGGCTTCCAGAATACCACAGCGGGCAGCAGGTTGGATGACCCTCGTGGGGAAGCCTAAAAAGCCTCTCCTCTTTCCATGGCTGCAGCACCTGATCAGGGACGGCATACTGTACATTTCACCGAGAGCCTTTGGCTTATCCTTAACCTGTCACAGTCCTCTCTGCCCATACTCACGTTGGTTGATTTGACAGGCTGTAGGAAACCGCACTGCTCCGTTTGACTTGGGGGGGGGAAACACACCCACTTATACATTTGTTTTTGTCACATGTGGTGTCTTAAGTGTTCAAAATTATTTTAGCTTAATAATAAAAGTCTTGTCTTACAGTACCTGTTTTCCCCAATACATAATTAATATTATAGGATCAACTATATAATAATTAATGCAAGATTTCATTTAGTTTTACACGGTGATCTAAGGTTTCCCTTATATTTAGAATTGGATGACATGCATGCTACGTAGCAAAACATTCTGCCGGGTCTGGCTTATTTATAAAGGTTCTTTTCTTTTTTGATGGTTCAGAAGTAGTGTTTCAGGTTGCTGATTGGCGTGGTATCCTTCTTTCACTGCATAGTTTCATAACTCTGTGTGTCATGTGAGGCCTTCATCAATCTCTCCCTGTCAGGTTTGTGGAATGATCACATGACTGCGTGTTCAGTCACTGGCACAGAGCTGAGTAGGATAAGATGAGTCATTTGGATTTGTTGATTAAGACTAATAAGCTTTTTGGTGTAGTCCGTCAGACTTCAAAAGCAACATAAAAAACTGCCTTGTGCATTTTTGGCATTTCTGACAATACATTTCATGTGACTTGTTCACAAGATGTGAATTGTATTTGTGTTTTCTTGTTATGCTGCCTGCTTGGAGTAATGTGTCATGGGACTATTGTTTCTCTAAAAGCCTCTAAGATAGTTCCACATATTCAAATATTTCATTACACCTCAAACCTAAGTCTTTTATATGATCCCTTTTTGCTTCCATAGTATCGTATCTTTTTTACCTGTGGTCATCTCTCTGTACATGTACTCTAGGGTTCTTCAAGACCGTTTTCTAAGGAAATAACTCCTGCACTCTATTTGCCAAACTGCTCACACTTTACATATTTTTATTGTTTGTGTTATTGTTGTCGGTCTTGTTCACTATGACGTGCTGCTGCCTTCTTGCCCAGGTCACCCTTGTGAAAGAAGTCTTTCATCTGGTTAAATGAAGGTTTAACAAAAAAGGGCTCCACTTAACTATATGAAGTTCACTTGATTTATTGCAAACTTGACTTGAAGGACCTAAAATACAAGTAGAGAATGATGACTGCAGGTAAAAGGACACCGCATTTTGGGAACAAGGAAGGAATCCAAGCAAGACCTATCTGCTATCAGTCTTTTAAAATGAGATGGAACTGAGCAAAAGGGCTGTTGGCACATTTAATTTTATAAATGTTAACTTTGTAGGCATTATTTGCTGTCAAAACTTTGATGGGACAGAATAGAGATGCACAAATCAAGGAGCCAGAGATGGGAATCATGTAATTTTCTCGAGTCTGATTGGTAATCAGCAGATAAACAAAAATTGACCTTTTTTTTTTTTTTTACTGATTGAATCTATCAGAACCAAGAACTTCCATTTACTTCCATCCCATTTTCAAGTTAAATAAATGGAATTAGTGATGGTGAGGGGCATATTTTTGATAAACTAAAAACATTCCCCTATTTAAAAAAAAAACTGCAGCACATTGTCATCATATATTATGAAACTTAAAAACAATTCAAAATAGCTTAAAATCATAATGGGCAGGTCAGACCTCGAAAAAACAGGAAAGGTGGATTGGCCAAGGAAAGCCTGATCGTACCTCTTGCACTGAAAATTGAACAGTGCAGTTAGCAATTAAACATGTCTTTTATGAACTAAAATTCTTAATTTTCCTAATTTGATTGTTCCTACCTCTTAATTTGAGATGATCGGAGTGGCCTTTTCAGTGTCATTATTTAGGTTTATGTAACAACTTGCCATGAAAATCTGTGCAACCTTTGTGCTGTACTAGTTTTCTGACATAAGGGTCCACTCTATGCATCGGCACTCTTTATGAAGTATAAAGCAGTATGTATGATTTCTTGACTGTCTCGAAAGAAGATGCGAGATGGATGCGGTTAGCTGAACGTTTCACTTAGCTTTGTTTGCAGAAAAATGGTGGATTCAGCCGCGTGCATTTCTCACTAATTAGGGTTAATGATTCAGTTCCGTAGCTGAATTGTAGATCTGGTCTCACTTTTTCTGCTGCAGGAAAGTTGAGACTTTCGGGTTTTTTAAGCTGCAGCACACAAGCACAACCACCTGTTTTTTGTGTTCAAAAACTGCGGTGGGAAACCTTGCATTGACATTTGCCTCCTGTAGATAAAAGAAACTCAATAATGTCAACCTTGGTTTCATTTTATTGTGCAATCAGGGTTTATGCTTTTGGAGTAGTCTAAACATGTTAACTTCATTCACTTCACTATATGACAGCCTTCAGTTCAGCTTGAAGGGAATGCCTTCAATGGTTTTCTCAGAATTTGCTGTTAATGTGCAAATTTACAGCCTATTAGAATGATGCATTTACATTTATGTTATGGCATTATGTGGCAGGCATGTCGTTTTTACGTGAATGCTGCAGGCCTGCCAAGGTTCTGTAAAGACAGCGGCTGTCGTCGGCTTCCCATCAACACTATTTTGAGTGGCCATACTCAAGCTTCTAAGAACTGCAAGGGGACATGATAAAGATAAACATATACGAAAATCAAATGTCGCAAATCAAACATGGCTGTACACAGTTCCATGTTTATAATCTGAACAGATCTAAATTCCCTCCCTTTTTTGTAAGGATGATAAATGTGGTGCTATTGCTTTGTGGATTTCAGAGTAAGGAGATTGTCTCGGTTTGTGAGAAGTTATGAAAATAGCAAACTTTGTAGGTTCATACCACTTTCACAATTCCACAAATGGAAATGTAACCGTAACTTCAGTTTCCTCTTTTAGAAATGATGCTAATACTTTATAATAAGGCAGGAGGAGATTAATAACCTTTGTGCAGAGGTTTTTATACATTCTGTTTCTGTCATAATACAAGAATTTATCAGTTAGAAATTTGTTTTTTTGTTTTTTACATTTAGTTTTTACCCAATTTATTTATTTATTTTTTAATTTTCTCTCAAAAAAAATAATAATTTTGTTTCGTGGTGTGTCTCAGAGGGTTCACAGATTGTGAGGTATCTTGTCTGCGGTGAGCCTAAAAGTCAAATGAAAGACTCGTTGCCTAATTAACCTACTTTCAGTTGCCGGATGAGTGAGAGAAAGAAAGAGGAGCAGTTAATATTTAGGATTTTGTTCAGCACATTCAAAGCCTTACATTTCACACCTGAAAAGAATCCTAAGATAGCTTTTCTGCTACTAAAGTCTTAATTTTCCAACTTCAACACTTTGTATTTAGACGTTTTAACATGGCTTCCACCCCTTTTGTTCATGTGATTCTGTGAGAGACAGTCATGCATTCACTACTGTCAACACTCCATCACTCCCTCCCTGCCATAAGGTGCTGATTCAGAAGCTGTTTGACAGGAATAAACTAATACATATTTACTCACTAGGTAAGAAGTAAAATGGACTTTAAAGGTGGAATTTCAGATGCAAATTATGACTCGTATTTTAGCTGCTTTGTGTAGTTTTAGTTAAAACATATTCTAATATATATACTCTGTAGTTTATCTTTACTTTTAAGTGGAGTAACATTTGTATTGCACTTTACAAAGATATTTTAAAATTAAAAGAACTCAAGTTCCAGACTGTATAGAAATAAATGAATCAGTTGGCAAATAAATATAGAGGGTAAAGGATGTATGTGTGTCTTTCTTTTATTCTTCTTTTTTTTTTTTTCTGCACCAGAGGCCTTTATTTTTCAATATTTCTGGCAGTAGGGAGACAGGAATTAGGGGGAGAGAGAGCGGGAAGACATTCGGCAAAGGTCTCTGGGCCCGGGACAGCCGCTTCGAGGACTGTAGCCTCTATACATGGGTCGTACGCTTAACCCCTACACCAACAGTGCCGTGCCCAGGACCTATGTCTTCAGTAACCTTTTAAGCATCAACAGCTTAGCATCATATGACTGCTGGAATGCAGAAGTCATATATTCTACTCAACATGACTGTCTGTTTTCAAGATAAAGATAAGAAAGTGCCTGTGGCAGTTTGTAAAGTATGTATGGGGCCTTATTTTTAAGCTAACCATTTATTTTTCAGTCGCTCCAACAATTGTTTTGGTGATGAAACATTAGGATTTAGACCCATGCAAGGCTGTATTAGGAAAAAGTTTAAACTTGAGAATCTGGATATGTCATTTTCTGGGTAACTTCTTGTCAACAATGTCTCCATTGAAGGTTTGACTTGCCAGTACTCGATTAAACACATTATGCATCTGGCAGTTTTCCAAAGCAAAGGGGCCCAGTTGGTGACTAAATGCAACATTGGAATGGAGTCAGGACAAAGTGGTTGAAATTGGGCTTTGAGAATATTGTTGAGATATCACACATGTCCAAGCAGGGTTTTTAATTTTTATCTTCTAAATGACAACGGTGATCCTGTTTGCATGTTTAGTATTTTCTTGAAAACTTTACACAGTATACATTAAATATCAGTTCCATGCATCAAATTGTAATGACCCAAAAGGTTAAAGAGATGACTTTTTTAGGATGTTTGTGTTTTTATATTCTGCAGCAATCTGATCAAGTCTATGCAGTCCTGTTTTATGACGGGTCTAACATTCACGTCAGAAATTTTACAGAAATGTTAAGACAACACCACCTTTGGACCCAACAGTGTCCTTTGCAGCACACAGCCGGAAGAACGTCACACAGCTTGGACGGTGGGGATGTTTATATAACCACACACACACACACCACAGTGTGCATGTGTGTGTGCCCAACACACACATGCACAGATGTTCCAGTGGCAACCCAGAGAGAGCTGTGGCTCTTTGAGGTCAGCATAGGCTGATGTCAGACTCAAAATAGTCTAGGAAACTAGACTGCTTTGTTATAACAACGGGAGGGTATTGTTTAGATTGTAACACTCATGCCTCTCTTATTAATCCGGTTTATACAGCCAAAATTACTCTAGTTTGCTTTATTTTTTCTAATGTACATTTAGATACTTTAAAACATAAATATTGTATAATGTACCTGAATTTAGGTGCATTTACATCACTTGATGTTGTCTTGTGGTTTAGCCAAAGAAAAGCACCTAATTCAAAAGATAACACTTAGATCTTGTCTGCACATAAAACAGCATATTAAAGAAGCTTTGGTACATGCATTTTAGCTGTATTTTAGAGATTTATTACGCAGATCTCTTTTTCAACAGGTAATGTGGAATTTGAAAAAGAATGTTTTAAAGAAACATTGATTTTACTAAATCTATATTTTTTTATATTGTGCAAAACTGAAGGTGCTCTTTGGGTATGTACTTCAAAGGCTTGAGCTTAATAAGATGGTTTCTTAAAATAGTTTGTCATCATGAATTATATTTTGTCAGTGTGTCAAAGGTATAATCTGGGTATTCCAAAGCCTTAAAGAAAGCTTTTGCAAATAATTAAAATTATGTTTAAGCATTAAATTACCTTGTGTTTACTCGGCAACATCTTGAAGGTCTTTGTCTTTTAGCATTTTGTTGAGAGCCAGTAATTGAACATTTACATTTGTTGGATTAAGACAGAAAGAAAGGGAAGAGGAAAGACAAGCGAGTGAGGAACAAAAAGAGTCGGATTAGGAAACAATACACAAACAAATCCCCTCTGTCACTCTTATCTCAGCGCTTTCTGGCCGTCAGCAGTCCAGACCCGCTGCTGTTGCTGCCTCTGTACTGTCCAGCACACACAGTGTTGCTGTGATCACCTGATAGTCTCATGTTGTTGTGTGAATTTAGTCCGCTGCTATTCTTAGACCCTGCTTTGGCTGGCAGTGGAGAAGCAGAGAGGAGAAACAGAGTGGGAGAGGGCTGGGGAAAGACTGGCAGACTCGCGATGATGCTCAGGTAGGAGTGGGTAATGTTTTAACCTGGCTTACGTGCATCCAGGAGGACATAGCTGGTTGTTAGGGTTTCGGAACAGCATTTGCACGCATAGATTTAATTAATTTATTTTTGCCAGGGTCTTTGCAGTCTCAGCCATCTAAATGGTTGGCATTACCAGTTTGAAGTGGAACGGGAGATGTTTTTCTGGTCAGGACTAACTGCTTGATGAACAAACCTAACGCTATCAGTCTCGATCATGTGGGTTACGAGGATTGTATGAAAGCATGCCTTTTGAATTTAGCATAAATACAGGTTTGGATGGAGTTTATCCTGTACTTTAAAGATTGTTCAAGTCACACTTGATAAGTTTCTTAGTGAAAACAACAAATAATTTAGGTTAGGCAGAGAGCTGCTTTGTTTACCACTTTGAATTTTATGATTGAACAGAGTTGGTTGGGCTATTTTAATCAGCAGTAAGTGAATACCTTTTAATACCTGTCTCCTTGAGAAACTTTGAGTCAGACTTGATTTAAACAATTGAGGTTAGATGAGCTTAAGAGCGCAACAGTCATGAAGTCATGTGCTGCTTTTATGAATGACTCTCTTTTCTGCTCTCAGTGCTGATTGTCACACGGTGGATGGATACATCCTCCTCTCATGTTTTTCCAACTTTCTTTCTGATGTTTCTGCCTTTGTCAGATGTTTATATTAGGTTCAACGTTTCATTTTTAGTGGGCAGTTTGAACTGGCCAAGTTAATCCTGTTAAGTAGTTGAAGTCCCTTTTTGTAATGTAGCTTTGCACTTGAGTGATCCATTTTCTGTATGCATTTAGAAGAGAGCATAATCACATGCAATGATTCAGATAATAAACAAGCATGATGGGCTTTTATTGTGGATTGTTTCAAAGAATTTATTTTTTGATTTTTTTGATTTGGTGTTTAAAAGAAAAGATTGAGCAACTAAATCAATCAGCCACAGAAGATTGATATTTGTCAATTTGCCCCCCCTTGGGGGGGGGGGGGGGGGGGTGGTCTATAAATGCATCAAGCAACAAAGCAACAGCACTTCCAGTACACTGATGTACTTTTTTTGTTTAATAAAAATCATGTAAAGGTTAAAGACATATGCTTTGATGCATAAAAGGGGGTAATCAATTGATGTATTTATTTTCTTAAGGACATTTATCTTTTGTGTCAGCATTTATTAAAAAATTTAGTTGACAGGTCAGGGCGCAAAGAAATGAGTTACCATTTCTAGATATTAACAGTCTTCAGTATCATGGTTATTCTATTCATGATACTGAAACAGCTTCAGTTGCTTTTTATTTGTGCATTTGAAATTTGAAGATAAGTATGTATCTTTTTTTTATTCCAAATAAATTTGAATTAAAATTGTAACAGTCGTACTTGAAAGAAGCGGTTTCCTGAACGTGTCAGCCCATACGACCTGTACAAAGGCCAGATTCATAAATAAATCACTCAGTAGCAGCAGTAGCCCAACTGCAAGCATGCACATTAAACACCACCCCAAGAAATCGTGCATTAAAGTCTAGGAGGTCCATATTAACCCTGCTCTTTACAATGAAATTTGAGCCCATTATGTAAGCTGGATAGGGTTTATGTCACACAGTAAGGACTCACACTTGCTTATAGATCAGGCCTTCCCTCGGATACAAGCCTAAAACGGAAAACTGAAGATGGCTTTTGTTTTTGTAAAGTCGTCTGACAGCTTGTGTCTAATGGAGCAACGTTTGAACTGTGTAGTAACAGACTAAAACAACAATCTCTGTTGTTATTTTTGGATCAAAATAAAATTCAGCATTAAAAAAGGTACAAGCATTTGGGTTCATTTGTAAGAACATGTTACATGTCTTAACAGTGAGCTAGTTAGGTTGGACACACAAGCACCGTTTGGAGCCTCCTAAACAGACAGAGGTGTGTTTAATGAGTCAAATAGTCGGCTGCAAAAGGCAGAGATGTCGCCCTGTTCTATTCTTAACAAATCCTGAAAAAAATGTATTTATGTTCTAGCAGGAGTCAAGCTTATGGACTTTTTTATTTTTCAAGTAGTTCTGTCGTAGTTGAGCCAGCAGCATGTAGCATTCAGATCTCGACAAATGTAACGTTTTTACCATTTCCTTGTTTAAATTCCTTTTGACAATATACTGGATAAAGTTTTAGTGTCCAAAGTTGTCTCTGAATGGGTGGAACATGCAATAACACTTTGTTGCCCCTCCCCTGCCTGTTGATGCACACTGCCTGTCAGCTGGTTGAGAAAAGGCTCCTACACTGTTTTTGTTGCTTGAATGCTTTTTTTGTTTTGAATTAGTGCAAATACATAATTTAAACTTTATTTTGTTTACATTTTTCTTCAGTATTTTGTTTGATAGAAAAATAGTGAGGCAAGCCATTCTCAATGTACCATATGGCTTTATTTGAAGATCTAAGGAATACGGCCCAAAAATAGTCAGTGTTATATTGTTTGAGCAGCAGTGGAAATACTTACTGCTTCTCTGTTTTTAAATAAATGCAATTAAATCATGTTTCTACAATGGTTCATATTTTTGGTGTAAATACTGGGAAACCTTGCTTTTGTTCTCATGAATATCATATCCATGCTTTGACTTTAAAAAGAACTCCTCGTCTCCTTTGGTCACCTTCATCACTAGATCATAAACCGACTCCCATGTGCATACAAACCTGCAGCAACTGGTCTTTCCTGCCCTTTTAAGGGTCCCTGACCAAAAACTGAGATGGTGCTTATAAGCATGAAATTATATGTTGGTCTTGTGAAAGTAATTGTTCCTTTTTATTACCTTTCCTTTTTAGTTAGTGTACTTTCCACAGTTGTTTAGAGACAGTCACTACTTCCAGTTAATAGACTATATTTAGGGTGGCTCTGTGTCCGCTGTAAAAGCTAGATGAGTGACTGTCATCACTTACACCAATCGCCAGTCATCTTAATAGCTCATAGTAAATCATTCAGGTCGAAGGGTCTATCAGAGTTTGCTGAAGGGCCACAAATAACCACAGTGATTTGTAAATGCTGCTGCATTCTCTGTTATTGATAAGGCAGGCTAAATTACGTTAAAGTGCGGGAAGCACTGCGGTTCATGTCAGCAAGCTTTCAAATAACACCTTTTATTCTCAAGACATCTGATGCATTAGCAAATCTGAATGTATCACAAGGTTTTCCTTCACTCAGCTGGTCAGAGACTCTAATCCCATGACTCGTAGTCACTCTGCAGTTTCATCTGTGAATAACTGCCTTGAGGCTTGTGAGAAGAAATAATGACTCAGACATTCTGACGGAGTTGTAGGCGAGTGATAATGGCTCATACTTTAGTTATGTTGTACTGTATAAAGCTGAGTACAAAAATCTAGATGTAGCATGTACACATTTTTAAGAAAGAGGCTGCTTTTCTGTTTGGGTAAATCTGTGATGGAAGCTGGTTATAGTGCTCTTTGTGGACCCCCTCTCCCTGCATGCCGAGGTATGAGATGGACGAGTGGCAGCTGTGGCATGGACTTTGCTGTGTCTGCCATGCCCAGTGCAAAAGATGGCAGCTTTAACCGTGTTTATTACCAGCTTGCAAGTACCCCATATTTACATTTCCCCACATGCTTAGCATCTCTAGAAATTGTCAGTCATCCGGATCATGGAACATTTTGTCTTAGTTCGTAACACTTGGAATATACTAGCCAACGATTATTGCCCTCCAAGCAATTCTTTGTGACATGAATATTGCGCAGACTGATATTGTGATGACAATATATTCGCGATATGTTATGCAGCCCTAGCTTAGAGCGTAGAGCCCCGTGTGGACATTTTGTACTATAGAAACCTGAACATATATATATTTCACATTTTGTAAGTATCTTGGTGTAATTTTAAGGTAGATCTACATAATTTGTAGTAATGCTGTAAATAATGTTATAATTGTACATCTTTTTAATATTGTCAAATGTGTAACACAAAACCTTGTAATATTGTTCTTCAGTTTGAAACTACAGTTTAAGCGTAATATTGCCAATTGGATGTTGCATTGACCTTATTAAGTCGTTTGCAGAATCTAAAGCTTCACATGAAAATATGTATTCAAAAATGTGAGATGTTTTTCCTTTTACTGGAAGTAATTTCACCTTCTTGCCAGCATAGGGGTTTAGGTTTATGACTAATTTTTTTTTAATCATTTTTTTTTTTTCCCTCTCCATCTTCCATCCTTTTTTTTTTTTTTTTTCAATCTTCATCTTCCTCTGCCATTTTTCTTTCGCTTTTGATCCCGTTTTCCTGTATCAATCAATCCCTCCATTTAGCTGGCCGCTTCCCCAGCTGGAGCCCAGTCAGATCAGACTCATCGTGTACCAGGACTGTGAGAGGCGCGGCAGAAATGTCCTCTTTGACTCCAATGCCAAGAAAAGGGGCACGGAGGACACCCCAATTACCGTGAGTCACGTGTTCACTTTGTTTCTGTCCAGCATCTTTCCGAGGCCCAGCTTTGCTTTCTATAGTGATGGTAGTTTGTCATTACTATCATGTCATAGTACTCATTTTGAAGATCTTTATCTGTATTTATTTGTTGGTGCTTGTTGTGCAGTTTAAATTAAATTAATTAATTAGTCTATTAATTAACACATAAATGGAAGTGAGTAACTTGGATCCTACAAAACCTACAGAACAAGGATATAAACAATGGGAATGGAATCATTCATTATATTTTTATCTATCCTGCAATGAGCAAGGATTACTTATTTATATCTGAGGCAGAGGTGACACAGCGGTGTGAGAGACTGGTTCCTATAAAACAGGGTTTTACTATTATTTCCAATCAAAGAATATAGGGTTAGATGCGACATTTTAAACATTTCCTTGACAGTGCTTGAAGGCTAAAAGGACAAAACCGATCAGCTTTTCCAGTTAGCTTTTCTGCTATCTGCCCCAAGTCGCTGCATTCATGTATTGGAAAAAGATCAGATTTTTCTTTTTCTTCAACATACATGTAAAGTAGTTTTTATGTGTTAAGTATGTGTCTCCAAACAAGCAACTCTGTGGCCTCTTTTTGTGGTTGTTAACCCTGCAGTGTTTTGCTGTCTGTTGCCGACCGGTTTGTTCTGGTGCTTTTATCTCCAATAATACTAGAATCAACTGACCGCCTGTGTACGCAACATCCTTTCATTCTCACATGACTTGTTATTCACTGTTTATTGTTTCTTCCTCCTAATATTGGTCTTAGTTTGTTTTTCTTGGCTATCTCTTTTATTTCTTTTAGAGAACTAGATCATTCTCTCTCGTTTCAAGTTTGTACATCGCCTCTCTTACTTTCTGTGTCTTGTGCTGTTCACTTCTTTGTAATTCAGTAATTTTCTCTAAGATGCCACCACCTCATTCTGCCCCTTTGGTTTGCATATGCTTTTCCGTGTCCCCTCTGTATTGCTGCGGCTTTTCTTGCCAGATTAAGTGCCTTATCTTGTCCCTAACTTTGTTGCCCCACAGTTTCATGGTTGTTTTCTGCAGCTTTACAACACGCCACAAAGTAATCTAAATCAAAACAAAATATCAACTTGTTTTACCCCTAGTATTTACTTGGGCAACTCATTCAAATACTACTGTCACCACATTAAAAAGTATAAATCTGTCAGAAATGCTGCAGGAGTAATACTGACATATTAGGGCTTGTTTTGCTTGAATAGTTTTGTTGCATTCTGCAGTTTTAAAACTTTGCAAGGTTTTATCACATGACTTTTTTTTTGGATTGTTTTTATTTGGCCATACCAACAGCTCAACCTGCAACACGGGTATGGGAAATGAAGAAACAGTTTAATAAGTAACCGAGAGAGGGCATGCGTGTCATGGTTCACTAGGAATCAGGAATAAAAATGAAATGCTGTCCAGAAAAACATCTTTGAAAAAATATGCAAGACAACTGAATATTTGTGCTTTAAGAGGGAAATAAACAGCAGGAGTTAAAGAAGGATGTGGAGCTGGAGTGGTGGACGGTAGGGAGAGAGAGAGTCAGGGAGTGATTGCAGCGCTGCTCAGTCACGAGTTCTCTAGGAGTCATATGACTGCCAGTCACATGCTGCTGAACTCTGTATACTCCTCGCACTGCACTGCAGCAGACAAGCACACACACCCATGTGCATACTTGAACACAAGCTCCCTCTGAGTCATTACAGCTTTATTATCATGTAAGTGTCGGTGTACTGCAAAATGTCATAAACTTGATGGTGGACAAAAAGATTGCACAATTATCTGGACTTGAGTTGGTTGCGGCAGAAGAAACAACTATTATCTTTGCCACCATCTGCTTGTTTACCCTCTGTGCACTCATTCCTTCTGTCTTTTACATGGGCTACAACTCTGGTTTCAGCTGAGCTACTAAAGCTGAGCTGAAATGTACACACTCACACACGCCCTCTGCCTCCCAAATGCATTCCTCCTGAATAGGCTGCTGAGTTAGGACAGCACATGACTCGGGCTGATTGGGCTCACATTGCTGTTCGTTAGCTGTTTACCTAAGTGCTTTTAGATTAGGTTTCTGTGGTTTTGACCCACACAGTTTGACTTCATTTACATTTTCCACAAAAAAGTTTCTTTTGCCTTTTGTCTAATTTTGTTGCAAACGAATAATGTGTTTTACATTTTCTTTATTGTAGCCTAACAGCTTACAGGCCTAAGAAATACATTGGCTTTTCTGCTTTTTAAAAGTACAGTGAAAGATGTGTGTCACTGTTGTGGCTATTATAGGTTTAACAGATATTGGACGTATGTTTTTCTTTTTGTTTTTTTTTTTGCACGCAAAAGTCCAAAATCTCTTAAACAACTTAAGCTCAATCCTTATGGTCAAATGAGCTTGCTTTAGTGCCAGCCTACTTGTTAAATGATTATTTATTTTGCTGTTGTTTGTAACTCGCAGAGCACTGATGCCCAGGTGAAGATGTTTGGGAAATGCTGCCAGCTCCGTCCGACGCGAGGCAGCAGCAGTTCCCTGGACAGCTCTTCTTCATGCACTTCTGAAAGGGAATCCAAGGAGCAGGGGCACCGTTTCCAGGTATTGCTTCAGTCTTGGGCTTGAATAAAAATTGGAGATTCACCCTTCAGAACATATATATTTGTCAAGTTTTTTCTAACCTTGCTGCCGTCCTTACCTTATTTACATTAAGAACAAATCTATGACATTATGCTGCATGGGTAAGAGCAATTTTATGATCATTTAAAAACAAAGACGAAATGATGACACCTTAAACAGTCTTAGGCATCTTCTATTAATGATTAGTGGAGCTAGCCATACCAAAAGAGCAGTGCAGTTAAACCCATAACCCTAACCTGTGAATGGTTTGTCTAAACCTTTTTAGGATTGTAAGAGTGACTGTCTTTAATGATAGCCTTCCTTTTTAGGGTTCGAGGTGTTCGTCTGATGTAGTAATGTTGGGGGAGATGATGTTTGGCTCTGTAGCCATGAGCTACAAAGGCTCAACTCTCAAAATCCATCAGATCAGGTAAGAAAACAATAGATTTCTACTCCTGAGCTTTGGTCCTGAGTGAAGTTAAACATTTTTTCTTTGAATATTATGGCTCATTCAGGCAGGAGATGAAAGATTTGTTGGATTAACATCTTATTTTATTTTTTATGTTTTATTTATTTATTTTAAGACTAGCCTAACCCTTAGATTAATATAATCTGTTGTAGCATTTTACTTGAAACTTCAACTTCCCAATACCAGTTAAGTTTCTGTAACTAAACAGTCAAGCAGGTAGTTAAAGGAAGAATAAATGCTGTTGGGTAAAAAAAAAACAAAAAACATACAAAGGATGACTGTTGAAGACACACATGCATGCTTATTACCAAGTTGACCATGTTGATGATCTTTGTCCCGCTGCTATCATCATATCAGATCGCCACCTCAGCTAATGCTGAGTAAGGTCTTCACCGCCAGGACAGGTGGCAGTGTGTACGGCAGTTTCAACACGTAAGCGCACACCCGTCTCACTTTTATTTCCATGGCAGTCACGTTGCTAAACAAAAAACATGAAGATGTGTTCCACTTTGTGTCATCTGATGTTGAATCACTGCCGGTTATAATGGAAAGTTTCTCTTAGTGTTAATCTTTTACAGGCTTTGCTGATGTTTGGCAGTACATGAAGCATTGAATTGCATTTTCATGACACACTTCTTTTTTTATTTGGTTATGTGCAGGTTACAGGACAGCCTGGAGTTCATTGGACCAGAAAGCAACACCTTGAGGCCGGATCAACACATGGGGCCCAACAGTCTCATAGTGAACATAGGTAACCAAAGAGACACAGAGCTGCAGCGTTTTATTTAGTGCAGAAGTGATTATACTAATGCAGTTACATGCAAATTTATGAACTGACATTTCATGTTTGACTGCACACAAGCTTTCTGCAACTGGGATATTTCCTTTGCTTAGGTTACATAATCCAAGTTGAGTGAGTTATTTGGTTTCTAGCAACTGTTGTCTCACTTTAAGACCATTTAGTGTCCCAGTTGCATAGAAATCCTGCCAGAAAGACTGCCAGCAATTCCTTGTTACGTTTCCACTCAGCTTGTTAACAGATGTTAACAGACTTTGTAGCAGTCTTGGAGAGCACGTGATATCTGAGCAAAACCGTTGTCACCCCTCCAAACACCATTAATGCTTTTAGTGCCTTCTTTGATCTTTGATCTCTGCACTCTTTGTTGCTGGTTGTGAAACTCTATTAGTGTTTTAGCTTTTTGCAGAAACTCAGAATCAGTCTGAGGTTGTAAATGCTCCTGTAAGAAATGAAGAATTAAAGCATTTCCTTAAAGAAACATAAAAATGTTGGCAGCTTCTATCCTTTTGTATATTTCCTTTTTTCTCATCCTCACAGAAAACACTAAATGTGCAGTTTTACACCATGGTTAATTGCTAATACAATTTGGCTTGTAGAGAAAGCTGTGTTTTCTGTGAATGATACCAGCTGTCCTGTTTGTCCAGCTGTCCAACAGACTATTATCTGTTTATTTCCAGACTAAAAATCTAACCAGAAGTTTGGTCGACAGGATACGGCCAGCTTTCCTCCTTATCCATTCACTAATCGTGGTTCATTTTTTTTTTTTGTCTGTTCTTCCTCTATTTTTATTTCTCTTCCATGTTTTATGTTTGTGCTGCCCAGGATTTTCTCAGCTCTGCAGCCCTCGACGGGCCTTCTCTGAACAGGGCCCCCTGCGCCTCATCAAGAGCGCATCTTTCTTTTCAGGTTGGCGCTCAAAACTGGCCACGAATGCCGTGTGCCAGTTGCATGTGTGCGTAAAGGCTGTAGTTGGAGTAGTGGCGGTTGTTCAGGAGGTGACTTTCGGTGTAGCATGCATGTTAATCCTGCAAATAGAAGTGATCAAAGTAGCCACAGCATGCCTTAATACAGCACATCTGCAAAGAACCTGGGTCATATTAATTAGGCTGAAACAAATCAAATTGCTTTGTTATGCTGAAGAAAACTGATGTTTACACTTTAATCCTCTAAAAATGTCTAGTTGATAAGTAAATTGTTGCCCAGAAGAAATGTTTGGCTTCAGATATCTTCTACAGCCTCCGGTACAAGTTTTACTCAGACATTGTAAATATATCGGCCTGTAGTTTCTGACCAGGTGCATTGCAGACTCATTAAATGCATGGTGGGCTCATTGGGTGCTGGTTACTGTAGCATTAGTCATCACTTTACAGTTTCTTTTCCTCCTCTTCCTTCTGTCATTCACCCACTTGCTTCGACTGTTATTTGTAATGCTTTTAGCCTTTATTTGAACTGGGCAGTTGCATTTTTTCTTTTCTCTTTTTCCTTTAAAGATGTTTTAACAAGCTTGTTTAAAGCATGCTTAGTCTGGTGATATTGTTTTCTGGCCTCCATGTTGTTAAATGCAAGGCAGTTTTCCCAGACCCAGTCCTCCTTTCTACATGAATCCCTCAGAAGGTAGCTACTGTGAAAAAATCTGCAACATTTATCACTGACTGTGACACAGCCTAAACATTAGCTGGCCTGTTGCTGAATATGTTAGACCTTTGTGATTACAGGTATTGTAATCATACTTGTCTTTATCTCTGCATTGTTTGATTAGAAGTTATTGTGTAGATTCTTTATATATATTCTGAACATTTGTTTTCCCTATGATTAAGTGATGGGGTGGTTGAGAAGTTTGAAGTAAGGTTCTGTTAAGATTTTATGAAGGTCTTACCTGCAGTAGAATTCTCTTTAAGAGTCTTCGCTTAGTATATATTCAGATTATTTGCATTAAGGCTGAAGCCAACAACTAGTTCAAGAAAACCACATTATATGACGATTATTAATAATCCTTTTTGAATCTGTACTACTAAACTTAATCTTTTTGAGTACGTTGAAACAGCCTACAAAATCAAAACCCACTCAAACAGTGGACTTGTTACCATTCATTAAGTTAAAATGTGTTTTTTGTGTGTTCTTTTACTTATCATGATTCAAAAAATATATATCAAAGCACATTTCTACCATAATGGTCTTCAAGCGGTCTTAAATGGAATTTAATGAAACTTGCAGAAACCCTGTTTTGCGCTGCTTTACTTATCTCTACTTACCTGATGGTGTGTATGACGTCTTCAGCTCCAGTGCTCGAGGGCTGGTGTCCATCAGGTTTTAGATATCTTTCTGGTCCTGCACACCTGAATAAATTGGCTAAATTGCCTCCTTAGCTAGCAGTGAGGCTCTGCAGAGCTCTGCTAATGAGCTAATTATTGGAGTTGGGTGTGTTGAAGCAGGGACATATTTAGAGGTTGGATGATCCCATTCCTCGAGTACTGGAGTAACCACTGTGACAGTGGTTAAAAGGTTCATAGTTTAGCGTTTGCTTAAACCTCTGATATTTTTAAGTTTGGAGTTGCGTTAAGACAGTAGAGCTTCGTACTTATGAACCTTCTCGGACTAGCTATTAGCTATAGCCTCTGAGATAAACTAATCTGCATTTATGCTAAACAAAGATACCAAGAAAATCAACTGCTGCAAGAAAGAGACTAACTGGTTATAACATTTCAGCATAAAACCTCACTTCCAAACATTTGAAGTTTCCTTAAAATAAATTCAGCCTACTTTAATTTCAGTGATGACATTAACTCTGAAGTTTAATGTTAAGGTGAAACACAATCAGTTAAGATTTCTGGTGTTATTTTGAATCATACATTGTTGCAAAAACATTTGCAGAACTTTGCTCTGCTCTGTGAATATTTTAACTTCTGGATTTAGATGCATGAAATAATTGATCTCAAGGGGTCAGACCCTAATTGCAGGACCTTCCTAGTTGTTTTCTTTTTGTCTCGTTATGTTGGGTATTTTGACATGCTGCTAAATGAATTTCGGACCTAGCCAATACCTGTCAGATGTCACATGCAGAGCATACATTCTTTCAGTTCAACTTCCTCCAGCATCAGTTAAACACCTCCTTCCTTTTTTCACAGTGGGGGAAAAAAACGTCTGCTCTTGCTGTTGTAAAGTGGGGAGCCTTTTCATTCACTCAGTTTGTGGTTTCACACCTCTGTTATGTGGGAGGAAGCGCTGATGTGGTGTTTTTTTATGCATTCCCTGAAAGGTTCGGTAGAAAATATTTATAAATACTGACTTTGTTGTGAGAAAGGTCTTTCAGAAGTAATATCACTTTTGCTGATGGTGACCATGAGAAAGCTGCTGACCATCAGCCTATTGCAACAGTGGTGATTTCTTGCTTTATTTTTTTTTGGGACCCTTCCTTATACTGAGTTACAAAATCTGCGAGTGCACCAACAGTTCTGGGTCATCTATAACTGCCCTTTTGTAGTAGAGTCAGCACTTTCTGCAGCTACTGGTCCTTCTCAAAATATTAGCATATTGTGATAAAGTTCATTATTTTCCATAATGTCATGATGAAAATTTAATATTCATATATTTTAGATTCATTGCACACTAACTGAAATATTTCAGGTCTTTTATTGTCTTAATTTGGATGATTTTGGCATACAACTCATGAAAACCCAAAATTCCTATCTCACAAAATTAGCATATCATTAAAAGGGTCTCTAAACGAGCTATGAACCTAATCATCTGAATCAACGAGTTAACTCTAAACACCTGCAAAAGATTCCTGAGGCCTTTAAAACTCCCAGCCTGGTTCATCACTCAAAACCCCAATCATGGGTAAGACTGCCGACCTGACTGCTGTCCAGAAGGCCACTATTGACACCCTCAAGCAAGAGGGTAAGACACAGAAAGAAATTTCTGAACGAATAGGCTGTTCCCAGAGTGCTGTATCAAGGCACCTCAGTGGGAAGTCTGTGGGAAGGAAAAAGTGTGGCAGAAAACGCTGCACAACGAGAAGAGGTGACCGGACCCTGAGGAAGATTGTGGAGAAGGGCCAATTCCAGACCTTGGGGGACCTGCAGAAGCAGTGGACTGAGTCTGGAGTAGAAACATCCAGAGCCACCGTGCACAGGCGTGTGCAGGAAATGGGCTACAGGTGCCGCATTCCCCAGACCTGGGCTACAGAGAAGCAGCACTGGACTGTTGCTCAGTGGTCCAAAGTACTTTTTTCGGATGAAAGCAAATTCTGCATGTCATTCGGAAATCAAGGTGCCAGAGTCTGGAGGAAGACTGGGGAGAAGGAAATGCCAAAATGCCAGAAGTCCAGTGTCAAGTACCCACAGTCAGTGATGGTCTGGGGTGCCGTGTCAGCTGCTGGTGTTGGTCCACTGTGTTTTATCAATGGCAGGGTCAATGCAGCTAGCTATCAGGAGATTGTGGAGCACTTCATGCTTCCTTCTGCTGAAAAGCTTTATGGAGATGAAGATTTCATTTTTCAGCACGACCTGGCACCTGCTCACAGTGCCAAAACCACTGGTAAATGGTTTACTGACCATGGTATCACTGTGCTCAATTGGCCTGCCAACTCTCCTGACCTGAACCCCATAGAGAATCTGTGGGATATTGTGAAGAGAACGTTGAGAGACTCAAGACCCAACACTCTGGATGAGCTAAAGGCCGCTATCGAAGCATCCTGGGCCTCCATAAGACCTCAGCAGTGCCACAGGCTGATTGCCTCCATGCCACGCCGCATTGAAGCAGTCATTTCTGCAAAAGGATTCCCGACCAAGTATTGAGTGCATAACTGTACATGATTATTTGAAGGTTGACGTTTTTTGTATTAAAAACACTTTTCTTTTATTGGTCGGATGAAATATGCTAATTTTGTGAGATAGGAATTTTGGGTTTTCATGAGCTGTATGCCAAAATCATCCGTATTAAGACAATAATAAGGCCTGAAATATTACAGTTAGTGTGCAATGAAACTAAAATATATGAATGTTAAATTTTCATCATGACATTATGGAAAATAATTAACTTTATCACAATATGCTAATATTTTGAGAAGGACCTGTAGATCATGAGGCGTTTCTTATTGGTGTGAGAGCACCTTTAGCATTCTTGATGTTCAATTTGTGCTTTTATGTATTTTTTTATTTTCTGTTCCAACTTTATCATTTAACCTGACATATCACCTTCTCTCCTTCTTTCCTCTAGGCCACAGTCACCCAATGGACATGCCAGGCCGAGGTCCACATGACGAGAGGGACAGTGGCATTGCCAGGTCAGGTAGGTTAATGAGACTATCACCAGAAGCCTGGATTGACCTACAATCTGAACAGCCTTCAGCCTTACAGATGAGGTTTGAATGGTGCTTCAGGTTTATTCTGAGGATGAAAGAGTGATTAGAACCAAGAACATGCATCACCTTTTCCTTGTCAAATCTTTTATCGGGTTCTAAAAATAGTTTCAGCCCGTTTGTCTTGGTGTGAACTTCCCAGAATGTGTGTTACACAGCAAGTGAGTGTTGCCCCCCCCCCCCCCCCCCCGAGTACTTCCTGTGTCAATGCGGTCGACTAGCTTTTCCTTCTCAGATCAAAGTCACAAGACCTAACAGTTCACTTGCAGTTTTATTGTGTACTTCATGCCTTCATGAAAGCGGCTTGCATGTGTTTGTTTGAGAAATGCAGAACAAATCATTAAAATTAAATGTAATTTCTTTCTGAAAATTTGTTTAATACAAGAGGAAACGATGGTGGGGGATCCAATATGAAAAAATACCCATGCAGGGACTCAAAAACCTTGTCATGTGGAAACTGACCTCTGTCCCCCACCACCTCCCTCTCCACAAACATAACGTTCAGTTGGCAAGGCTGGTATTGGGCTTGTGCTCAAACATAAGTCACATGCAGATGATTAAATATAGCAGCTCTCAAAACCAGCTTCTTGTAAATGAACTTCTAAATCTAGCCACATTCTGTCATCTTCATTTTGCAACTGGCCACCACCTCCAACTGGATTTGGGATGCAGGGCTCTTTATTCAACTCTGACACACATGCATGCAAACATACTTGTCCATCAGCAGCACACCATCTCCTCCTGTCCATCCCCTTTCAGTCATGTTTTTTTTCTTCTGTCTTGGGCATCATTCTATTTTCTAATTTGTGCATCTTATGAATTTGACTTCTCAGTTTACACACCACAAGATCACGCACCAAAGATGATGATAAAGATAATGGCTATACTGTTCATGGTAATGACAGTATTGAAAGCTGTTCAGTGACTGCAGACCAAATTAATTTATTTCTTTTTCTTTATCCAGTGTATTTTTTTTTGTCTCATCAGAAACCCTGTTATAATTCAGGTTCTCCAGAACTGTGTATGAACGATGTGTCATTGTGAATGAGTAACCCTACATGCTTGCTGTCTGACTCAGTTTGTCCTTTTATTTTGGTCACCCACCATTCTCTGTATCTATTATCTGTTGTGCTCCGTTGATCTCCTACTCCATTCCTGCCCACTTCATTTGTCTCCATTAATCTGTTTTGTTGTTTTTCCATCTCTCCTTGTGTCCCAACAGCCTCTCTGAGCAGCCTGTTAATTACTCCCTTCCCATCGCCTGGTTCCTCGTTGACCAGCAGCTGCGCTTCCAGCTACCAGCGCCGTTGGCTCCGCAGTCAAACAACCAGCCTGGAGAACGGCGTCTTCCCTCGATGGTAAGACACGTACATGCAACCACATCTGCTTAAAACAAGCCATTAATGCAGGACCCACCACCTCAGACCCCTGCCTCAGATCTAAATAAATGGGATGATTGTATTAATAACAAACTGCATGAACCTGACCCTGTCATTACTATGGGGAGCATGGTTTTCTTTTTCACCTGGAAATGATCAAATATTCTATATGAGGGACCGTATTGGGCATTTATGGCTTAAACATTTTATTTTTAAAACAAAAAATAAGCCATCATGTTAGTGCTGCAGTGTGAACCTTTCTATAAAATGCATTTTAGTTAGTTCCAGTTTAAGTAACACAAAGCAACCATTTTAACACATCCAACATTATTTGTAGCTCTTTTCATACCTCTTGAATGTAAGACAAGCTGCTTTCCACGAGTGTATAGACTGAGCATAAGCATAAACCACAAAAGAAATAAAAGAAAAGGAGTAAAAAAGGGCAAAGGACTAAAGAGGGAGAGGATCTGAGAAAATACAGTGAAAAAAGGATGTGATGTTAGTCGGAAGTTTTTTTTTTTTTCTTTTCACGTTCATATTTAGTTTGTTTATATTTGCTTACTTATTTATATATTTTCTGTAATAAACATTGCACCAATGTGTAGCCCTGCTTTCCTGCACAATGCTTTCTCTGCTCAAATAATTAAGAGCTGATGATTATTTTTATATTTTACTGATTTGAATTGACCAAAGTGAAGTGTATAGTGTTTGACTGTCAACTTTTCTTTTCAAATTCCAAATCAATCCCAAATTAAGCATTTCTATTAGTAACAAACACATCGTTCATCTATAATCCACATGGATATGTACACACCTAAAATATTAAACGGAGAGAGACAAATGACTTCCCCAGCACTCAAACCTCCTCTTTCTCCTAAACACTGCTATGCCTCTGCCCCTCCTTTCTGCTGCTGTGTGGCGTCTATAAAGTTTATCCTGCAAAGATGTACTCTGAATCTAGCAGGCAGCTGGGAGAATGACAAATGCTGCTGCTATGCGCTAATGACTGCTCACAGTCGCACAGTCCTGTGACTAGGCAGGATGCTCTGTTGACCTGTTAATGTAAATGCAGCTGTCAGTTTTTCAAATATGGTAATCTTCCCAGCGCTCTGTCTGCCAGCACCAGAGCATCTTGTTTACTAGTTGCAACACTAAAACAGGCCCAAAAGGAAAAACTAGCTTAACTGTAACCTAAATTTGATTTGTTTACTTGCTATAGTACATTAAGTCCACTTGACTTTGGGAGTCTTAAACCGGGTATGTGAGGTTTTATGAATGAGAAATCTTAAGAATCTTAAAGGGCAGAAGTAGCAAGTTTAGATTTGCATTTTCAGATAGTTACACCCTTACTTCAGCTTCTTGTTGTCTGAAGTCGGCTCCCTGTGAACCCCACTCTGATTAGGTCAGTGGAGGAGAGCTTTAACATGTCCGATGAAAGTGGCGGTCAAGGCCTTGGGGTGATGCGGAAGAAGAAGATTGCCATTGGAGTCATCTTCACGCTGTCGCCAAACCCTGAAGAGAGCAGCCGCTTCCAGGAGTTCTTCTTCTCCCACTTCCCGCTGTTTGAAAGCCACATGAACAAACTAAAGAGTGCCATTGAGCAGGTACATTTATGCAAATATATTGACAGCCTCTTTTGAAACAAACTGTTTTAATGTCTTAACCTTTGTTTGTACCTTTGTAATAAGCAGGTTGTCAGATTACCCGTTCTAATGACATACAGTTCACATCTGTGCTTATGCTTTCTAGTGAAAACTCCTGAGACTCTAAACGCTATTTATTCAATTCATCCTCTGTCCCACTTTCTGTTATTCTTGCACTTATTCCCCCACAAACTCCTCTGTGTGTGTGTGTGTGTGTTATATCATTCAAGGCCATGAAGATAAGTCGGCGGTCAGCAGATGTCAGTCAGCGAGCTCTGGCTTACAGCCGAATGGTTGATGGGCTCAACGAGTTCAGGTTGGGCAGCAACTCACATTCTCTAACTTTGACACTGAAATTATTTTTGACTTTTTTTTGTCCTCTTTTTCTTCCTGCGCACTTTCTGTCTTTTTACAGCATGTTTTATAAGGAATATATATCAAAAACCTTTTTATCATTCAAGGTCTGGAAACAACGTAATTGTCAACAGCAGCATTAAATGACTCGGCGTTTCTCTTACAGTTTAAATCACTCAGTTTCAGGTCTGTGTCTCATGTTGCCAGGATTTAAAGTGGGTGTTATTTTTTGTTGGCAATAAAATCTGTCAATATTGACAAGTGGTTGCTGCACTGAGGACCAGGGGTGGAAAAACAAGCATGAACATGATGTTATAATGCACCATAAAAGACTCCCGGCATCACATCTTCCACATGATTTTTTCCCCCTTTAAAATTAAATATATTTAGATCCAGAAAAGCTGATCATCTTTTTATATTAAACAAAAAAATACAATCAATCTCTACATAGTTTTTTTTGAACAGATAAGTAATTATAGATCACACTTTACTGACATAAAACTGCCTTTGGAGCCACGCCATTTAAAATTAATATGCACTTCCATATATGGATAATGTGGTACCTCCATGGAACCGTTCCATTTATTCTTGGTGAAAACCCAAAGTGGCTTGTTTTCTTGCCAAGAAAAGACTGGATTATTGCAACTCATCAACACTGTTCAGCGACTTTGTTCTCAGCGCCAATGTTTTTGCGATATTGCCCTCAGATATTCTCCTTTTACTCAGATTTCATGATTAAACATTCAATTATGTAAATACCAGAGAAAATATCACCAAATAATCACCTTTAAGACTTAAAGACTTAATAGTTTAGTTTTAATAGTTAGTTATTTTGGTCCTATAATCAAGTTAACGATATGAGTAACAATCCCAGTATGAAAAATTTCAACGTGCTGCAATAAAAAAGATCCACTCTTCCCTACCTGCATCACCAAACCATGGTTGATAACATTGTAACCATAATGTAGGACGCATTCTAGCAGTGGTTGAAGAGGTTGTTTTTATATGGACCTGTGTGAAACATCAGTTCCAGGAAGGCTTTAGACTTTATTTGTGGTGACATTAATTATGTAGTAATGCATATTAGGCTACATAAGTGTGTGCATTTTTGTATGTGTAGGACGTGCTGCCACTGTTCCATGACTCAATTGTGTGTTTTATGACAACCAAACAAACAGAGTTTGTTCATGCACATCCCTGACGGCAGTACTTTCACTTGCTACATGCATGCTGGCAGTTCCCTGTGTGAAGTCTCCACATTGCTGCGGTCATGTGGCGGTTGACACCTGGCCTTAGCAACCCCAAGCTGCCTGAGTGGCAACCCTACCTTCCCCAGAATCTGGTCACAAGCAAGCACCAAAATAGTAAATACTGAGTGCCATCAGGAGGAACACTTGTGCACTGGACTATAAAAATATCTTTAAAAATTCACCTCCATGCTTTGGGGGGCCACCTTTGCCATTTGGGGGGTTTGACTTCATGGAACATTAAAGAAGGAAACTGGAAGAAATTCCTTCCCCCGATGCTGATGTGGCTTTGACGTCGTAGGAGGGTGGACACGCACACATGCTGGCAAAGATAAGCTGGGAACTTAGCAGAGGCATGCGTACGTAAGTTACACCGGCCAACAGTGGTAACGTTGTGGCTTGCATTTAGACCGGCACAAGTGGGACTTCTGTACCAACACGCAAAACACAGGATTAGAGTCATGTATGTGCTCCTGTAACCAGATCTGGTGAAGCCAATCTAATCCAACTGTCACAGTTCCTACACATTCTTAAAAAAATTCAGTTTGCATTTATAATTCAACAAAATTCATCCAATTCAATTGATTTATTTTTGAAGAATGTTAATGTTCAATTTGCCACATCTAAACTTCAGTTTTTTCCTCCTTGTTGACGAATTCTTTGGAGTTGCTGATTGCTAACAGTAATCTTCATTGTTGTTGTCATTTAATACAAAAGGACGGGAAAATTAAAGGCACAATTAACTATGTGAGGCATTAGTTGTAGATAGAAGAGCAAAAACAGGAAAAAAAAAAAAAAAAAGAAATTCAACAAATTAGCATTTTCCAAAAAAACAAAATTGGGAGCAGTTCTGTTTTGAGCCAATTTTGACTGTTACTCATATTCATTAAATGTCTAAAACTAACGTCTCCCACCATTTTGTTTCTGTAAACGCATCAACCAAGAACATGTATTTTGATGCACTTTTTTGACCACATAGAGCTTACAGGCATGTCTTGATACATAACTGAGAAAAATCTTGTAATTTCTTACTTTTTGTTGGTTTAAAACTACAACTGGCTTTTTACTGCAATGCAGACTTGAAGGCAAACTTCAGCTTGGTGTTTCGTGATAAATTTGTTTTTTTTTATGGGATAGATTAATTTAGATCATGAAACCCAAGTAGATCTTTGTTTTCTACTCAGATGTTGATAATGTTAGAAAAACAGCTGGAAAAAGAAGTGTGGAATTTTGAAAAGGAAAACCTATTTAAGTCCACAGCTTAGGTTGAGTGAATGTATAAACCTTGCAAAAACTCAAATGAACTAAAATTGTACTGAATGAAATTTGGCCACTGTTATTTTGTTTTGAAAGAGTAGTCAACTTCGTTTTTATCAAAAAGGCATCCTTTATGCACATATTCATCATCTTCATGAAAACTGACATTTGGCCTCTGGAAATTACATAGTGGGGCTCCGAAATGTTGACCTCCATACTGAGGTAATGCAAATCTCGCTGCCCAGCCTGACACGTTGGTTTAGTTCCCCATCTCAGGCCGGTTCTTTTTAAGTCCTCCTGAACAGCTGCATCAGGGATATTGAAACTAGATTTCCCTCCTCATGTAGCGCTGGCCCAGTCTCAGACCTCTGCACAATTGCAAACACTCAGAGCACAAATACACAACAGACAGAGCAGGGTCAAGAGGGGCTGAGGATATGTGAAGCTGTTCATAACACAGGAATGTCTGACACATTATTGGATCATTTGATGCTGATACTGACGCGTCGTCTCTGCTGCCCTGGTGACGTACTGAAAGTCTGGGGGACCCGTTTTGGATGTGAGGGGTTGCTTTTTGGCTCGTTTCTCCTAGTTTGTGCTGCTCCCTTATTGTCTTGGAATAATAATGAATGCTGAATTCAGTTCAGATAGAAAAGGTCAATAATTTTTATTAATTGGTGTTTAGACTTATTATTAAAAAAATAAACTTGTTGGACGGACTTCTACATTATCGGTGACAGCGGCCTTCTAAGATAAATCTGAAAGCTAAGGTTGCCTCGCCTGACCTCTTAAAAATCATATCACAATGTTGTAATTCAGTTTTTACTTCTTTTGTTTTTATAGATGATTTCCTGTAAAAGGAGCATGTGTGAAAATACTTCCTAAAAAAACTTGAATGTAGGACTTGTAGCAAAAGTTACCTGGGATTTCTCTAAGCTTTTCTGCAGCTTTTCTGCCACCAGCGTCTTTATAGGTCAGAGGTTGGAAGTTGACTTTGTTTACAGACCGAGATCTCCAGACGTTTCCAGCAAGACTAGATCAATTGCGCAAATCATTTTCAGCCCTTATCTGACGACATGTTACTGATCACCAGGGTTGATAGCTGCTGATTACCTTTGTTACATTAAGCAAAACTATTTGAAGCTCAGAAGACTGCGGGTAAATATGTATATTCAAGATTTTTCCACATTGCTTTGGAACACTGGACCAGCTCTATACCCTCTACAGGGTACTCGAGGGTTCATGGGAGTTTCCCCAACTGGTCCACGTGTGTTTTGTGGACCTGGAGAAGGCATTTGACTGTGTCCCTCGTGATGCCCTGTGGGGGGTGCTCCATGAGTATGGAATCGGGGGCCCTTTATTAGGGGCCATCGGGTCCCTGTAGAAGCGGAGCAGGAGTTTGGTCTGCATTGCCGGCACTAAGTCGGACCTGTTCCCGGTGCATGTTGGACTCCAGCAGGGCTGCCCTTTGTCACCGGTCCTGTTCATAACTTTTATGGACAGGATTTCTAGACGCAGCCAAGGGCCGGAGGGGGTCTGGTTTGGGGACCAGAGGATTTCGTCTCTTCTTTTTGCAGATGACGTGGTCCTGCTGGCCCCCTCTAGCCAAGACCTACAGCATGCACTGGGGCGGTTCGCAGCCGAGTGTGAAGCGGCTGGGATGAAGATCAGCTCCTCCAAGTCCGAGGCCATGGTACTCGACCGGAAAAGGGTGGCTTGTCCTCTTCAGGTTGGAGGGGAGTTCCTGCCTCAAGTGGAGGAGTTTAAGTATCTCGGGATCTTGTTCACGAGTGAGGGAAGAATGGAGCGGGAGATCGACAGACGGATCAGTGCGGCTGCCACAGTAATGGATACGCTGTGCCGGTCCGTTGTGGTGAAGAGAGAGCTGAGTCGGAAAGCGAAGCTCTCGATTTACCGGTCGGTCTACATTCCTACCCTCACCTATGGCCATGAACTTTGGGTCATGACCGAAAGAACGAGATCCTGGATACAAGTGGCGGAAATGAGCTTCCTCTGTAGGGTGGCCGGGCACTCCCTTAGAGATAGGGTGAGGAGCTCGGCCATCCGGGAGGAGCTCGGAGTAGAGCCGCTACTCCTCCACATCGAGAGGAGCCAGTTGAGGTGGCTCGGGCATCTATACCGGATGCCTCCTGGACGCCTTCCTCGGGAGGTGTTCCAGGCACGTCCCACCAGGAGGAGGCCCAGGGGACAGCCCAGGACACGCTGGAGGGACTATGTCTCTCGGCTGGCCTGGGAACGCCTTGGGCTCCCCCTGGAGGAGCTGGAGGAGGTGTCTGGAGAGAGGGACGTCTGGGCGTCTCTGCTGAGTCTGCTGCCCCCGCGACCCGGTCCCGGATAAGCGGAAGATGACAAGTACGAGCTTTGGCTACTGCGATTGCCTTTAGCCTCCTGTGTGAGACGCGCTCGCCAACGCACCAAGTTTCACGGAGGAGTCGAGTTGTTCTGAATGGACAAATACCTAAAGAGCTGAGCAACATACAGATGGACATGCATGCACACACACTTACACCGTTCATTCCAACACAGAGTTGTGTGTGAGCAGACAAATTGGTCGGACTGTGACAAACGCATACAATACACACACAGTGAGGGTCTCCCATAGCCTCAGTGCAGAAAGTGAAGCTCTGTGAACTAAGATCTCCTTTGTTTCCAATGTGAGACAATAATGTGTCTGTTTTCTCTTTTCCCCCCTCGTCCCGTTTTTTTTTTTTCCCCCTCTCCATTCCTCTCTTGCCATACCTCGTCTCCAGGATGACCATCTGTGACCTCTACACAATGCCCCGCGTGGCCGAGCCTGTCTGGTTGACTATGATGTCCGGAGCATCAGAGAAGAACCAGCTCTGCGGCCACTTCATGAGGGAGCTCGCCTTACTGATGGAGCAGGCCTCCAAAAACCAGTTGAGTGTCTCCTTTTACTACATCTGCTTCTTTTATCAGTTGCGTGACGTCTCAGACAAACCAGCCGATTATCAGAAAAATACTTGCAGATCCACACACACTCTTCATTCTCTTCTCAACAAAGCCTGATGGTACACTCCCTCCCATTCTCACTGTGACAGCTTCAGCCTTATTCTGTTTACTTCTCTGCCTTTAGAAGCAAAAAAAACTGAATGAAAAGATCCCTGCCAGTCTCAAACTGCAGCTAATTGTACATATTCAGTACAGTTGATTTATATTCAGTTTAAAATGAGCAAGCCTTTTTAACTCGGTGCTCCCATCAGATCTAAATGTATTTACATGCTTTTTAACAGGAGGCAAGTACATTTCAGTGGCCTTGGCATTGTTTCATAAAGCTTTACTCTCTGTCAGAGAAAAATCCAGTCATTCTGTCACTTTCTGTCACTCTTTAAACAACAGAAACAGTTTGGTTTAGAGTTTTATATTTCATTTCATTTTAAAGATAATATGCAAGACAATTTACTGTAAGCAAGCTACACAAAGAGCAATCAATGCATTATCAATAACATTTTCATACGTAAGAACTTGAGCTTTTCAATAAAGGTTTTAAATAGAACTCTGCAAAGCAGCTAAACTGATTAAAATCAAATAGACAGACAGAAAAAAAACTGGAATCATAAACGCAAGAAAAACTGTAAAAAGAAAAAGAAGTGTGCAGCACTGTTGAGGGGTACTTTTCTAGACCATTAATAGATTGAAAAAACATTTGGTTTGTCAGTGTTTGACCTGCAGATCACCAATCAGAAGCAATCAAGGGAAAGTTGACAGATTCTGAACTCTGACTGATTAATTTGTGATGATTGGTGCTGTCAACAACCCTTTTAAGAGAATCTGTTCTGCTGCGTTGTCCCATGTTAGTGTAAACTGAGACTTCCCACACACTCACTAACTATACAGGTCCTTCTCAAAATATTAGCATATTGTGATAAAGTTCATTATTTTCCATAATGTAATGATGAAAATTTAACATTCATATATTTTAGATTCATTGCACACTAACTGAAATATTTCAGGTCTTTTATTGTCTTAATACGGATGATTTTGGCATACAGCTCATGAAAACCCAAAATTCCTATCTCACAAAATTAGCATATCATTAAAAGGGTCTCTAAACGAGCTATGAACCTAATCATCTGAATCAACGAGTTAACTCTAAACACCTGCAAAAGATTCCTGAGGCCTTTAAAACTCCCAGCCTGGTTCATCACTCAAAACCCCAATCATGGGTAAGACTGCCGACCTGACTGCTGTCCAGAAGGCCACTATTGACACCCTCAAGCAAGAGGGTAAGACACAGAAAGACATTTCTGAACGAATAGGCTGTTCCCAGAGTGCTGTATCAAGGCACCTCAGTGGGAAGTCTGTGGGAAGGAAAAAGTGTGGCAGAAAACGCTGCACAACGAGAAGAGGTGACCGGACCCTGAGGAAGATTGTGGAGAAGGGCCGATTCCAGACCTTGGGGGACCTGCGGAAGCAGTGGACTGAGTCTGGAGTAGAAACATCCAGAGCCACCGTGCACAGGCGTGTGCAGGAAATGGGCTACAGGTGCCACATTCCCCAGGTCAAGCCACTTTTGAACCAGAAACAGCGGCAGAAGCACCTGACCTGGGCTACAGAGAAGCAGCACTGGACTGTTGCTCAGTGGTCCAAAGTACTTTTTTCGGATGAAAGCAAATTCTGCATGTCATTCAGAAATCAAGGTGCCAGAGTCTGGAGGAAGACTGGGGAGAAGGAAATGCCAAAATGCCAGAAGTCCAGTGTCAAGTACCCACAGTCAGTGATGGTCTGGGGTGCCGTGTCAGCTGCTGGTGTTGGTCCACTGTGTTTTATCAAGGGCAGGGTCAATGCAGCTAGCTATCAGGAGATTTTGGAGCACTTCATGCTTCCATCTGCTGAAAAGCTTTATGGAGATGAAGATTTCATTTTTCAGCACGACCTGGCACCTGCTCACAGTGCCAAAACCACTGGTAAATGGTTTACTGACCATGGTATCACTGTGCTCAACTGGCCTGCCAACTCTCTTGACCTGAACCCCATAGAGAATCTGTGGGATATTTTGAAGAGAACGTTGAGAGACTCAAAACCCAACACTCTGGATGAGCTAAAGGCCGCTATCGAAGCATCCTGGGCCTCCATAAGACCTCAGCAGTGCCACAGGCTGATTGCCTCCATGCCACGCCGCATTGAAGCAGTCATTTCTGCAAAAGGATTCCCGACCAAGTATTGAGTGCATAACTGTACATGATTATTTGAAGGTTGACGTTTTTTGTATTAAAAACACTTTTCTTTTATTGGTCGAATGAAATATGCTAATTTTGTGAGATAGGAATTTTGGGTTTTCATGAGCTGTATGCCAAAATCATCTGTATTAAGACAATAAAAGACCTGAAATATTTCAGTTAGTGTGCAATGAATCTAAAATATATGAATGTTAAATTTTCATCATGACATTATGGAAAATAATGAACTTTATCACAATATGCTAATATTTTGAGAAGGACCTGTAGTTTTGAAATGGACACTGCATCTCCTAGGTAGCCGTTTGTTTCCTAACCAGCATGACTTCATAGATGAAGTTTCCATTTCTACTGGTTAACCTGACATACTCCGAGCTACATCTCCGTGCTGTTAACTACACGGAGCATCCGGTTACCAAGAGAACCTTTGGTTCTACTGTATCACATTGTCTTTATTGAAGGATCCGATCACTAAGCCCTGTGACTGATGTGGTTGATGGCTGCTGTTGTCACCGCTTTGTTCGGGCACGTGATGGAACTTGGCTTCCATTATTGCTTTGAGTCATAAGACAGGAAGGGAAGTAGAGTCGTTGTGAGAAATGAGAAGTGAATCATGAGAAAAGAGTGTGTTCATGTGTGTTTCTGCTAATGTGAGCTTTGCAACACTTTCTGTTAAGTGGCTTGTTCTGAAAAGAAAAGTCGGGTCAATGTTTTCCATGTGGTGACAGGAAGTCTGTTTTTACCCAATAAGGTCAGGAGGGAACAAGAAATTAAAGCAAGAAGACTTTCCAATGAAGGAAAAAAAAATCTATTTTCTGACCACGCTGTATCCTGTTTTCCAGGTTCCTTCCTGCGTTATTAACAGCCATCCTGACCAATCATTTGGCTTGGGTGCCCACTGTAATGCCCAATGGGCAGCCTCCTATAAAGATCTTCCTGGAGAAGCACTCCTCCCAGAGCGTAGACATGCTGGCGAAGACGCATCCTTACAATCCTCTTTGGGCACAGCTTGGTGAGACTCTCACGCTGTCTCACAAAGACTCCTGAAGATGGAGTACTTTCTTCTGTCAAAGCTCTTGTATGAAAGGGATGTAAACATAAGTTGTGTTTTTACTTTAATTTGAATGTAACATGACACCGTTAATCATTACTCCATGAAGACAAGTTAAAACAAGATAATCTTCCCTGCATGAAACATTGATAAAGAGCTTCTGGAACAGTTTGTGTGCATGAATATTTATTGTTTCTTTACACAAAACCTAAGATAAGTCATCAATTTTAGAATGAGGTCTTAGTCATCCAGTTGTGAAACACTGACACGATTAGGAATCTGGAGAAGTCTTTTCTAAAGTTATGTTTTTCCATAATTCATGTAGGAGATTGTTGTTTGTGAAGCAATTTGTTCTTACAAAAATCCATTGTAATTCTTGAGTTTAAGTAGCAGTAGATGATTTGCAGATTCATCAGGAAAGTAACTCCTCTCTAAGGGTTACAAGAAGAACCCAAAACATTTGGAAAGCTTGTTAATGCTGCCACCTACTGCTCAGTAACTGAAGTTGCAGTCCAGTTAACTGAATTTCATTCAGATAATAGGGTTAATAGGGTTTGAGAGTTTAGGATCCTCGCTGCCTGAGGATATGAGCTGGTTTTAGAATTGGGTAGATTTGGATCTAATTACTCACCCAAAGTGTCGAGGGCAGGAAAGCAGGGTGAGATGGGTCCCGCTTGTACTGGCCTAACAAAGCTGTTGGCCAAGAATTCTTGATGCCATTTTGAAATCATTGTAAACGTGTACATGTTTTAGTTCACAAAACCAACACTGATGCAGCTTTTTCTTTTTTTTTTTTCAAACTTTTGCTCTTTGTAGGGGACCTATACGGGGCTATAGGGTCTCCGGTGCGGCTGTCAAGAACAGTGGTAGTCGGGCGCAGGCAGGACCTGGTGCAGAGGCTACTTTATGTCCTCACGTACTTCATCCGCTGCTCAGAGCTGCTAGAGACCCACATGCTGGACAGTGTTGAGGATGAAGCTATTGTCATGCCTGGCTCTCTTATCACCACCTCACTTAGAAAAGGAGAGGTGGAGGAGTCAGACTATGTCCTGGTTACCGTCCATAAACCTAGTGGGGACTATCTGTCCCAAGGGGCCCACTGCCAGCAAATTGAGGCTGAAGACAGCAGCTACCGCTCAGACAACAGCCTCCAGAGCAGTACATACACTGACATGGGGGTGGAGCACAGCTCCAGTGAACCACCCAAAGAGGAAGATGAGGAAGAAGAGGTTGAGGAAGCCGGCAACTTGAGTACAGGGTCCAGGACTAGTGTTCTTCAGTCGAGGCCCACTGAGGACACGATCGCTCAAATGACAACAGCAGCAACAGGTGAACCCGGAGAGCTGCAAAGGGAACTAAGTGGCCCTCTGCTGTCTGAAGTCCCGGTGGAAACGGTGCTGCGGGTTTGTTCAGCTACTCCCAGGAAGCAGAGCTCTGTGTTAGAAACAGAGACCAAGGGTGACCTAAAACTTGTTGATTCTTCCTTACCTTCCGAACTTTCATCACATTCATCCATATCTTCCGTCACTGTAGACTGTAAAAAGGCTGAAGCTGAGGCGGCTACTTCAGTTGGAAGCCAGGCCAGCAAGATGCAGTTTCTTTGTCCTTCGGGAATCAGTTTGGAGAAGAAGCCCCCTGATAAGAACTCTGCTGGAGCAATGCCAGTACCCGTATTACCTGGAAACATTGGGACAGGACCGATGGCTTTTACTGTGGACGAAGAGCCTGCAACAAAGGTGACTTTCCTTATTGGAGACTCCATGTCTCCTGAGTCGGACACCGAGAGTCGCAGACGAAAGATGGAGGTGGAATTAAAAAAACACAAGCAATATTATATGCAGAGAGGAGCACATTCAAAGACCATCAACATCTGTGCAGCTGAGGACCAAACCAATCAGACCAAGGCAACTCCAGCTCTGCAGCGGATATCCAGCAAGATTCCCCAGTGGAGCAGCAAATGTGAAGACTATTGTAATGACTATTTAAACTCGGAGAACCATTTGGAGTCCAGAACTATAAACGACCAGGAAACCGACTCCATGCACAAACATTTACTGAATCCATCTGGAATTTCTCAACTTCATGAATTGGGGGATCACAGTTTTCCAAGTGCACCAAGTAGTCCGGGTTTGGACATATCTTTAAGCTCAAGCAGGAAGGGGGACTCCTCTTCAGTTGTCCAGAGGAGGTGCAGGTGCAGTTCTACAGGCTCCTCTGACACCTGCTGCTGCGGAAACTGTCCTGCAGAGCAGTGTAAAGATCCAAGGTCGTGTGTCCCTCTCCGTCAGGATGGAGACGACGGCAACGGGGACCAAAAGTGCCAGACGGCCTCTGTCAATGAGTGGGAAATACCACGCAATGAGAGCTCAGACAGTGCATTGGGAGACAGCGAGAGTGAAGAGACGGAGGACTGGCAGGAGGAGGTGCTGGTTCCCTTCCCTGGGTAAGTCTGTGATCCACCTTCACACCAACTCTGTCACTTTCATTTTTCTGTCCAATTTACTGTTTCTAATAATATTCAGGGAGGGGACTAGTTGTTTACTTTGAAATATAACAAAACTTCTCACTTTATATTTTGGATCCTAAAGGGCAAAATTAGTGGAGAACTACTCCAAGCCAACCATTGCCAATTTTGGTCGGTCTCTCTTTGGAGGTTATTGCCCCACCTACGTTCCAGACTTCGTACTGCATGGAATCCCGAGTGATGAGAAGCTACGGCCAAGCCTCATGACGGAGTTAAACCATGCTGTTCAGGTAAAGAACAAAAGATATTTTACATTTCCAAAATGACATGCAGATGTTTATTTTTTCTTAAAAAAATGAACGTTTAAAGACTGCTGTGAGTAGTTTATGTATTCCACAGCAAATTAAGGCTCAACTTCTTTTTGCACTTCATTTCTTTCTTTCAAGGATTTTGTTGTGCTCCGTTTGATTGTTACTGTTATAAAAATGGCCGTCTTTGTCCTGTGTAGCATCCTGTATTGGATGAGCCTATCGCCGAGGCTGTCTGTATTATAGCAGACACAGACAAGTGGACAGTCCAGGTGGCCAGCAGCCAGAGGAGAGTCACCGACGTAACCAAGCTGGGAAAAGAAGTTTTGGTGTCCAGCCTGGTTGCCAACATATTGCAGTCCACCTATCAGCTCTACAAGCTCAACCTTTCGCCTAATTTTGTATGTCAGACCTTTCAGGTTTCCTACTTTTTTTTTTTTTTTTAAGATAAATCAGGTTTTGTTGCCAAAGTAGTGTCTTTGTGCTCTAATTGCTCCTGTGTCTCCCATTAGTGTATAATGCACCTTGAGGACCGCCTGCAGGAGATCTATTTTAAGAGTAAGATGCTTGCTGAGTATTTGAAGGGTCAGACGAGAGTCCATGTGAAAGAGCTGGGCATGGTGTTGGGGTAAGCACTTCAGTTTTTCCCTTTCTGTTAGTGGAGCACAGTTGTTTATAAGCAAAGTCTCATTATATTCTCTTTCTTTGCAGGATCGAGTCCAGTGACCTGCCTCTGTTGGCTGCAGTGGCCAGCACTCACTCCCCGTACGTTGCCCAGATCTTGCTATGAGACTTGACAGATGCTCAGATAATAAGCAGTGAGAATTGCAGTCAGGTGGTCCCACTTTGGCCCTCAGAAATAGCCGTCCATACCTGCACAGCTCTCCCCTGATCTGTGTTAATGGCCATCCTAGGGGTTTTTGGCCTGATACTCGGTGTTGCACATCATCATGGGTGTCGGACTTCGGAGCAATGTCGATGTCTGACCACATGGCGGCGGCAGAGGATTAAAATGGATTGAAGCTGAGCAGACGAATGAAGCATCTTTGATATGACCTGAATGTTTGTTGTTAAACAAAACTCTTACTTTTCTGGAAGCAAAAGCCAAAGACTTCAAATTTGAATTTCACTTGGATAAATTTAAAGAAGTCTACGGTATGGCTAGAAATCATTTTAATTACAAAACTGCTTTCATTTTCTGTACAATCTTAAACATGGCACTATGAAGTGATGGACACCATGTTGAAACTGAACAAAGTTAAATGTCCCTGGATGTTTATTCCCCATGCCAGTCATGCCATGCTTGTCTATTTTTTTCTGTTTTTGTTTACAAGTTTAATTTCTTAATTTAATCGAATTAATTGTTTTGCAAAATGAGATGCCCCCTCTGACTAAAATACTTTTTTCTTTTCTTTTTTTTTTTTAAGTGAAATTGCTAAAAGTGCTTTGATGCTTTTATCCAAGGTACTTCACTACCTCAGATCTTCTTATGGGCAATGGCAGATTTAAGGTTGCCCCACAGAAAACCGTGAGGAAAACTTTATCAGAAATTTTAATCAAAGGAATGTCAACTGTGTAGACTATATGCTGTGTTCTATAAAAGGGAAGGCTGTTTTATTTCTTAAAAACTGAAGACATGTATTTTTGCATCTCAAAGTGAGAAGGGCCCCTTTTATATTGTGGAAAAGCTAAGACCTCTATTATCTGTGTTTTCCAACCAAAATGCTGAAGTATTTTCTCACATTTCTACATCTGTCACCTTTTGTTTACGTCTTCGATGTCTGGCACAGAAACAGGACTAGAGGAGCACAGTGGGCTTTTTCATGAGAGCATATGTACTGGTTAACACTATATCGAGTATTTTTTTTTCATGACAGTTTTACACAGAACAAAAACTACAGCAGGATTTTGTTTTCTGGAAATTAGCAGATATTTAACTAATGCCGGGTAAGCAGAAAGTGTTTTGTTTTTTGTTGTTTTGTTTTTTTCGGAGTAAGATGAAGACTTTAATTTTGCACCTTCTGTTTGCACATTAAGTAAAACCTGCCGCAGGAAAACACAGAGAAACCTCCTAATTTGCAACATTTTCTGTTCCTTTTCGATTCTCAAAATACAGAATTAGAAAGTTTTGCCATCATCCTGTGCTTTTTAAAACAATTATTCCTGAGATGAGACCACAGGCTTTTATGTCATGTAATAAATCAAATGCAATGCTTTCTATTGATATAAAAGGGCAACTGTAGTCAGCTCTGTAAGCCTGAAAAGTGGACAGTGGTTTTCAGTTTGCTCATCCAAGTTGCAGCCTGAATATAATCCAAGTCTTAATGGAGAAAAGGCACGAATGTTTCTTTTTGCTGTTATTAAATGCTTCTGTATATTAAAGATGTTCCACTATATCAGCCCACCTTTGTACAAGATGGCTATTATGGATTTGTATATCAGCTTTTCCCTCTTTGTACATGACTAAATTATTTAGTTGCTCCTATGTGTAATGGGTTATGTAAACTGTACATTCTCGTTTTTATTTCCATGTGTTTGTACAGAATGTCTTTTATGAATTGTCTCCTCCAATAATGTTTTTTTTCCCAATTTTCTGGGAATGTTGTGCAATAAAAATGCAGAGAATTTTGACTTCTGAAAGTGTTTCCTGTCGCTAAATCAAAGGTGTAAATAATTCTGGAAATGTGTTGGTTTTCATGCATTTCCTTGAGAAGGAAAAATGGGCGATTCCAGGGCCGACATGCCTAAATATCTTGGTTTGTCTTGGTTCAGAACATGACGTGTCATAAAAGCTTTAAGTCAAGCACCTTCAGCTTTCTGTTAACAGCAGAACGGAGTCTGAATAGATATAAAACGACCCATTTTACAATCATTCAAGAGCTGCATAATTAATTTAAAACTTAACACAGGCTTCCAACCCAGTCTGGAGAAATATGGGCAAATATTTGTTTCTAAACATTATTCCCTGTGCCTTTTTTTTTTTTTTTTAGTACTCAACCTTCCTATCATCAGTTTGTTCGCATTTCCTTTCTCACTCCATCCCTTCATTCATCTGTTTGTCATCTCTCCATCCTTTGATGCTTTTTTAGTCATCAGTCCTATGTGTTCTCCATCATTAAATCCTTTATCTAACACTTTGTCCGTCTCCATCATTCCATATTTTTTCTCCATTATTCCAATCATGCATCCGTTGATTGGTTTGTCGTCCATTCATCCATCCATTTCTCATACATTCATCATCCCATCCCATTTTTACCTCCATCAGCTCATGCATCCATCTTTTTTGTCTGTTCATTGTTTTCTAAATCAGTCATTCATCACCCCATCCTTTTTTTTCTTCATTAATCCATGCATCCATTTTTGGACATTCATCATTTTATTTTATTTTTGACAGGTTCCATGTAACTTTTTTATTTCTGACCTTAGAAATATTTGCTAATGTGGAACTTTTATATTTATTTATTTTTAAATTAGCTAAAACACGACCACCAACTTGACATTTCAGCCTGGAAATATGTGGACTTTTGACATGAGACACGTGAAGGAGCCCTGATTGCAGAAAAAATGTAATTTTGTTTTAATGATAGGTGGCACCTTGACGTCTAGTGGTCCCCACATCTGGACCCCACATTTTCTCCACCTTTTAAATTCACCAGTCTTCAGCCCCACCCTGTCCTCCTCAGTTCGGAGCAGGAGGTATAAAGCAAACACAAACACACCACAGTTATGCAATACATGAAGGAAGGAAGGAAAGTACATGGCTCATGGCAACTATGCAGGTAGTACACATATGAGCAACTCTGGGTCAACTTCCTTCTGACTTTGTGGTAAAGTCAGGCAGTTATTCTAAGCAAAAAAAAACAAAAAAAAAACATTTAGAAGTAAAATAAAGTTAGAAGAAATAATGTTTAATCTCCTTCTTAACCCTTAACTCTGCGTTTTTGTATGGGGTAGCGCAGCCAGGTTGTTCCTGTGAAGCGTGGGGGCAAAGGTGCCTGGCTTTTCAGCCCACTAAAAAAAAGAGTTTCCAGGGACACACCAAGAAATATAGGGGTAGGTGTATAACCGCCACTACAATCAGTAATTTAATGCATAGCTGTATTTTGTAATACAGCCCTATCATCTCAACAAATACAAAATAAGAAGCATGAAAAAATTAGTTTTTCTCTGTTTCATTTTGACTGGCACAAGACCAAACATGAAAATCATCGTCTAATTTGATGTACTACCCCATTGAAAAATGGTGACACTAAATATATTAAAGTTGGGCATCCTTAAATTCAGACTTTGTATCTTTGTAATTCAAGCATGTTTAATAATTTCATACTTAAAAAAATCTGTCATTTTGAAACAACTATATGCCGTAAAGTAAATACATATTTGTTACTTTAGTAGTAATCCGATATTAAAACATCTAAGGACATTTTAAATACATTAAAATACATTTATTTGAATGTAAAGTTTGTATTTTGTCCTTCCTTAACAACATAAAAGATAATGTCAACTACAGCCTAAAAAAATAGAATACCTTGACTGGGCTGCTGCCTTTAATGACATTATGGTAATGTGCGTTTTCTATATTTTTATGTTGACACCAACTTGCTTGTTATCTATGGTATTTAGAAATGTAACTCTCAAGCTGGTTAAAAGCAATTTTTACTCTGCATTTTTAACAACTAAACATACTGTCCAGTGGTGTATTAATTTCCACAAACAAATTAATAATGACAATAAAAACTTGCTTGGTTAAGAAGTTTTGCTTTTTACTATAAGATTTTACAAAATGCAACATTTTATTTTTAAGGTGCACTGAAGAAAAAATGGCTAATTCTGTTTTTGTTTGTGTTGATGACATCAACACAAACAAACTTTATCTTAGTTAACAACTTAAAGCAAAAAACAAGCAGAAAAACATCTTCTGTGTCACAAAATATATCATAAGTATAATCTCAGTCTGGCTGGTAGCTTTAAGCATTTGTTGGCTGTATTTATAAAAGGTTTGTTGTGCAAGACTAAAGAAGAAAAATAAGCATGTTTTAAATATAAATATGTTTTAACATAAAAACAAACGTATAAATTGATTTTAAAAGCCGGGGAAACAACAATGTATTTGAACAATAAAAATATGAAAAATACCAGAGCAATGCTTTAAATGTTTTAGTGTCTGTTATATATCATTCAATTTTTGTGTGAAGTCAGCTTTATGAAATTAATTTCTTTTAAGAAACTGAAGGGACTGTGAATATTTTATAAACACTTGGCTGTTCGCTGTGGTTGTCATTTCCCGATAGCTGTGAACGCAGCACTACGACCGAGCTAACAGATGTCGTCAACTCACAGCTCTGCTTGGAGGAGGGATCAAAAATCTGAACTTCTGGATAAGACTGACGCTGGCTACCGAACTGGAGTTTAACTCTCTGCCCCAAATATGCCGAAAACAAGCGAGCAGGTCACACATACGTCACTTTCTGTCACACTTTAATGGCGTTTAACATTTTTCGTATCCGCAGTAACAGCGAGTCGGCTGAAAGTGAAGTTTTTTTTGTTTTTTTTCTCCCCCCCCTCTTCTCCAGGAGAAGACGGAGTTCCCGGTCGGTTCGTTTGGATTAAACTCCATCCACGTTTGGCAGGGACGACCACGATATCCACGAGGATGTGATTTTTGTTCGGTTCGGCTAAGGAGCAGCCAGGAGGCATAAAGTTACATTATAAAGGAGTAAAACAATAAAAATAAACCTGAAGTGGGTTTGAACCGAAATTATGAAAATGACCGGAGCCATGGAAACTTCTTTTAAGCTGGCTTTAAAAAAGCCGCCCTCCCTCCGGACGGCAGAGGTAAATAAAGCCATCCTTTTCTTTTTCTAAATTAGCATTTCTTTGCTAATGTTTGTTAAAATTACACATTAGCCTTACCTCAGAGGGTGAAAGCCCACCTTATCTCTGCTTTCTGTGGCGTTTGACCGAGTCGAACCAATAATGAGTTTCTTGTGGCTTAAATTACCCGTTTATTTAGAATTTATCACCAGAATCACAGGCTAATGCTAGTGTAGACTCACTATACAGAACCAAGAGTCTGTAAAACATTAAGGCAGATGTCTGGTCATGGGAATACTATGCAAACTGTTATTCTGGCACATTTAGTGTTGTTTACAGTTTACATGCTGTGCAGAAATAGCACATTCATAGGAAAAGACATGTAATGATTGAATGAGAGTTGATATATTTTATTTAATCTCTAAAAAAGCAATTAATTAATTAGTTCATTTGTAATCTTTAAAAAACTTCAATGTTATGTGTTAGGTATTATTATTGTTATTATTATTATTAGTGTGGTGTTTATTTTATTTATTTTTTGTGTTGTCTGGCCTTATGAGGTTGTCAGAATATTATTAAAACTTTACTTTATTTCATTAAAACACATTCTATAGATTCATTGCACACAGATTGATGTTTTCAAGCCTTTATTTCTAATAATTCTGATGATTTTCTGCTAACTGTTAATGAAAACAAAAAGTTTAATACAGAAATGTCGGCATTATGAAAAATACGTTTCATACCTGCTTTTTTCTTTTAAAGGGTACTTTTAATCTAACAGATGAGCCTCATCAGAACACGGGTCCTAATTCATTAAGTACCGCTTCACACTGCCAGGACTAACCTTTCTATATAAATAAATCCATTTTATTTATTGAACTTTTTCATTCTTTTATTCATTTTATCAGGCGTTTCATGTTCAAGATTGTCACAGAGGTCTTTTTACCGATGAGGGTCCCAGCAGTACCAGAACTAACTTTCCGGCAGGAAAGAGTTCAGAGGTCTTTGAGCTTTGACACGGTCATGTTTGGGAAAACCCTTCTTTATTACACCTCAGCCTTGTTGAAACCCAATATAACGTCACAGCCTCTCTTCACTGGGCTCTTGCATTACAGCCCAGGATGTAGTTTGTGTAAACCCTGAGCATGGGTGATGCCAGTAAAAATATGATCATTGCTACATTCACATCCCTCCTCCTCTTCGTCCTCTGCTCTGCTCTGCTCTCTTCTCCTCTACCTCCTCCCTTTTCATGAACCTGTGGAAACACAGCTGGCCTGTCAGTTCTTCGGTTACGCTCTGTGCCCCAAAAATAGCTCCTGCTGTACTCCCATCCTTGTTCAACTGCTGGCAACGGTTTTGAGCGCGCACTTTTTCAGTTGACCATCAGAAAAAAAAGTTCAAAAGGAAAGCTCAGCCCTTTTCTGACAAGCTCTCCTTGTAAGAATCTGATCTCATGTTTGTTTGTGGGTGTATGGCGCTAAGAAAGGCTCTTTAACAACTTTACAAAGGGGCTTTTGTGCGAACCATAACAGCTATGTTTTGTTCACAAATATAAGACACCGCCATAGCTTTGAAGATGGTAGGCTTTTATGATAAAGTGACCAAATGCAGGCTATAATCTGGAACCATGGTAACACTTCAAGCGTGTTCTTTTCTCATTAAAAGTTAAAACTGTCATAAGGTACAATACAGCTTTGTGAAGTTCTCTTAGTCATAATAATGTTTACCCATGGTGCAACTGTTGGCCTGTTTGTCAGCAAGAAATTTTGCAAAAATGAGTAGATCAGTATATATATATATATATAAAATAAACACATGCTGATGTTTTCAAGTTTTAATTTCTGTTAAGTTTGATGATCTTTCCCCTTACAGTTAATGATAACAAGACATTTAAGATTTGAATATTGCATCAGGCCAATAAGACAATCATTTTAATATAGAAATGTGGGCTTGATGAAAAATACGTTTAATAACTGCTTACGGTACTTTTAATTTGATAAAAAAGCCTCATCAGAATGCATATTTGTTGAATATGACCGTATTAGCGATCAGTGCGGTTAGCATTGTATTTCCGCAAGAATCCAGATTCTTATCTCAAATGAAATTTCCAAAAATGTCCTAAAGTTTGCTGGTGCCCAACTCCAGCTTTTCCAGCTGATCTAACTCTGACTTCATTTATAAAAACCTCATTCTTTCTTAAAATAGCTATTTTTTTAGTCTTTACTCAGTAACCGCATCTGCACCAAGGAGTGTTGTTGTCAGAGCGACCTAATTGCACTCAGCTTGGTGTGTTCGCTGTCAGATAAAGATTAGATTTTTTTGTTTTTGACCGGTTATCACCGGTTAGCGCCAGTCAGGTTGAAAATCGTCTTAGATCTTTTGGTGCATTTCTGGTTCGTGCCATCGCAAAAAAAAACATTTAGTAAAAGGTGTTTTTCGGCTTGAACGATATATCGCTAATATTTTGTCAACACAGTATTTCTGTGTTCATTACTAATATAGCAAAGGATTGTTGGGAATGCAGTGTTTGATGCCTTTTATCTTTGCATGCTGAAAACATATTCAGCTTTGTTGGATTGTGGCGTTATTGTGTCCTCAGTTGACAGTAGTGGCCAAGATGTTTATGTTCCCAGTGAGATGAAGGCATTATAATTTAAGACATTTTAAAATTAGAACATGCACTCAGGATTTATTTTGACTGGTTAAATTCACATTATTGTAATAGTGATTTTCATGTCGGTGCTGCTCCATGTGTTTTATTGACATTTTTAGTCTTTTCATTATTATCTGTTTCACTGGAAAAGTCCGTTTAATTTTCCTTCTTTTCTCCAGAGGACAGAAGTGTGACTTTGTTAGAGACCCTGTTTGTGTGTGTGTGTGTTCGGCTCATGCATTTTACAAACAAATATGGTTTGAATTGATGTAGCAAACCAATGAGACCAGACCTGTCACTGTGTAATTAACACGGTTTGTACCAGGAGATGATTCCCCGTCATGTTTGTAAAGACCCTCAAGTAGAAGCTAAAAAAAGGCTTTTCTGTAAACTGTTTCTCTGTTTGAATAACGACTACCTCTAATGTGTTGGCTCAATAAACCTCAGAGTCTGCTGGGATTTACTCAGTGCTACTGGAGGTCAAGTGGGAAGTAGGGCTCTTGTTAGACAGACGTTTTGTAAACATTTAAAAGTCCCATCACCATTTGCTATAATAAGCAAGACACCGTACCCTCACGCACGATCGAAGGCCCTGCCCCCACGGAGACAAGCTTAGATGTATCTGGTCAAGTATTTTGTCATTTAGGCGTTGCGTCCATACGGATCCGGCGTTTTGGGTGACCAAAAAAGAACATTTTTGAAACCAGGTTCCAGAGGGAAAGATTTCAAAACGCTGGTTCCATGTTTCCGAAATGAGTCTTTTCTGAAACGATGATGTTGTAGCTTCACCTCTCTCTTTGTAACCTGCACACACCTCTTTGCTGCCATGTTGCTGTGTTTATGTCCCATGAGTTGTCTGTGCATGTCTGGTGTTTCTGTCCACTTTTCTCGGCGTGTTTCTGTGGCAGTGTCACAGCGGCATCAGTGGGCCCAGGAGAACAAGTATTTGATACACTGCAGATTTTGCAGGTTTGCAAGCACGTAGAAGTCTTTAATTTTTTATCATAGGTACTCTTCAACGGCGAGTGTCGGAATCTAAAACAAAAATCCAGAAAATGACATTGTGTATTTTTTGAGTATTTAATTTAAGCCCAACCTCAGTTGTTAGTCAATGGTCCTCCAGCAGGACAGTGACTCAAAACAGCTAAGATTTACTATTATATGAATTGTTAATTTATTTAAAACATTACTGCTTAAAAATAAAAATAAAAAGTTTTAAGCTTGTATAGGGTTCCATCTGTCTTGCCATTCCAATTTAATTTACTTAAGTTTTAGAGATGCATCAGTAGGTTGACCAGAGATATTATTCATTAAATGCATACAAACTATGTATTCCAACAATTTTCAGTCTGTAAACATATCAACCAACTGCATTGAATTTTATCCATTTCTTTTAGTCTAATAAAAATCAGAAAAAGGTTAAAGCCTTTTGATTTGATGTGTAAATGGGGCTAATCTAATAATTTCTTTTTCATTTTTAGTTGGATTCAAACTACCACCTCCATTAACGAATCTGCAGCGCATTTGTCTCTTTTAAACGTTGCAGTTCTTTGGAAAACCACAAAAATCAAAATTGGAATTGGACAAAATCAGCAGGTTGGAACTTGAAAACTAAACTGAAAATCGGTATCAGCCAAGAAAAGACCGATCCTTTCATATCCATTCATGATAGGAAGCATTCAACTTGAGGCGCCTTGAGTGCCTTGTTGCTGAAAAGCGCTATATACATAAACTTGACTTGACTTAATTATAAGCAAAAGCAAATTCTTACTTTTTCTAAAAATTAACAGATGCATTTAACCTTCATTTTTATTTCCTTGCTCACAATTGTAACTCAAAGCTGTTCATTGTGTCAGCTGGATCCCTTAGAAACGTTTAGAAGTGCTGTAGGTGAGACCGTCTCCTGTGCAGATGTTGAACTCGGTGGGAAATCTCGCCTGTCACATGTTTAATGCTTCATCAACTTTTCCCAGTCTCTGCAGTTTTTATCGGCCAGCTCTTCGCTCCCTGCCCACCTTTCCCGTTGCCATCCAGACGCCGTGGTGGTAACGGACGACAAATATTGTCAGAGTGATTTACGGCGGTTATGGCTGCGCCCAGTATAGATTGGACTTTATGGGAATTCCAGCCATCTTGAAGCCGCAGGCTCCTGAGGGAAAGTATGAGTGAGGGAGAGAAGGAGACTCTTAAGTGGCGACTTGCTGCTTTCTGAGCAAGCAGGCGAGCCGCCATGAACAGAGCATAGGCGGAGAAACAGACCAGTGTGTGGTCAGAACTGTGTTCTTGGAGAGCTTGTGAAGAAATGCTTTTCAGCTGGAGATCTGCATCGGCCAATAACTGCATCGTTCATTGCTGCTTGCTTATATGCAAATAACATGATGCTTAAAGATGTTAGCGTGCGATATTTGTTTGTCTGGTCTCTTTTCATATTTAAATTAAAAAAAAGAAAGTCCCTAGTTGTCAGAATGGTTGCTGTCTAAGGTTTTAAAGGAATAGCTTTCACAGTTAGCCAAAGTATTTCACTGTCCCTGAATTGCATATTTATTTGTACATCAGTTTATACATGGATTTTAGTTTACACTATATATAGGGCACTCAAACGTACTTAAAGGCCCGTAGTGTCAGGAAGCGATCAGTAAGGTTGACAAAGCCAATTTAAAAAAAAATTGTGGCTTCTTTTATTGCACGACAAGTGAAACTCCATCCATGTACATTATTTAATTGATCTAACAAAGCTGTTCTTAGCTATCACCTTTGGCTTTCACTCACTCTGCATCAGCAAACACTCCCTTAAAGCTGCAGTATGGAGTTCTGAGGAAACTTTGGACTTAGTCTGAACGTTTGAACAAGCTCACCTTACAGAACCCTCCACCTTGCTCTCAGCTGTGCTACAGGCCTCCCTCCACTATGACCATGGCCTGCCCATACTTTGACTGCAAACGTGTTCCTCAAACCATTAGCACAGCTGCAGCATAGTGGCAATCTTGAGCGATGGTATGCGCTGTGCGGGAGAGAGGGGCGTGAGCAGTGCATACATGAGCGTGATTGACAATGCTATGACATTCCTCCTAGCTCTGATTGGTTGTTTCTGACCGGGAGAGGTGTATTTCTGTTATTGGCATTAATACTACTGGGAGGAGCTAGAAGATCTTGATTTCTTCACAGATTATCTATCTTATATTGTACTGTCAGGACATAGTGACAGATTTAACAAAAATGTAAAAAATACATTTTTACAAAAGTTACCTACTGCAGCTTTGATGTTTAGTTGGCTGTATGCGTTCTCCTGAATAGCCTGGTTTGTCTGTTTAATTTGTTACCAGCTTGTAAGGATTATTGGACCAACAGCAATCCATAGTTTGCTTACACTTGATAAAACTGCCCAAGTGATAATGCAGCAGATAAACTGAGACACAACTTCCTTTCAAACCTTCACAATAAGAGTCTTCAACATGCACTCTCAACTTTAATTAAAATTTCACAAATTGACAAATGTCATGAATTTGTACGAATTTTCTGATGCTAAATTTTCATGCTGTTGCACTCCTACACCACGATAATATTCTAAGTTTGAGTTTTAAGTTTGTCTCAAATTCTAATCTACAAAATACTCTGCTTTCTGTACTCTGATTCAGAAGACATCAGAGCTATTTTATTCTTATTAACATACTTTTTAATGACTGCCATTTCAGTAGTTATTTTTGCCTCTAAACAGGAAGTTACTGAAAGACAGGTTAGTATATGAAAATGGCCTCAAATTCCACCGCTTCACTGTCATTTTGTTTAATGAACATTGTCAATATTAATTTTGCAGAGGTATATTTCGTGTGCAAGAATTGTCTGATTTCGCGAGCCGATATTATTTTCAGCCTGTTGGATAGAGTCCCGCTGCAGTAAAAGCTCACAATTGACACAGATAATGGTGCCAAAATTGCTGAACGTAACGGAGAGAGTTAGAAGTAGCTCCATTTCTAGCTAACACATCTGAAACTTGGCAGCGTAGTGGAGATTTTTTTTTGCTTAATTTTCACACAAACTAGACTAAACATAACCCAAATATGACAGCTGTGTTTCGATTGTTTTTAAAAACCTAAAGAGAAGTTGGAAATTAAAACTTTCCTTCTGTGAGGCTGAAATGTACCCTTTCTGGTCTGAGGCAGTTCTTCCAGCTGTTGACTGCTTAAGTCAGAGGATGTGGGTCAGGGAACGCTTTCAACAGCCGCAAAAAGCTGTTTCATTGTTGTTTCTAAGTAACGAATGCTTTGAGGATAAAAGTTTATGTACAGCTCGATTATGTTGTCTGCTTTCCTTACTTTTTTTCTTTGATTTATTTGTAACTGGGTTTGATGTTGCTCAGGGTGTTTTCCTACTTTTAGTACAGAACAGCAGCTGTATCTCTGCTGTGATTTATTACAGTGATGAAGGTAACAATAGGTGCTTAAAAAGCGGGTGGAAGAGCGGTACCTCCCACTGGCAATTACGAAACCGGTAACTTCAGTTGTAGTTGTGTTGATCATACATGCTTTCCAGCTAATTTCCATAAAACTTTGGTGGCGGCAGCTGTTTGATTGTGTTTACTTGGTGATGAATGCCACCGCCCTCCTCAGAGAGTTTAGCTTGCTGTTGCTCTTTAACTTATTCTGTCTGAATAAGAATGATTGGAGGGCAGAACCTGATAGGAGCTCACCTTTTAGTGTTTGTAATGGTAAATCTATGCTAGACTGGATATGTGCAGAAAGCTGTTGCTACAAATAATGAAATCTGCTTTAAGCTGTACTGACTAGGGAAACTCTGAACCAAGAAGGTGCTTGGTATTCCAGAGATCATTGACGTTTATCAGAAATCGTGACTTTCTTGCACTAATTGAAACTGACAATCATTTGGCTGTAATGGTAATATAAAAAAGGGAACCCTTTCTTTTAAATGTAAGCAAACATGCATGTTTAAGCACAGCCAAGGAACAAACCTGTTAGAGACCAGAAGCACCAGGCAGAGGCCCCCATGCTGGTCTTCTCCCAAACTTGTTTTAGCCTAAAGTTCCCCTTTTTACATTTAGGGTAAATGGTGACACGCAGATGAATTTAATACAAATGGCGCTTGATCTTGAGAGAAGCGGAAGACATGCACCAAATGACCCAAGGTCAGGAATCGAACCCAGTTCAACCACGTTGAGGATTATAGCCTCTGCACATGGTGCGTGTGCTCTGCCAACTGAGCCACCAGCACCACCGGGCGCCACCTTGTGTCAGGCGCAGATCTTGCCAAACTCAAAACTATTTATTTTAGTTTAAGAAGTAAACAACAACAGCACTCAGGAAAAGTTCACTGATGCTACACAATAGTTGTATATCAGTGTAAAATAACATTTTGTATCATCATAACTGTGAGCAACTGCTGGTTATAGACAATGGATGGATGGATGGATAATTTTGCACCCATTCATCGAAGTTACCATTATTACTTCAGTACAGATGTGAATATTAATATTATTATTATTACTAGAATTTTATTGCTCTCCCACCAACACACTCAGAATGTCTTCTGTATTACATCCAATCTGTCATAGATAAATTACAGTTTGCAGCCTTGTAGACTATCTAACAATCTCTAAGGTCAACATTCTAATCTATCATGACACACACTCTACCAGTCTTAAGTTTGGACACACCTCACTGAATGGTTTGTCTTTACTCCCTCTGGGAACTCCTGTAAGACTGGGGAAACCATTTCAGGTGACTACCTCATTAAGTTCATCGAGAGAATGCCAAGAGAAGCAAGAAAAGCAGTAATCAAGGAAGGGGGGAGCTATTTTGAAGAATCTAATATATGAAAGATGTTTTGAATTATTTCAATTCAGTTTTATTTATATAGTGCCAATTCACAACACATGTTGTCTCAAGGCACTTCACAACAGTCAGGTACATACATTCCAATTAATCCTAACCATTGAACAGTGCAGTCAGAGTTAGTTATTTATTCAAATTGGATAAAAAAAGTTTTTGCATCCAGTCAGTGACTTGCAGCATTCACTCCTCCCGGATGAGCATGTAGAGACAGTGGACAGTCACTGGCGTTGACTTTGCAGCAATCCCTCATACTGAGCATGCATATAGCGACAGTGGAGAGGAAAAACTCCCTTTTAACAGGAAGAAACCTCCAGCAGAACCAGGCTCAGTGTGAGCGGCCATCTGCCACGACCGACTGGGGGTTTGAGAGAACAGAGCAGAGACACAAAGAGAACAAAGAAGCACTGATCCAGGAGTCCTTTCTATGGGAAGGAGAAGTAAATGTTTCGTTTCATCTAGAAAGAAAGAACAGATAAACTCTAAGCCAGTTTCCAAGGTTAGAGTCTGAAAGAGAGCACATATAATTAGTAACAGTAAAAGCTCAGTCAATTGCCATGTCTAGGAGAGGAAAGGGTTAAACACTAAAAGACAGGGCTATGTGGATCATCGGTAGAGGGTGAGCATTAAGTTGTTGCCAGCAGAAGCTTGGACGATTCCCCTCTCCAGAAAGGTGTCACAGGCAGACACAGAGCCAGGCCAGGTGTAGCTTCTAGGAAGAGAAAAGAGAGAACAAGGTTAAAAGCTGAAATAACAGCAAATAATACAAAGTTGGAGAGTAGTGTGAGAATGTAGCGAAGAGGGTGAAAGTGGTCATTATGTCCTCCAGCAGCCTAAGCCTATAGCAGCATAACTACACAGATAGTTTCAGTTCAGATTATTTAGTTAAACGCCGCTTATTTACAACAATGTCGTCTCAAGGCACCCCACAAAGGGTCCCACTGATGGTCATTGTCATACTAATAACCACAAGGATCAGGATACGTCTCTCTGTCAGACTGATTATAACCATTGGAAAAGAGAAGGGGTCATACAGGTAGCAGAAATGGAGGGTGTGTTTGCACCTCAACCATAACTGAGCCGGTTTAGGCTAAACCTGACTCCACCTTACTCCAACCAACAAGGAGGGAGGAAGGCTCCCTCCCTGATAACCTAAGCTACTCTAACTATAAGCTTTATCAAAAAGGAAAGTTTTAAGCCTAGCCTTAAAAGTAGACATGGTGTCTGCCTCACGGACCAAAACCGGGAGCTGGTTCCACAGGAGAGGAGCCTGATAACTAAAGGATCTGCCTCCCATTCTACTTCTAGAGACTCTAGGAACCACCAGTAAACCTGCAGTCTGAGAACGAAGTGCCCTGTTAGGAACATATGGAACAATCAGATCTCTGATGTATGAAGGAGCTAGATCATTAAGGGCTTTATATGTGAGGAGGAGAATTTTAAATTCTATTCTGGATTTAACAGGGAGCCAATGAAGGGAAACTAAAATAGGAGAAATATGATCTCTTCCTTCAACCTTCATCAAAACTCTTGCTGCAGCATTCTGAATCAGCTGAAGGCTTTTAACTGCATTTTGTGGACATCCTGATAGTAAAGAATTACAATAGTCCAGCCTTGAAGTAACAAATGCATGGACTAGTTTTTCAGCGTCACTCGTGGATAGGATATTTCTAATTTTGGCAATGTTCTGGAGGTGAAAGAAGAAAATCCTAGAAACCTGTTTAATATAGGATTTAAATGACATGTCCTGGTCAAAAGTAACGCCAAGGTTTTTTACTTTATTACTGGAGGTCAATTTAATGCCATCCAGGTTAAGTGATTAACTAAACAGTTTCTTTTTTAAAGACTCTGGTCCAAAGACGACAACTTTAAAGTCATCCAAGTTTTTAAATCTTCAAGACATGCTTGTAGTCTATCTAACTGGTTGGACTCATCAGGATTTATGGATAAGTAAAGCTGAGTATCATCAGCGTAACAGTGAAAATTTGTCCTATGCTGCCTGATAATTTGACCTATTGGAAGCATATGTATAGTAAAGAATTGGCCCAAGTACTGAACCCTGTGGTACTCCACAATTAACCCTGTAGTTTAAAGATGATTTATCATTTACATGAACAAACTGGAATCTGTCCGACAGATAAGATTTAAACCAGCCTAGCGCTGTTCCCCTGATCCCTACAGCATATTCCAGCCTTTTTAAGAGAATATTATGGTCGACTGTATCAAATGCAGCACTGAGATCTAACAGAACCAGTAGAGACACAAGTCCATTATCTGAGGCCATAAGAATATCATTAGTGACTTTCAGCAGAGCTGTTTCAGTGCTATGATGAGCTCTGAAGCCTGACTGAAACTCTTGAAACAGGCCATTGCTGTGTAAATGCTCACACATTTGATTAGCAACTATTTTCTCAAGAATTTTAGATAAGAATGGAAGATTGGATATAGGCCTGTAATTTTTCAAGTCATCTCAATCAAGCGAAGGTTTCTTAAGTAAAGGTTTAATTACAGCTAACTTAAAAGCCTGTGGTACATATCCATTTACTAAAGATAGATTAATCATATCTAAAATGGGGCTGGTAATTAGAGGGAACACTTCCTTAAATAATTTGGTTGGGATTGGGTCTAACATACAAGTTGAAGGTTTAGATTAAGCTAATATTTCTGATAACTCAGGAAGCTTCACATGATCAAAACAGTCCAAACACAAATCAGGTTCTGCAGTTATTTCCAATGTTGTCTCACTTGCCGAGGATGAAGCAATCATCCCCGGGATCATGCCAAAGATTTTCTTTTTAATAGAATCAATTTTATTTAAGAAGAATCCCATAAAGTCATGACTGCTAAGAGCTAAGGGAATGGATGGCTCAACAGAGTTATGACTCTGTGTATGTTTAGCAACTGTACTAAAGAGAAACCTAGGATTATTCTTGTTCTCTTCTATTAATGATGAGAAATAAGCTGTTCTGGCTTTGCGAAGTGTCTTTTTATACAACAGTAGGCTATTTTTCCAGATTAAGTAGGAATCCTCTAGCTGTGTAGAGCGCCATTTTCTCCAATTTTCTAACATTGTGCTTTAAAGTATGCAGCTCTGAACCAAGGAGCTAGCCTCCTATGAATGATTACCTTCTTTTTCAAGGGGGCTGCATTGTCTAATGCATCACGCAATGATGAAGAAACACTATGAACAAAAGAATCAATTTGTGAAGGGGCAGAAACAGAATTATTGCCCTCCACTGTGCTTTTCAGTGATAATGAGGAAATTAAAAGTGGAACAGATTCTTTGAAGGTTGTTACACCATCGCCTGATAATGATCTACTATAATGAAATTTTCTTTCAGGTGTGAAGTACTCAGTTAAATTAAACTCAAAGGTTATTAAGAAATGGTCAGACAGGACAGGGTTATGAAAAAATATTATGTCTTTACACTCAATGCCATATGTCAGCACAAGGTCCAGAGAATGAAGACAAAGGTGGGTTAATGTTTTGAGCAAACCCAATTGAGTCTAAGATAGCATTAAACGCTATATTTAGGCTATCACTTTCAGCATCAAGATGAATGTTAAAATCCCCCACTATAATAACTTTATCTGTATTTAACACTAAATCAGATAAAAGGTCTGAAAACTGATCTAAAAATTGAGAGTAAGGGCCTGGTGGACCGTACAAAACTACAAACAGAAGTGGTTTTAGTGCTTTGCAATTTGGATGAGGAAAACTATGGATTAAATATTCAAAAGAGTTGTAGCTATTGATTGGTCTGGTACTAATCAATAAATCGGACTGAAAGATGGTTGCTACTCCTCCTCCTCGCCCAGTATTTCCAGGAATGTGAAAATTTAAATAATTAGTAGGAGTTGACTCATTTATAGTACCATAATCCTCTTGCGGCAGCTAGGTTTCTGTGAGGCAAAATAAATCAATTTGATTGTCACCAATCAGGTCACTAACTAACAATGTCTTTGAAGAGAGAGATCTTATGTTCAGTAAGCCACATTTAATTGTTTTTTCGATCTGAGTTGTGTTTATTTTTATGAGATTTTCCTGATTTCCTCCTTTTAGATTATTTTTAACCTATTAAATTTTGGCCGTGGGCGAGACACTGTCTTAATAGGGTAATGGCTAGGTAGCAGTACAGAAGCTGCAGAGAGGAGTATTAAACTACAACCCTGCTTCCTGGTCTGAACCCAGGGTTGTCAGAGTTTTGGAGAATTAATAAATTTGGCCAGATTCCTAGAAAGACGAGCTGCTCCGTCCAAAGTGGGATGGATGCCGTCTCTCCGGATCAGACCAGGTTTTCCCCAAAATGTTCGCCAGTTATCAATGTAACCCACATTGTTTTCTGGACACCACCTAGACAGCCAGCAGTTGAATGACAGCATGCGGCTAAACATGTCGTCACTGGTCAGATCGGGGAGGGGACCAGAGAAAATTACGGAGTCCGACATTGTTTTGGCAAACTTACTCACCAAAGCAACACTAACTTTGGTGACCTCTGATGTAACCGGGTGTCATTACCGCCAGCGTGAATAACAATCTTTCTGTATTTACGCTTATCCTTATTTCACAATTTTTTTGTTTGATACATAATTTATGTACTTTTGCTTCACAGGTTTATTGTCTTCACTTTGTATGTAATGTAGAAAGTAATAAAAATAAAGAGAAGCCATTGAATGACAAAGGTGTTTCTAAACTTTTAACTGGTTGTGTATATCTTCATATTGCCCACCCCAATAACCAAGGGGAATCGTCTGTGAGCTGCACGGCGTTGTTGCATCAAGGTATCAATCAAACAGCTATAGGCAGTGCATAAAGGATGTTCACTGGGCTACCAGTCCCTGCGTACTTCTAGAGTAAGAGCAAACCTTGAATCAGCTGAAGATTCCAGAATAATGAGTTCTAAAGGCAGCAGGTCTCAAGAGTTAGTAGCTTTGGTGTTATCATCTGTACCGTGGAATCTTTCCCTCTGGAGGCTGTGTTTATGCTGGAGCAGATCTGTGAACATTATGTCTCCATCTCTAGATCTCTTGAGGAAAAGGCTCACTACAGCCTACTAGTACATAAATGTTTCATCACCAAAGATCCAATCGTAAGGCTAATCCTGATCAAGAAACAGCGACAGAATTAGAATCAGCAACCTCTGGTTGTGCGTATCACGGACAAAAACTTGACTAAGTCGGAGTCTTTTTTTTCAAACATCAACCGTTGTCAACACATTGTCACTCATTTACTCCACATATGAGGGTGTTGTAGTTGACAGTTTGAGAAATCTAAGTTACTTTTCCATGTAACACTTTGCGAGTGATGGGGTTATAACTGTCTGTATAAAACTAGCCTGTTGTGGTATCCTCAACAGCTATTGATTCAAACAAGGGAAATAGTAGAAGAACCTAGAAATAGCCTTTTAGAGAAATACATTCAACCTTAGTTTTAAATGCTATATGTTTTGAGAAGAAACAACATGTCAACGTTGTTTTGTGTTATAAAAAGTTGTTTTGTTTTTAGTTTGTCACCTTGTTGGAGAACCTGTGGTTTTAACATCTGTACATGTGAAACTGAACTGGTGACACATCCTGTCACAGTGGCATACTGTTAACCTCATGACACTGCTGGTAACAGACAAACGTTGACAACATCCAATATAGTTTAGGTTGTGGAGGAAATAAGCATTTTCATTCTCTGCGAAGGTGTAGAAAAAGTCCAAAGACACAAAATGGGAAAAAAATAAACCAAAACTTGAGACGTGTAACTATTGGTGCACAAAAACAAGATCAGAAACTAAAAAAAGGTTGTGGTATGGCAGCTTTCAGAGATGGATGGTTTCATGAGTAAAAGTAGGCTGTTGACTAACCAGAGAGATGGAGAATAACAAGTGGCAAAGAACAGGGGCTAATCTGAAATGAATGTAGCAGTAGGGAAGTAGAAGAGAAAAGATACTGATATTTAAATTGAAAAAGAGTAGGGAGACAATAATACATTCTATACACCGCTGCATATAGAATGATAGAAAACATCAGAAAATTTAAAAAACACAAGCGAGAGAAAGTAGCCATGAAATTGGCTTGAGAAGCAAAAAAAAAACCCTGAAACATTGAAGCAACTCAAAAAAATAGTTCATTATTCTTATAGATGGCTCTGTCTTTTGTTTGAAGTCATGACTAATTTGCAAAAATCACTCCACCTTTCTAAACCGAATAGTTGGTGCACATGAAAAATGAGTCAGCCTCACATTGCTTTTTCCAGAGCTGCTTCAGAGCAACAGAAATTACATGCATGACAACTCAAGGGCTAAACATGTGAGGGTTAGTTAATGCACACACAAAACGCAACCTGACCCTGGAAGCGTAGTTTGCATCATATTGGCTGATGGATTTGTGTTGCAGCAAAAGACGAGACAGTTAAACCCTTTACACAGTGACTGTGCTGCAGGTTTAGAGCACAGCCAAGTTGTTAAGCTAAGCTGAATTTAGGGTTTTGTTTGGAGTCAAAGGAGATCCTATCTGTCTAAATAGAGCTGAAATGATTAAATGCCATGAAAATATGTTTTTTTCAATATCTATTGAAAAAATAAAAAGCCATAAACCAAGTCTAGAGAAAAAGATCCACAAAGATCAATTCCAAAAATTAAACTGTTGGAATGGCTAACATCTAGTTTTACACAACTTTAATGACATTTGCACCTGAGGCAGAATTCATAGAGATTCCTAGAATAAACAGAGATTAAATCCTTAAAAAATGTAAGGATTTAAAAGATAAGTTATTTCAAAAGCTTCTCAAACCCTGTTGTCATTTTATCTGCATATGAATGTGAGTTTAGTTTGATTTAATCAAAGTAAGCAGTGTTAAAGTATGTGTGTCCACACATGTTAAAAAGTATTCCTAAATACTTGAATGAGTGACCTTTATAATGATGGGATCTCCCCTTCCTGTATACAAGTAAACACATTCTTTCTGTCACATAGTCAGCAGTCAGCTGAGCTGGAAACGGGTCATAAGTGCAACTATTGATGCGTCTGAAAAATCACAAATATTTTCTGAACTAAGATATTATTCAGACATTAGTACATCTGTTTCTCAACCTATTTCTTATGTAAATGTTTTGAGTCATTTCAAAATGCTTGCTTTTGAGAGATGCCAAATGAGAGAAGTAATGGAGCGTTACAGAGCTCGCTCTCAGATCAACTTCAAAAACACACAGTTTAAAACATTTAGCCTGTTAAACTGGTGACTCACTGACAGATACGCTGTGTTTAATTCTACGTGTGATAAAAAGCAAGGTTGTTTTGATTATAAATTGATACAAACCACTTGTATGATACTCCAGTTATGGTTATGGTTACTGACCATAACTTCTAACAAAGTATTTCCTGTGGTGGGCTGCTGCCTGCCCAGTGTTTTGGGGCTCTGGGGGGGTTTCTCCTGCTTGGTGCTGGGCATTCTTATTGCCGGGGGTTGATGCAGGTCCTGGGTTTGGCCGGCTGAGTGGGAGTTGCCAGTGTGGCTGGGTCGGGGGGGCTCCTACTCCATGTCTCACTCTGTGCCTCTTTGGTCTTGGGGCTGCTGCTCATGTGCTTCATTGATGACCTACCTCTGTGCGGGGCATATGCCTGTCCTGGGGTGACGCCGTGTTTCTGTCTGCCTGGGGTCCTCCAGGGCTGAGTCCACCTGACTTTTCTGCTCTTGGCTACTGTATGTTGCAGACCTTTTACCATTCTCGCCACTTTAACAACACACTTATTTCTACACCAACGCACACACATCCACACACACCGACACAACAACACACAAATAATCCAAATGGGTAAAGGTCAGACAAACACAGGTTACTATTACATCAATGTGGCCTGCCTACTTTGATGCTGGATTCAGTCTTGATTTAATAAAGTCAATCACGCAATTAGGTATTCAGTCACGCTTAAAGTATTAACCAATGAAAACGGTCCTTTCATAAACAAATCCTGATAAGCCATCTGAGTTACTTCAAGAACAGTTTATTTCCACACAATACCGTTTTGTCATTTCAGTGATGGTAAATGAACTTTTAATGGGGTTAAACAAGCTTTTACATTTAGCTTGCTTAATAAATGCATTGTTGACTGTTTTTGAGGGGAAAACACCCTTACTCTCTTTTGTTGCATTCACACTTGTATGGTAGGCTTTCTACTATAGTGATCAATTTAATTATTCTGTAACCGGTGGGTTGCTGGTTCAAAACCCTGCTTTGTCTGTCTCAGGCCTTGGGCAAGACACTTCACCAGCCTTTCTTGCTAAAAAAGAATAACAGCATGGTCAACTCTGAAAACTTTTTTTAAATAAAATAAATATAATTTTTATATGCTTCTGGCAGCAGTACATTGCAATTAAGCAATAAAAGGCGGACAACTGAAACTCTAAATTTTATAGGTAAACGCAAAATGATTTTTTTCCTAGCATATTTAGATGTAAACTAATCTTAATCTTCAGTCTGAAAGGAATCTGTGGAGGGAGCAAAAAATTAGGGTCAGAAAGGCCTTTGAAACATGCAAAAGGCTGGTCTGCAATTATAAGAACTGGTTGGTTTTTCTAATGGCAATAAATATTTTTCCATTGATTATTGATGACGATATAAATAATTTTTTGACAGTGGATTTTGTAAATTAAAACAATTCAATAATTTAAAATCTTCATCTGCCAGGGGTATGAATGATTTTGTGTTCAACTGTAGTGAACATAAATAATCATGTTACGAAAGCAGCTGTAAAAAATGACCAATGTTTCATATTTCAAAGAATGTTTAGTCTGATAAAAATCAAGTTGCAATTCCTGAGAACAAGTATGACTCTGTTTTCCACAATATGGGGACACCACTTTACATCCTCTGAATAAAAACTCAAGTTACATGTTCGGCTTATTCGTGGCCTGGTTTATGGTACACGTATAAAGATATGACAGCCAGTAATGAATTGACTGAATTTGGTCCCATGAAAAACAGAAACTTTCCTTGGTCAGTATGCGTGACAGCAGCTGTAAAAGAATTGGCAAATAGGTAACCAGACAGAAGGTGGCACATAAACTGGCATAACAAAGTCATATTTATTATTTTGTCAATACTTATGGTTTAGGCACCGTGGAATCAGGGCCAACAAGAGTTGACTTCCTGAGTCGGTTCCTGAGTAGAAGTTGCGAAATTCCAAGTTATATGCTCCGATCAGGCATTTCTACCGAGCAGAGACTGATTTCTAGTTTGCTGTGAGGCCTGTTGATTATAGTTTACTGACTAAGATTTTTATTTTAACTGCAGTAACACATTTTAAGTCACTTGTGTAAACTTGGGTTTAATCCACCAAAAAATGAAGTAATTGTGAGTTTATCCTTGTTTATGCATCAGCGCATATGTTTCCTAACCTTGATCGGATTTTCTTTAAACTCAAATTAAAAAGCATCATGAACATGCGGTTTTTTGATGCTTTTCCGCACTAAAAAAAGGTGTGTTTATAGTTTTGGTGTGTTTAATGAACAGGAAAAAAATAGATTATTTTGGTATTCAAACTGCCAATCAACAGTCAGAGGAGATCAAGTGGAAATTAATAAACTGATAAATAGATTGGTACATCACTGGTCAATACATTTAACTGTGCAATCAGTATAGTGAGTATTTTGAAGGCGAATAACAGCCAGACTTGCATCTGGATCTGTGTTTAATAATTGTCATGCACACTGTATGAGTGTTTTTAATTTTAGTTTTTACATAGTTACAATTTTAGATCCAACATGTGCTGCAGATGTTAACAAAAAGCACATCTGCACCTTGTGTCAGCACATTTCTCTGCCTCAGAGCCAAATTAGCAGATGACTACAAACATGAGTTCGAGGCTTATTTTCTCTTCAGTATGATGTAATTGTAGAGCAACCGAACACACACACACACACATGTTCCCACACTGAAAACATGCACAGATACGCCAGAAAAAACATCCACAAAGAAAAATGTGCCAAAAACTAGGGGCAAAAAACATCAGACCTTAGAGAGAGACTGAATTTAATGGGAACAATAAAGTCTGTGTGTAAGGGAAAGCTTGTGGAACGTTGTGTGTTTGTGTTTAAATCTGGGAGTAAACCTAGCCTGTTCCTGACCCGGCAATCTGAAAGCTTTAATTGTGGATCCAATAAAGTTCCTTCCTTACTCATGTGAAGGGCCTGTTTGAAAAGCAGATAGACTCTAAAGGACTGAGGAGTTTTTGTGAGTGTTCTTGGTCATTTCTCCTGACTGAATTAATCTGTTCATCTTCTCCCTATCAATTTTTTATCAGTCAAGTATAATCTAGGAAACAGCACAAGAGTGGATAATCAATAAAAGTGGTTTAATATAGCATCCTGCCTTAATGTTGCAAGGCACTATGCATTTTACAGACTCCTTTAAATGTGGCAACAAGCCATTTAGGAACACAGCAAATATGCAGAAGAAGGGGCTCTGACCTGATGAGACTTGGGCCTCGTCCTCACGTTAGGCGGATATCTGGGAAAACAGTTCACTTTTTATGCGTTTTGACCTTTCATCCACATATAAAATCCGTTTTACATCACTAAAGACGAATAATTCTGAGAATTCCGGCCAAAAGTGTAGATTTATAAAAACTTTGTTTTTGAGCCTGTGTGCGTACATAATAAAACGAACTTTTACGGTTCAGCGCATGAGTCTGCGACAAATATTGCGCCGCTGATATCAAATGTGTGACCATTGTTTATAGACTCGGACGTACAGTGGAGTAAAATTAAATGATGAATGATGAACAATTCCCAATCGACACTATATTATGTTTTATCAGCTTTATATTCTAAAAACTGTTTTAAAAAAAATTCAACTTCTTCTGTCCACACAAACGGACCTCACGGTCAATACAAATGCATGCTACACTTTTTACATTTTTTAAGTCATGTTTCACTTTTCTTCCCTTTCAGTTATCCCCTGCTTTGTGTTGGTCTATCGCATGAAATCCCGCTAAAATAGATAATAGTTTGTGGTTGTAATGTGAAAAAGATCAATGGGTATTTATACTTTTGCAAGGTACTCTAATTCATATTTCTGCATTACGCATTTGATTACAAGGTAAAGCTCAGGCCGCCTGTTTGCTTTTCGGAACCTGTTTTGGAGTCTCTTGTTCACACAGCCTTCCACAACACCAGCTGAGCTTTGTTCCCGCTGTGTATTGTTTGAATATAAACACATCTGCTTCTCCTGTGGGTACACCAGCCTTACAGCCCTATGGCAAGGCTTCTCAGCGTGCAAGCATGCTTGCCTTTTGCATGGATGTGCAGCTAGCGTCGTGTGTCACTGCTGCCGTGCTTGTGTGTATTTGATTATGAGGTGGAAAGAGTAGGTGCATTCCTTTCATGGTGTAGCAGGTGTGAACAAGCAAATTATATTAGCTCTGACCTGTTTGGTTTAAAAGGAATGCAGATGAAGGCTGGAAGGTACTCTGACATCAGCTCCGGATTTGCTTTTCTTTGCTCCAAACTATTTTAGGACTAACTCATGTCAATATATTTGTGCCAACCAAACTGGTCCAAGATTGATGTCAGAGCTTAAGGCTTATTTTTACAAGTGATGAAACGTTTAGGGCTGCAGCTAACGATTATTTTGCTAATCGATTAATATGTTGACGATTTAGTTTAAACAGTCGATTACTTATCGGATTGCAAAAGGTGCCTAAAAGGAGATTTTTTGCAGAATTTAAACTAGGTGAAGCTAAATCTATGTCTCCTAAGTAGTTCTGGATAGAACATATTTACAGACGAAGGTTTTTTGCCTTAAATTTAAAATGTCTATATTTTTTGTAAAGTTTTGTCTTAATTACTTTACTGAGTGGATTCTTTCAGCAAATGCTATAATTTAAAGTATGTTTACTCCACTTAACGGTTATTCGATTACTAAATTAGTTGACAATTATTTCAATAATTGATTGATTACCATTAATTCGAGTAATTGTTTCAGTTGCAAGCAGTTAGCAGTGTGACTGTAAAGTGGTCGTGTTAGAGCAGGAAGTTACTGAAATCATGAGACCAAGATGAGGTTTGAATTATAAGCAAATATAAAACAAAGTTGCTCTAACAACTCCTAGAGATTCAGAGTTTAAAATGTTTTTTTTTAAATTTAAAATAGGGATTTTTTTTGCCTGAGCAACAACAACAATAAATAAAAAGGAACTTGCTGGCGGAGTAAAAATTATGATGACTTTACTATTAAATCTTTTTATCCACTTTCTCTTAGCCCCTGCTTTCGCTTTGAGGGAGTGGTTGTGTTAGAAATCCTTTTGACTGTTTTTCTTCATCAGCCGAAAGAGCCCGAACCACATTCTGTGTACGAACCTGTCGCTGCCGTGTTATCTAGACAGTTTTATGAGCTTTTATAACGTGTCTGGAATGTGTGTCAGAAAAGCAAAGCAGGCGATCCTTCCAGCTAAGCGTTTGTGTTTGCAGAGATTTAGTTTGAACAGTGTCTACGTCATGTCATGTTTTCTCTGCTTAAGTTCAGAGCTTGGAAAAACAAATCTTATATCTCAAGCAGCAGACATATTAGGTGAAAACCTTTTGACCTACACATTTGAAAGCCTAATAAATTGCTCTTTTTAAAGCTAGTCTCCTCCTTGTTTTTTGCCTAAAGAACACAATCTGGCTCAGGTATCTCAGATATTGTTCACTGACAGGAAATACTTCATTCTCTTTTCTTTGCTGATCATGAGGTCCTTTTTCCATGATATGCTCTGTGTTACCTGCGTGGTATAAACATTAAGTGGTGACGGTACTATTTATGTTTTTCCTGACACAGAAGCCACATCATTTCTGTTTACTCTGACCATCAGAAAGTGAAACTGGTTTCAAACGTTTGGACTAACTTTATCACTAAACAGTTAACAGTGTATCGCAGAGTTTTGCTAACAGAAGTATTAAAACTACTATTTTAGTCACTGATATAAATTAGTGCTTCATACATTTGAAAAATACAAATGTCAAGTTTTTAAAGGCAGGAGTGATGAAATATGAGATGCGCTGAGAAATTGGTAAGTGAAGAAGACATGCAATAGGTCCAACTCTTTCTGGCAGGATCCTAGTAGAGTTGCTGGACTCAGCTGAACTGAGTTAATTTAATTTAAGGTAACCTGGCCAACCAAACATACCTTATCTGAATACACTTTAGGCATATAAACTGTCTTAAAAAATACAGTTTTCTGCTTACTGACATTGAGTCATAGAACATTATTACTGATAGAGACCTCATCTTTGACTCATGTAACTTCCTGCTCTGACATTAATGTTAAGTCAGAGATGGACAAGAAGCTGAGTTCAGGGAGCTAGTGGACCACTTTGTTGCATGGTGTGGAAACAATCATCTCATCTTCAACGTGACTAAAACACAGGAGATGATTGTAGATTTAAGAGAAACAGAATTAGGTCAAACGCTATTTCTATCATGGGAGAAGAAGTGGAGTTGGTGGAGGAGTATAAATACCTCTGTGTTCACCTGGACAACAGACTAGAGTGGAGATGCAACTGTGAAGCCTTCAACAAGAAGGGACAGAGCAGACTGTACTTCTTGAGGAAGCTTAGGTCCTTTGGTATTTGCAGCAAGATGCTGCATATCTTCTATAAGTCTGTTGTGGAAAGTGTGATCTCTTCTACCATCATCTGCTGGGGAAGCAGCATCAGAGCCAGGGACTTAAAAAAGCTCAACAAGCTGATAAAGAAGGCTGGTTCTGTTCTGGGGACTCCTCTAGAACCTCTGGAGATCATTGTGCAAAGAAGGATTCTTCATAAAATGAAGAACATTATGGAGAACCCTGAGCATCCTCTTCATGAGACTGTTGTACAACAATAGTCTTCAGTCAGAGGCTTCTTCAGATCTGCTGTAAGACGGAGCGCTAAAGGAGATCCTTCCTGCCCACAGCCATCAGCATCTACAACAGCTCTTTGAGGAAACCTACACAATATGAGCTACAGCAACATTTAATTTCCATTTGGGATGAATAAAGTATTTTTGAAGTTTACCAAAATTATTTCTATGTTCTAAATTTTAGAGTAATATGAGAGAAAAACATTTAGAGGGTTTAAAGGATTTTTAAATTCCCAAGTTGATGTAATGGGTATCTTTTTACCAGATTCTTAAAGTAGTATGCTTATATCTTGGCCCATAATTCCTAACAGAACTGTTGTGTCTGAGTCTGCTGTCCCAGCACCAGGTCGATGGTAGAGATATGCTTACGTTAGGAGGTAGAGGTTCGGGTCATGGGGAACAACAGGCAAACCAAAATGTTATGAGGGCCACGTTTAAAACTTCAGCGTTTAATCACATTTTTTGATCTTTCAAATTTGAAATGTAAAACCAGGAAAAATGCTGCATTATAACGATAAGCTTTAGATTAACTTAGTCTGACTGTCTCTTATCTTTCCACAATTTATTTTAAAATGACCCATCACAGAATTAAAGTAGGTCACAGCTCCTTTTACTGCTGGACTGTCATTTGAAGGTTTCTTCTGAATCCAGGAAGACCATTCCCTACACATCTCTATAACACTGTGGGCCTTTTAATACCATCAGGTTGTGTTAGTAAATCTTACTAGAGAAGCTCAGTTTAACTCCTGTTTTCCAGCTGAGGGCGTAGTGTGGGAGAGAGGAGTTGATCAGGATTGTGAAGTGCTCACAAGCACCGCTCGTTGTTTAAAACTGTGTGTTCTTTCACAAAAACAGAATTAAACAATACATGATTTGTAATGGCATGTCTCCAGCAATCCGGTGTCAGCAGTCTGATTCTTTTACAGAACCACCTAAGAACCGTCTCTAGCAGTCGTGGTAAAGAACTGAAATGTCTTTGATGTAAAAGCCTTATGAGTGCAGTTGTAACTGTAATCTGGCTTTTTTTTTTTTTTTATGTTACTGGTGTAATGGCTTCTTCTCTCATTGGCCTTTCAGACCATGTCAGTACAGGACTAATTTCACTGTGGACAAAGACCAGCATCAGCCAGCATCTTGAAGAGGTCTATTCTTGTCTGGGACATTGAACCAGACTCTTTCCTGAAGCGTATGTTGGCTGGACATTCCTACATCTTTATGCTTTCATTTAATTATTGGAACAGATGACAGTCTGGAACTTGTCATCAAGGATGATCCAGATAATAGAGGTCTGCAACTCTCTCCCTGATATCTTGGCTGATTTCTTTGGTTGTGTGAAATAGCCCATCAGAAGCTTACAAAGTCATGACATCATAATCTAGGCTTTCCCTAACCGGTTTAAAGCCATAGTAATTTTTGTGCATGCAAACTTCTGAATTCTCTCATTATTCTGGCGTTTAGTAAACAGAAATATTTGGTGATCCTGACTGCCCAAAAGCAGGAAAGGTCTAGTCTGATTAAATGTCAGACAGTGAGGTAAAAAAGCTAGTCTTTTTATACAATGTTTGTATATGTTGGGTGATTTTCATGAAACTGTGATGATGAATGTATGCTTAAAAAATAACATGGAAAAAGAAAACAAAATGTGAAAAGGGACAAAACATGTCCCTGATTGCCCACCTATATTATTAATACACACATTATTGAAATCATTTTTACTGCCTTATATTGACAGGTTTTTCTGTTGTTGAAACAAAAAATCACACATTACCAGTTTCAGAAAACAGATTATTGTTTCACTCTTGTATGATTTCTAAGCCCTAAAAGTAAGCTAGAACAACATTTAGAAAAATTTAGCCGAACTGCTTAAAAACAAAACATCAAACCTTTAGGAAATATGACTTTTTGACATTGTGGGGGAAATGTAGAGTATGGAAGTACACTGACAACTAGTTCTGCTGTTTGATTTTCTTTTGTCTCATTGTCGAGACTTTAGAGATGTATTTTTCCCAAACTACTGTAATAGTTAAATTCTTGTTCTTATTTATTTGTAGATCTTTAAAAGCTGCAACAAATCCATAGAAAGGGAAATAAATTAGGGAAAGAGGGCAGTTCACATGTAGCAGTGGTTCCTTTTTCTAACTTTTTCCGTCTCATTTTCTTGCCAACAAATTAAATCTGCCTCTCCGTGTGTGGTACTTTCAGTAGAGCACGGGCCACTCTTTCCAGTAAATCCCTCTGAAACTGGACCGTAGTCAACAACAGCAGCATTCCTTTCAGTAGCCAGGCCAGCACCGATACACAGAGGAACAGAACCAGTAAAATAAGTTGATGAGTTCTCTTCAAGTCAACTTGCTTACCTTTTTGTTTTGACCTTGATAACTAAAATATTAAGAACAACTGAAGCTTGTATGAAACATTGATGGTGAAGCACACTGCTGTGTCTGAGGGACCTCCTCTACCCAATTATTGATCTCCGACAAACTAAGATCAATTTAAATTGGATGTTATTGATTGACAAGTCAGTAGTTCTGTCTTTTTCTGGGTTCAGGGTTGTTTTTTTCTCATGCTGCACATCTCCTCAACTTTTCTGGCCTGGAAAGAAAGTGTGCCTTCGCTACAACTCTTTCATATGTAGGTACATTTCTTTAAACATAATCAAAGAAAAATGGTATTCTAGGAGCTAGCAGTATATTAAAACATGAAGAATATTTGATCAAAATTCTTATCATATAGTTTTTCCTTGGTCACTAGCTTTTTATTCATCTAATTTAACTGACGTTTATGGTGTTAACGTTCATCCACTAAGCTGGAACTGAAGGAAAATCCAGGATCATCAAAGATTTCAGAGTATTAATTATTTCTGTTTGGTTCTTGCAGTCAAAAACTCACTTTAGGGATGCACTATGTTAGGAAGATGTGCAAGTTGAAATATTATTGCAAAAATCAAATAAAGAGCTAACTGTCAGGGTACCACTGCTTTCATAAATACAGGTGTATCTCAATAAATTGGATTCTAATTAAAAGGTTATTTTATTTCACTAATTCGAGCCAAAAATAAAAATGTCGCTCTGCTTTGCCTTTGGCTCTTTCTTGCACCATAAATTCACTTCAGACATGTCCTAACCTGCTGCAGGATATGGTTATCTTCCAAATAGCTGACATCTTACGTTTCTTTGCTTTCTTTGGCTTATGTTTAGTTGGTTCAGTTATTGTAAAAAGGATTTCTGAGCTTCTGACTGATCGATTGTCGGTAAGGGCTTGTGAAGATGAAAACCAGGCGATTCTGTTTGTTTCTTGTGCATCTCTAGTCTTTTTTTTAATTATTTTTCACTTCATTGTGTGGTTTGCATTGAGTAACTTTTAAATGTTATTCAAACTAAGCCAAATCAGGTTGCAAAAACCTTTAAATGTCATCAGTAGATCTGCAGCAGGCTATCTGAAGGCCAGATTGAAATGAGCCAGAGAGACTAGAGGCAAAAAAGGTGACATCTGGGAAAATGATTTTTGGACAGATGAGTCTAAGATTGTATTATGTGGACCACCAATAATTCTAGTATATGTCACATGGTGCTTGAGGAAAATGTTGGACAATCTGTAAAAAAACAAAACAAAAACACCTCAGGGTCCAGTGAAGGATTTTGGCCTGAGATGCTGTGGTGTGACTTGAAACGGGCTGATCATGTAAGAAACCCTGTAAACATTTCACAGCTAAAGATTAGGATTCTGGCAAAATCAGGCAGTTGTTGGAGATATGTCGGTTTCACCGAACTTATTTTTTGCCAAAGGGGATAACCCTGGCTTTTAGAGGGTAGGCTGTCCTCACCCTAACCTAATACATTTATTTTGATATTTTTAGTGTAATGCATAAAGTAAATTAAATGTTTTATTCTTTCTCTTTCAGAGATAAATACAAAGATTAGATTTTACTATGTAAATATTTCGTTTGGAAGAACTGAATATTTAATGGTGTGTCCTAATTTTTCACGACTGTGAACTTTCCAAAAACAGACCCAGGTCATTTATGTTTTCTGTGTTGTGGATTGAAAACCACCTTCAGTGGACTTAAAGTTATAAGTATCCCAGTGTTTTACTGTTTTTCTTTCCTCGACAGCATTCAAGCTCTGATCTGAAGTTGTCTTCAGTTTCAGAAAATGACAAATCATTTATCTAAAATGAAGGGTATGGAGATCTACCTGTTTTTGGAGAACACAGGAGGATTATTTCCCACCCAGCTGTAACCCGCTAAGAGTTTGGGAGAGAGCATCAACTCTCTCATTACATCCATTTGATTCCGACTGGATACCAGCTGTTCCCATTCAGCACGATTAGGTCTGAAGCGCTGACAGAGGCAGTGTTGTGGGAGGCCTCTTGTTCAGCAGATCCCATTGTGGAAACACTGAGTCACTGTCCACAACTGTACACAAACCTCAGGCGGCTGACTACCTCTGCCCTCAGCTATTTCATCTCTTTTCTCTGTAACATCTCTGATCTTGAAAGAACAATTAATTTAGTAATACATTTGTGTGCCATTTAGACTCTTTGCATTGAGTCTTTTAAAACAATCTCAAACCAAAACTTCTAAAAAGTGGAACGCAGCTTTGATTTTTGGTGTTACAAGATATTTTTCAAGTTCTTAACCTCTTTGAGAGTATTTCTTTAACCTTCATTCATGATGTTTCAGTTCCTTTTCTAGCCTATCACAAAGTGTAATGAACTTGTGTCAGAGATTTAATCGTGTTTTGAAGGTGGAGTTAACTTTCAACAGGAGTGTTGAGGCTGTGTATCCCTTAAATGAAAACAAGAAGCGTGTTGACATCGACTTGTGCGAACTACATTCCTGCCTTAGAGACGAATGCCAAAAACCACTTCTGTTGCTTGGAATGAAAAGCCAGACGGGAAGTCAGCTCTTCCCCACCTCGCCATGACTTTGTTCTTGTGTGAAAATTCATATTTCAAATGTTTTTCCCTGCATCTCTAAATATGACTGATAGGAACAAACCCACATAATCCAAAGACTTGTTTTTCGCAGTGCCTACATAACATCAAGGGTTATAATTTTGCTAGTTATTGTGGAAAAACAACACACTTAACAACACTTGTCATTTGGTTAAACTGCACTGCAGGTTTACTACTTTATGCAACTACTTTATGCAGATCATCTACTTAAAGAATGGTTAAGAATCTGTTAGTAAATATAAAATCTGAGTGAATTTACATGATTTCCAATATTATTAAAAGAATTTGAACACTTGAAATGCAGCTATTCTCATGCTGATTTTGATTTAGTGCAGTACCAATCCCCATAGGTTATTTATCGAAGCAGAACCATCTTCACTCAATCATCATGTGATCTATGTGCAAAATGGTTTTCCATACCACATATTTTATACAGTAATTTTGTAATCATAAATAAGTTGGTATAAAATGCACTTAGGTTGGGCGATTTTACAAATTTATCCTCCATCGACGATAGGCGGCGACCTTCACCAGCCATTTTTGTAAGAACTGTATCTTTTTTTTTTTGGCCTATGGGTTAAGGGCAAAACATAGTCGTGTGTAACCAACTTGACTCCGCGGATGTAGGCACGGAGTCCGCGTGGACTCAAAGCAGACCTCCTACGCGGTGTCACACAATAAACTGCTCGACGTGGAAAAGTGTTTAATATGTCACACACTGCTCTGAGCAGATGGTACGCGCAGCATCACTGCCACTCTGCATCGCACTGACAGGTGTATTGCCCTTCTTCGTCTGGTTTATTTAACGCTACCTTCTTTTCTTTTTGTTTTTCCAAAGCCACACGGCAAATTGGTAATGCCTTCTCTGTTCGATGACGCCATGGCAGAAAGTGAAGGAAATGTAGAAAATTGGTACACTCAACTATGAAGCCTCAAACGTCCGTGCTGCTCAGAGTACGCCCGACTATGTTCTGCCATTAAGTTTCTTAATAGCACTATACGTCTGCACAAGCAGGACACTGCTTTAGTTGCATCCTGTGGTGTGCCTCTTTTACCGGTTTAAAGCCAAAATAATCCCCAAATAGGTAACTTTGTCTTTTGTTGGCAACTAGTTTCATCATTTCTTCTCTAGTTCACATAAAAATGTTGAGTATTAAATATAATCTGACTTGTTCAATAGAGTTTATTGGACTGCATTTATCTTTTTTTTTTACTTGTCTGATTTTTAAGGCAGGAAATCTGTTTGTCCAAAGCCTGGGAAAGTTTTAAGTACAAAGTAAGAGAAAGTGTTTCCTCATCAGCCGCTGTGGGCGAATCCCTTAGTCACTGAGCCGAGTTATACAGACTTGTAAACCACACATCTGCTGTACTTTGTGTCGGGTTGTGTGTACACAGATTAGAAGCCATTCGGGAGAGATTTGTGTGTGTTTGGTGTGTCGTGGTAGATCAGCTGGATGTCTAAAGGGCTTCAAGTGTGATTCAGCTTGACACAGTGCTCTATTTTTCATTCAAATGTATTCAACCTATATTTGAATGTTTGCGCAGGCCACATGCTCATGTGCGGAGCTGTTTTGTCATTGTCCTGAATGTTTTTATCCAACTTTTTTATTGAGATTAAAGTTAATTTTTGCAGTACAAAAGTAAACCAAAAACACCAGTACATTGATCCTACTGATGGATCAGAAACCGAGCTGCCTGTCTGAATACACTGATGAAAGAGTCCAGCTGTATCCATAAGCTGGTTCTACGACAGCCTGCCTGTGGTGATGACAGCTATGCATTTCTCACCTGCTTTAATTTGCCTGCTGCAGAGATCCAGAGCTGCAGCGGTTTGCTTACATGCTTCTTCATGTTTTGTGTTTGTGCGCTTGCCTAAACTTCACAGTCCTCCCCCAGTCTTTGCTTGCCAGCTGAGCTCTGTCTGGGCTGCAGAACAGCTCAGTGTGTTGTTTTGTGTCCAACCGGCTGCTTTGAAGATACCTCAAACATCTCTGTGCTGTTCTGTCCATCACAAGGTCCAGCAGAAAAGGAAAAGATCATTTGTTTTACTGTGTCCCTAAAGCCTGTGGCTAGAAAAATGAACATCTTTTGTTTTTTCCTTAGAGCTTAGAAACAACATGCCCAGCTGTCATATAACAAGCAATACAGAAACAACTTCAACAAGGCAAAGATCAGATAAAACCAGCAAACTTAAAGGAAACCTCCTATATACTGGTTTCATTTCTGCAGAAAGAACTGGAGCTTAGGTTACATATAGCATCAGATTTTCCATTTCTGTGTATGGCAGCGTTTTGTGCGCATGTGTGTGGATATTTGGTTTGGCTGGTGAAAAGATGGCAGCTGGTGTTGTGCTTTCTGAGCAAGGCTCGCTCCTCACCCTCTTTATGTGCTAGTTAAGCAGTCATAAGCTGTTCTAATTCATAGCCAGAAATGCCAATGCAATGGTCTAAAGGTTGCATCTTTTGATGCAAATCTTTCTTCTGTTATATAAGCAATTTCTTGAACTCCACAGGCTTTGTTAGTGGTTTGACAGCGACATACGTGAAGGTTTAAGTCTAAAATATTTTATTTGTGTCTTGCCTTGCTCCTTTTACTTTCTGCCTCCCTCCTTCCTCCGCTTTCCATTCTATTCGCCACCACCAGCGCCACAACTGTCGTCACTGGGTTTTTTATGAACCCAGTTCCAAAGTTTTTATTGTGTGGGAACTCTCTGGGGCTTTCTCTGTACACAATCTGTTTTCAGTGTTTCTGCTTGGCAGGCGTCAACTAGTGTCAGCTCTTGCCTGACATGATTCGCAGCATATTCATGTTTGTTTAACTCGTCTGATTCGAATTTAAAGAAAACCTGTTTAACATTTCTGTTTGTGGTCACAGAAATGAATTTACTGCTGGAAAAAAAGGTTATTTTTCCCATTAGATGAACAGGGAACGAAAAGAGGAAGTCCTATTGCGCCAGGTGCACTTGAAATGTCTCAGTGATGCTGACAGCGATGAGGCTGTGAAGCACGAAATTCTCGCTGAGTTTCTGTGGGTGATGATCCAGTCAAGACTTTTACTATATATAAACTTTTTTAGTTTAAAGTTAGAGCTTTGGGAATATTGATGTCACATTTGGCTTCGCAATTTGAATGCCTTTTAGTGAAACTGTGCCTCTTCTGTAGTCATGCTTTAAGATATGAGTTATAAACTGTGAATTTATGTTACTAGGAGTTTAGCTATTGGTACAGAAATAGCAAAATAGAATAGAAAAGTAACTGATAAACCTTTTAAAGTGGAACTAAACCCGATGTAAAAGCAAATTTAGAAAAATGCCACCAAAGCGGACAGTCCCAAGAGACACTGAGAGGCACGGCCAAGTGTGGGGATAAGAGGAGGAGGTTAAGCAGGGTTGTGGTCAGGAGGAAAGTTTACATTTACATTATCGCAAGTAAAGCATTTGATCGAAGGTATAAAGCATAAAATGCTATGATCAATGCTCACAATTCTAACTCCTGACTTGCTTCGAGGGCTTCATGTAGCCTTCAGATTAGCTCTAGAACAATGTGTAGAGAGCTTCATGGACAGGGCTTCCATGAGTGAGCAGCTGCATCCAAGCCTTACATCACCAAGATGTGTTCTCTGAAGTAACTAATTTGCCTCTCTGTCTGGCAATCCAATGAACAAGTCTGGGTTTGGCAGTTGTCAGGAGACGTTCTGTTGCTTGACTGCCTTGGATCAAATGTAAAGTTTAACGGTCACTTAGTTCTTAGGCAAGGAACTTTTAATGCTTCCTAATACCAAGACTTTATGGACAACTTTTGGCTCCCAACTTTGTGGTAACAGTTTAAGGATTGGCCCTATCTTGTTCCAACATGACTGTGCACCAGTGCACAAAACAAGGTCTATGAAGACGTGGATGGGCAAATTTGATGTGGAAGAATCTGGCTGGGCTGCAGAGATTTTTGAGCTCAACCAGGCACTTTCGTGAATAATCAGAACGAAGACTGAGATTTAGGCCTCCTTGTCCAACACCACTGTCTGACCTCAAAAAATGCAAATTGAAAAATGGTTAGGAATTCCATAAACACCCTCCTAAACCTTGTTGAAAGCCTTCTCAGGACTGTTAAAGCTATTATATGTCATCTTAAACCCCCTCGATTAAGAGTGGGATACCACTCGTGTGTTTGAAAGCAGACATACACCTTTTTGGTTGCATATGTTTAGAACCCAAAATGTACATCCATATTGGGGATTGTCCTACAGTTGGTTGCTGAACAGTTATGCTGCTCATAGTTTCGCAACAGTAGTTTTGAAATGGTGTGAGAGTGATAAGACTGATAGCTGGAGCTCTCAGGTGACTCATCAGGTTAATTTGTTTTGATTGGAAATATTTTCAAACAGCCAAATCTGTTTTTGTAACCTTGAGAAAAGTCTAAAAGCCTTCTTTCCACCGACTGACCAGCAATGCACAGCAATAGGTGAGGGATGGGCAGTGCTTTGTTACTGTAGGCTCCCCATAACTGAGGACAGCATGGGGAAAAGCTCTAAATCAGCAGCTCAGACCTTAAAAGCCCTTCATCCAACAAACTTGATTCCAGTGCTAAGCTGGTGCCAGTGATTGCTTATCGGCGCTAGGCTTTTTCGTTGTCAGTCATCCTGACTGACAGGGTGAAAAATATCCTGCCATAATCTATTTTTAACAGTCACTTTATTTTTTTTAAATGACAACAACTAAAGGTTCAATAGCATGTATTTTCATTTATTTTAATTCCAGCATGTTCGTGCATCCTCGGACCAAACCGTTTTTGTTGTAGTGGCTAGGAAATGTAGCGGACATCTCGGAAAAGATAATAAAACAACGCTAAAAGAGTCTTATTTAAAAATATATTCATCTGTTTTCATTTATATTTTCAAAAAAAGGCATGTCAACATGAAACCAAATCCTTCTGAGCAGCATTTTGCAAGTTTCTCTGTGTAAATCTTAAGTGATTTGGAGATTTCAGGTTTGAAGACCTCCTAATCTTTGTCCAAAGAGGGAGCACCATCTACACATGTGGGAAATCAAACCAGTTAGTTTAAAAAAACAGTTAAGAATTGGCTCTAGCACCAGGTCTTTCTAAACACTGGAATCACTTTGGTGGAAATTACATAGAAGAAAACTGGAAATGGGTGTAAGGCAGAACAGGAAAAGCCTGATTGAAGTATCACTACTTTAATCAGTAGAAATATATACAGTACAGACCAAAAAGTTTGGACACACCTTCTCATTCAAAGAGTTCTTTATTTCCATGACTATGAATATTGTAGCTTCACACTGAAGGCATCAAAACTATGAATTAACACATGTGGAATTATATACTGAACAAAAAAGTGTGAAACAACTGAAAATATGTCTTATATTCTAGGTTCTTCAAAGTAGTCACCTTTTGCTCTGATTACTGCTCCGCACTCTCTAGGCATTCTGTTGATGAGCTTCAAGAGGTAGTCACCTGAAATGGTTTTCACTTCACAGGTGTGCCCTGTCAGGTTTAATAAGTGGGATTTCAAGCCTTATAAATGTGGTTGGGACCATCAGTTGTGTTGTGCAGGAGGTGGATACAGTACACAGCTGATAGTCCTACTGAATAGACTGTTAGAATTTGTATTATGGCAAGAAAAAAGCAGCTAAGTAAAGAAAAACGAGTGGCCATCATTAGTTTAAGAAATGAAGGTCAGTCAGTCCGAACAATTGGGAAAACTTTGAAAGTGTCCCCAAGTGCAGTCGCAAAAACCATCAAGCGCTACAAAGAAACTGGCTCACATGAGGACCGCCCCAGGAAAGGAAGACCAAGAGTCACCTCTGCTGCGTACGATAAGTTCATCCGAGTCACCAGCCTCAGAAATCGCAGGTTAACAGCAGCTCAGATTAGAGAACACGTCAATGCCACACAGAGTTCTAGCAGCAGACACATCTCTAGAACAACTGTAAAGAGGAGACTGTGTGAATCAGGCCTTCATGGTAAAATAGCTGCTAGGAAACCATTGCTGAGGACAGGCAACAAGCAGAAGAGACTTGTTTGGGCTAAAGAACACAAGGAATGGACATTAGACCAGTGGAAATCTGTGCTTTGGTCTGATGAGTCCAAGTTTGAGATCTTTGGTTCCAACCACCGTGTCTTTGTGCAATGCAGAAGAGGTGAACGAATGGACTCTACATGCCTGGTTCCCATCGTGAAGCATGGAGGAAGAGGTGTGATTGTGTGGGGGTGCTTTGCTGGAGACACTGTTGGGTATTTATTCAAAATTGTAGGCATACTGAACCAGCATGGCTACCACAGCATCTTGCAGCGGCATGCTATTCCATCCGGTTTGCGTTTAGTTGGACCATCATTTATTTTTCAACAGGACAATGACCCCAAACACACCTCCAGGTTGTGTAAGGGCTATTTGACCAAGAAGGAGAGTGATGGGGTGCTGCGCCAGATGACCTGGCCTCCACAGTCACCGGACCTTAACCCAATCGAGATGGTTTGGGGTGAGCTGGACTGCAGAGTGAAGGCAAAAGGGCCAACAAGTGCTAAGCATCTCTGGGAATTCCTTCAAGATGGTTGGAAAACCATTTCAGGTGACTACCTCTTGAAGGTCATCAACAGAATGCCAAGAGTATGTGGAGCAGTAATCAAAGCAAAAGGTGACTACTTTGAAGAACCTAGAATATAAGACATATTTTCAGTGGTTTCACACTTTTTTGTTCAGTATATAATTCCACATGTGTTAATTCATAGTTTTGATTCCTTCAGTGTGAAGCTACAATATTCATAGTCATGAAAATAAAGAACTCTTTGAATGAGAAGGTGTGTCCAAACGTTTGGTCTGTACTGTAGATGGGAAATTCTTGTTGTGAAACTGTTTAAAACCTTTGTATCCCTTGATACCGGAAACTGGTCCAAGCCTGCTCTAAGCCCTCAGACGAACGGTCTGTCAGGTGTCACCATGATACCAAAAGCCATTCGGTTCAGTAATAATATCAGTCATCCCAACCATTAACCTGGTCTGTCATGTTTGATTTCTTTGGTTTTCTTGCACTAATCTTGGAGACAGTATGCCTTTAACTTGCTTGCTTCAGCTGCAGCTCTGCGTATTACTTCCACCCACCAGTATGCTCAGATTTATGGTACATTAGAGAGCACTCACACTAAGTCCTCTTTGTTACCCACCTGCAGACAATCTTTCATTTCTGTTTACTGTCTCTCTGTTGGCTGCAGAAACCGAAATTAGACATTTTCAGTTCTCACATTCACATTCCCTCTCCTCATCCTCAGCTATAAAAAAGAAAACCAAACTTAAGCTGGTTGCCTTTGATTAAATCTATAATCTCTACAAATAAGTGTGTTTTTCTATCTGGGAAATCACTTGGATCGTTTTTTTAATAGCTCTACATCAGTACTATGTGGATCAAATGTGGTGCTTTACCACAGTTAAGCATTGAAGTCCTGCCTTTAAGGCTTTTACTCAATATCCCAGTAGAGTGTTGACACAGACTCTTGGGAACCTGGTGGTCAATTTTGTCTGAAAGTCATGAAGGCAGGATGTCAGCTTAGCCGTTTGTTCTTTTGGCTTGAAAGGCCCTGTTGTAGAGTCCGTCGACAATGTCCTCTCTGTGTTGTTGACAGAACCGACAGGCATGCTGTACTTTCTGGTGAATGTGGGTGTGGGTGGCTGGCTGATTGTATGGTCCTTGAAGCTGGGAACAAGACCTGGTTTATTCCTGAAAAGTGATCACGTTTTCCTAAACAAGGAACAGAATTTCTTTAATTAAACTGTTCTAATTATTCTGTTTTCTTCTCAAGAGATATATTATTTGATTCAAAGTCTGTCTGGCTGTACTGGTTTTTAATATGAAATCAATAAAAAGGCAGCGTATAAAAAGCTTTGGAATGAACTAGCTTATTTGTGACCAGTCCGGCTCTGTGCTACCAGAGCTTCTTTAGGCATGAATAAAACATACTCCAGCCACATGTCATAACATCAGTATCCTGCCAGATTTAGAGAGATGCTGTGACTTCCAGGGGGATAAAGCAACATCACCAGATAAAGATCCAAACTCCATCTCCATGTCAGTGCTGCAGATATGTAACAACTGCTGGTCAAATTCTTGCCGATGTCTGCCAGTAGGTGGCAGCAGCACTTTATCTGTCACTTGTCACCAGACTAGCAAGCTAAAGCAGCACAGAATTAATGGTCAGCTCTCTGCATTGATTGCCATTATTTCTATTATTATGGGTTTATTTCCCTTAACTGATTTTTAGCAATTTGTACAGTTTGGTAAAAACGTTTTTCTTCTGATTCAGTGGTCCTTAATTATCCATATAGAGACTTTTAAAACACTTTTATAGACCCACCTCTATTTTTTGGCTTTTAAATGAAGTAGAGCTTGACATGTTTTTATTAAATGATGTTTTTATTGTGCCCCATTTTTTATACTGTCGTCTTTATGTTGTCTGCTTAGTTTAGTGTGTTTTTACTGCTCTTATGAGATTACTTTTATTGTTCTTGCTGAACTTTGGTACAACGTGTTTGTTATGAACTGCCATCTAAATAAAGCTGATGTTGATGATATATCAACACTGTAATGGTTGCATATAGTTAAAATGTACTGGTCTCAGTGGAGTTGCTCTATCAGTTTTCAAGACTTGCCACAGATTCTCAATAAATCTAGGTCTGAACTTTGACTAACACGTGAATATGCTTTGATCTAAGCCACTCCATTGTAGCTTTGGCTGTATGTTAAGGGGTTTTCTCCTGCCTTACTGTTAACCTATTTCAAAATCTAAATTCTTGTGCAGCTTCTAGCTTTTCAGAGGATGAATTGAACAGCACTGACAGATTCCTGACTTGTCTGGAGTGTTTCATTAAGTTGTTGTTTGCTGATATTCTATAATAAATCTCTGAGGCCTTCATAGAGCAGCTCTATTTATACTAATTACATACCTGTGGATTCTATTTATTCTGAGGGGAGTTCTTAATCATCTAGTCATCTCTTAGTTTGATTCAAAATGGCAACAATGAACATGCTAGTCAGGCTTCTGTGATTTGTTGATTGAGTTTGTTTTTCCTGCACCGAAGGAATCCAAATGAACTGCACTTACACAAAAAAATACAGAAAACCCGAAAAGCTTAGCCTCAGCTGGTGATGAGTTACTGCATGTCTTTCCTGAAGTTTTGACGTCCTAATCACAGATGGGGTCGTAAGGCCACCTCATTAGTCTCAGGGGAGGACGGACTAGAGGTCAGGAGTCCGTGAGGAATGTTGCTCTGCTCTACTGATGCAGGGTAAGGACAACACAGCCATGATGCATGGCACGTGGTCATCAAGATAATGAAATGGGAGACCCTGCTTTGATATTCACACTCACTGACCAGTTAGATGTTTCGTACACCAATGAATGTTTTTATGCATTTTATGTTTTATATGTTAGGTTATTTTTACTATTTTTTTCCTTCATATTATATAAACAAATTGTGTTTATATGCAGCAAGGACTAACATACATGAGCAGAATAGAAATAAATATGAATGCAAATAATTTGTTTATTTTTCACTCTGAACACTATTATGACTGGACGACGGTGGCTCAGCTTCGTCCTGTAACCGGTGGACTGCTGGTTTGAATCCCTGCTCTGTCTATTTCAGTCGTTGTGGCTGATTGTATGGAAACCCCACTGCTGTCAGTCTGGCCCAGGGCAGCTGTGGCTACAATGTAGCTTACCACTGTCAGTGTGTGAATGTGTGTATGAAAGGGTGGATGACTGATTATAGTGTAAAGCTCCTTGGAGTCCTCTGACTTGATCAAGTGCCATACAAGTGCAGACAAGTGTGAAAGTCAAGTCATAACCACCACTCTTTGAGGTCAGATCCAACCAGTACACTGTACATCTGCATGTATTGACGGGTCAGAGAGGACAACACTGGCTAGCTGTTATCATGTTACCCTCCCATCCTGGGGCAACCACAGAGGAGCAGACATCCCATCCTCTGACATCCTGCAGCCCACTGATGACCTGCTTTAGGTTGATCAATGCATTGAATGGGGACAGTTGGTGTCCATGGTGTCTCCAGTTGTAATCATTCTAATAGTGGCTGTAATGCTCATTCTGTCCAGAGTTGAATAATCTTCTGGCTTCTGGGTAAGATGGCTGCAGTAAACATCGCGCACAGAATTGCTGGTAGACGTGAGGTTTATTTTGAATCAGGCAACGTGTTTAGGATAGGTCAGGAACCCACTAATGTACCAAGTCTAGGTGGGGCTTGTGTCTGTCTGGCCCGCATCCCTTTTCTCCCCACACCACCCACTGCATAAGGGCATTGTGTCTTAGCCATGTATGCTCTGCAGCTCAACAGGAGTAGATTCTTGTGCTCACTAACCCAGTTAACGGAGATTTAAAGTCAATATGCTTTCACTTTCTTGCTGCTCTGAATTAGCCTTTGCATGCCGTCAACTCACCATCTCTCTGCCTTTGGATCAGTAAAAAGAGTTTAGCACTCACTGCTGCGCTGGCTGTGAGGTAAAGCTATTTTTCCTTAATGATTGGACCCCTGTATACAACTAACCTGTTCCTGTTCCAGGAGACTTTTAAAAAAACAAAGCAATGTATTAGTTATCTGTTGAAATTCTGGAGAGGAATAAAGATTTTTTTTTAATAAAATGAAATCACAAACTCTAGTAAAAAATCTGCAAGCTGTCCAGGTTTGACTTCTCTAGATACACTACAGGTCCTTCTCAAAATATTAGCATATTGTGATAAAGTTAATTATTTTCCATAATGTAATGATGAAAATTTAGCATTCATATATTTTAGATTCATTGCACACTAACTGAAATATTTCAGGTCTTTTATTGTCTTAATACGGATGATTTTGGCATACAGCTCATGAAAACCCAAAATTCCTATCTCACAAAATTAGCATATTTCATCCGACCCATAAAAGAAAAGTGTTTTTAATACAAAAAGCGTCAACCTTCAAATAATCATGTACAGTTATGCACTCAATACTTGGTCGGGAATCCTTTTGCAGAAATGACTGCTTCAATGCGGTGTGGCATGGAGGCAATCAGCCTGTGGCACTGCTGAGGTCTTATGGAGGCCCAGGATGCTTCGATAGCGGCCTTTAGCTCATCCAGAGTGTTGGGTATTGAGTCTCTCAACGTTTTCTTCACAATATCCCACAGATTCTCTATGGGGTTCAGGTCAGGAGAGTTGGCAGGCCAATTGAGCACAGTGATACCATGGTCAGTAAACCATTTACCAGTAGTTTTGGCACTGTGAGCAGGTGTCGGGTCGTGCTGAAAAATGAAATCTTCATCTCCATAAAGCTTTTCAGCAGATGGAAGCATGAAGTGCTCCAAAATCTCCTGATAGCTAGCTGCATTGACCCTGCCCTTGATAAAACACAGTGGACCAACACCAGCAGCTGACACGGCACCCCAGACCATCACTGACTGTGGGTACTTGACACTGGACTTCTGGCATTTTGGCATTTCCTTCTCCCCAGACTTCCTCCAGACTCTGGCACCTTGATTTCCGAATGACATGCAGAATTTGCTTTCATCCGAAAAAAGTACTTTGGACCACTGAGCAACAGTCCAGTGCTGCTTCTCTGTAGCCCAGGTCAGGCGCTTCTGCCGCTGTTTCTGGTTCAAAAGTGGCTTGACCTGGGGAATGCGGCACCTGTAGCCCATTTCCTGCACACGCCTGTAACGGTGGCTCTGGATGTTTCTACTCCAGACTCAGTCCACTGCTTCCGCAGGTCCCCCAAGGTCTGGAATCGCCCCTTCTCCACAATCTTCCTCAGGGTCCGGTCACCTCTTCTCGTTGTGCAGCGTTTTCTGCCACACTTTTTCCTTCCCACAGACTTCCCACTGAGGTGCCTTGATACAGCACTCTGGGAACAGCCTATTCGTTCAGAAATTTCTTTCTGTGTCTTACCCTCTTGCTTGAGGGTGTCAATAGTGGCCTTCTGGACAGCAGTCAGGTCGGCAGTCTTACCCATGATTGGGGTTTTGAGTGATGAACCAGGCTGGGAGTTTTAAAGGCCTCAGGAATCTTTTGCAGGTTTAGAGTTAACTCGTTGATTCAGATGATTAGGTTCATAGCTCGTTTAGAGACCCTTTTAATGATATGCAAATTTTGTGAGATAGGAATTTTGGGTTTTCATGAGCTGTATGCCAAAATCATCCGTATTAAGACAATAAAAGACCTGAAATATTTCAGTTAGTGTGCAATGAATCTAAAATATATGAATGTTAAATTTTCATCATGACATTATGGAAAATAATGAACTTTATCACAATATGCTAATATTTTGAGAAGGACCTGTATATCGCCCAATTTATTAGCTTGCCTGTCTTCACTTACAATTAAAGGAAATTAAGGTGTTTGTTTATGAGAACTACTTCCTTTCATACTTCAAAATAAGAGTCTTAATTATAGATGTGGGGTTCCGGGTGTAAAGCATTAACCTGCATTTCAAGGACTCCAAGTAGTTTATAATAGCTTAGAATAGACTTCTAGACTCTTGTTCCGCCTCCTTTACTTCTGTTATGTCTTTTGTAAACCTAAGGATTTTTATAAGATTATTTATAGCTGTAAAATTTATTTTAAAATTAAGAAAAGCCACATATTAAACCCCTTCATGCCATATTTGTTTTAATTTCAGCTTGTAATATGTAAACTTTCACACATTTGTTTGCTTTTAGCCCAAGATTACCCTGTATTGTGCCAGATATCCTTTACATGCTTCTCGAAAGCCCTACCAGTCTGGTAAATTTGAATTAAACAGAACAACATTGGGAACAAGAATTGATCTGATATGTTTCATCACATTACCTTTCATTCAAAGGTTTTTTTTTCCTCCCTCTCTTGTTTTTCTTGGTGTATTTTCCTTTGTCTGTTCTCCATCACTCCCTCCTGGCCTTTTTCCACCTCAGTCTCCTTTTGCTTACATTTTTCCTCCTCCAGTTCCCTCTCTCTGTCTTTTTCCAACATTCCTTCCTGTGTCAGACTGAGCAAACAACACATCAGAGGTGTGTCGGTGTGTTGATTTAAAAACTGTCCATTTCTCAGTGTTGAGTGTCCTTTCCTGAAGCTGACTTCCCATTGCTTGACTGTGTTTACCAAGCCACATGTTCACGTTCATCCTCATACACACCAAAAAGCAGGTTTTCACCTGCTTTTTTTTCACTATCTATAATAATTAGGGACGCACAATATATCGGCATTGACATCGGTATTGGTCCAATAAGTAAAACTATGTTAACCGATATTTATCTTGTTGCTGTTTGTGTTTCTGGAAGGGGATGGGAGGGGGTTGGTCATGTGGTATTTGGGCATTTGGTAGTGATGCAGTACAGGACTGTAGGGTGTTTAACTGAAGCAGAGAAGCAATGTCGGTGGTGGTCGTTTTTTCACACTGTTGAAAGGGTAGTGAGATAGATATGATATATAATATTGGTAAATATCGGTTATCGGCCATAACAGCATTATTAAAATCGGATATTGACATTGGCCTGAGTTTTGATATCGGTACATTCCTAATAATAATCCCACAAACTAATAAATCTCCATCTCGTCCCTTGAAAAGTCATATTGTAGATGCAGATTTCAAATTTTTTTCATACTTGCTACAAATGTTTACTTGTACCTCCTGATCTTAAATGTCTATTATTGATCTGCTTCAGACAGCCATCAGTTCAGTGGGGGGAAAACTGAATTTGTGATGAAGAAGCCAAGCTCACCAGTGCAGCTTTATCATCATCTAACTAGTTAAACTTCAAAGGACTTGTAACGATTCAAGCAGCGGCTACATTCTGGCTTTTTACACTGGATTATAGTTGCATCAGGCAGTTACACAGACAGTGTTGCAACATGGACATTTTTTGGGTGTTAAAAACCTTTTGATGTTGTTTTAAAGCGTTATAAATGTAAAATGGCGCCGAATTGATCTGATGGCAAAAAAAAACTTGCTCCTCTTTTTGTTCATCAGGCTTGGATAACTGTCACAAAATCCTTAATATTTCTCGAATGTTTGCATTGGTATTTATAACAGGAGAAACCGTTCAAAGGCTTTTCAAGCACTTCCCATAATCCCATCTAAGGAAAGGGGATATCTCTTAAAAGTAGAGATGCACCCATCAGACTTTTGTTGCTGATTTCAGATCTGTTTTTTGTGAAGATTTAATCTGCCATTTTAAACTGTCTTCAACATTGTATATTAAGGATTAGCATGATTAGCACAGTCAGCATTAGTAACTGTAAACAGCTGCTGCCGTGTGTATTCTCAGTATCCTGAGAATGAAAACTCTTATTTTAACTTGGTGATTTCTGATAGCAAATAAACATTCCATAATGGAGAGACGTTCAAATCTCAAAATGATAGCATAGCAACGTTTCTGCAATATGTTCAGCCTTGCTGTTATCTGTTAAAGTCACCCCACTGATACTAAATTACTAACTTTGAGTCGTCTTCCCTTAGTAAAAACGTCCTCACCAAAGAGCGTTGCTTTTGTTTTTTTTCACTCAAAATTGTTGTCTTACTGCCAGGAAGAAGCCCAACAGATTTACTTCCATAAGTTAAGCATTACGACTAATGCTATGATGCTCCGCTTGATATATATTAAACAAAACTTTATTGGAAACTGGTTTGGGATCATTTCAATTGCAATGGAGATGCAAATGTAAAGGAAAAAAAAGCAAGAACGAGAGAGAGGTCAGGCAAAAAGAAAAAAGGGATAGAAGGAGAGAAGAATAGAGGAGAGAAAGAAGGATGAAGAAAATGCAGGACAGACTGCTTCTACACCTGCAGAAACATATATAACAACATCATTGTTACCGAAAAGTGCACGGTACTAATGAATGCAAGATGTATTTGGTGGTAACTGTGGCTCAATATAGAACATTTGTCTGTCTGTTAACACCTGAAACTAAACACCTGTTGGTGTAACTGTGAGCGTACTTCTGTATATAAGGTTTCTCCATTAAAAATATGCAATGTCTGTGGCTCCTCCAAGTGTGAGGAGCCCGAGCCCCCCCCCCCCCCCCCCCCCCAGAGAAAGCCCCAGGAGAACCACCCAGCAGTCACAGTGCAGCATCTAGCCCCAGACACTGAGAACCACCAATTCACCTGCGGCCAGAGACACCGGCCACCAGCAGAGAGTGTGGCGAGGAGAAAATAGGCCACACGCAAAAAAAAAATCTTGTTGTTTGGGTGACCTTTTAGCACTTGGTTATAATGTGTTCATTGATAAAAGTTTGGGTTTTTGAGTTCCTGCTTTTCCGATCACCGATCAGGACTATTCGGGCTGAAAATCAACACATTTTACAAATCAATAATTTTTTTACTGCATTTTATTTGTAAACTTAGATTAAATGAGCACAAATTGGCTTTGTCTGAATTATATTTGTACTTTCATACACAATCTGAACAGTCAGCTGTTCTGTGGAGACTATCAACTTACTGATCTATAAAGTCTGTTAAAAGCTGGACAGTTAGACATGGTTTTCTTGTTCTGTTTTTGTAAATACTAAATATGCATCATGCAGTTTTTGAATTTTGATCTTTTAAGAAATGACTAGGTAACTAATATTTCCTGTTAACTAAGCTATACATATTTTTTTCAATTCATTTCTCAGGCCTTTTCTACCATTTTCTATCTATGCGTTTGGTTTTATGCATAGAATTTAACTTTTCTTATAGCTTGCAAGGAAAGAAACGGGGAATTGATTTCTTAAACCAGCCTGTTTTCTCAGTTTAGCATTTTCTGCGCAGTGTGCCTGTTTATTGTTTGCTGTTGGTTTGATCTCACATATTCTTAGAAAGCTGTTGCCTTCCTGTCCACCCTCTGTTGTCCTCTAAATGTTTTGACAGCTTTCTCTGATAGAGTTCTATTTTAAGTCCATGAGTAGGTATATCGCTGTTTGTGTGTGTGTGTGTGTCCTGGCTGTCATGTGGACACATAAGTGGTTTGCCCGTTTGTCTGCTTTGAGGGTGTCAACTTGATAGTCGCTGTTTGACACAGGCCAGGTGGTAACCGTCGTGCCACTTCATGTGCCTCAAAGCACATGAAGTGTTTATACAGTGCTGTTGATATTTGAACAGCTTCAGATTATTGAATCAAACAAACAGTTTGACATTTAAATAAACACATATCAATGCATTCTGTGTAGATTTTACTGGTGAGTTGTTTCAGTGCTTTCTCTAAAGATACCTTTGTAAAAATAGTTTCCCTTGTCTTTATGTTGGGCAGGACCTACACATCATCTATTGCCAACTCTACCGCATGGATGTCCTCTCGCACCTAAGGGAACATCAGTTAAGGTAAGTTTTTTTTAATTACATTCAGATTAATAAAATTGTCTATCCTAAACAAGACGCTGTTACAGAGCTACATTTGCCTTAGGTTGGTGTTTTCAAACTGTTATAATATTTAGGAGAATTTATCCTTTGGTTCAATGATGCCCTTGTCTAGTCCGTAAGATCTACTATCCAGTGACTTTCAGATGCATCCCTTCTCTAACACACCTGAACCACATGAATGATTCATTATTGAACCTCTGCAGAACGAAATGACCTGCTGAGGAAGGAATTCTACCATTTGATTCAGGTGTGTTGGAGAAGGTATGCATCTAAAAGTTGCAGGGTGGTTCTATAGAGTCATGCTAATGACCTAACTGATTGATTTCGGTGTGTTTAAGCAGAGACTTCTCTGAAAGCTGCAGGCCACCGGCCCTTTGGGGTTGGAGTTTAGGATCCCTGAGTTAGTGTATGAAGATCTCTGTAATTAAGTTATAGTTCAGTATGGCTATGGTAGAACAGAAACAGAAACTGAATGCTGTTTCTTTTCATCATTCAGGAATAGAAAATTAATCTCACAGAACACAGAAAAACAAACCACTGTTTTTAGTGAAGAGGCCATAAGATCACAGAGCATTTAGAGCAAAAAGGGATTTGTCGGCTGATAAATTATAAAATGAAAAACCTTTTAATAATGTTCATTCTGTTTGAGATAACTAGTCCCTATGTCAAACAAAATGTTTGATATATTTTAAAACTGTTGGGTTTTAAACAATGATAATTAATTTGGCTGTAAATTCATGCGTAATAAAAGTCCACAAAGACAGATAAACTCCCACATCTACCCATGTGGCATGACATTACAGCCCCAGGTGGTGTTATCCCCATTTCTATGCCCCCATCTACAGCCTAATCTTTTCCTTACATTCATGCAGTCAAGACATGCGTGCAAATGACAAAAAAAAACAAATACTTGGTCTAAAAACATTTGTTTACAGGTAAGCCTGAGATAACTTCTCTTTCCATGTAAAGATGATCTACAGATCAGATTTCATGCTTTTTTTTTTATCATGATAAGGTACGCTATGTTCCAATTTGCACATAGAAGATTTGAGAATAACTCTAGAGCTCCATATTTGGAGTCAGTTTGTTCGGATCAGTTATTAAACAATCAAAAAATGTTCGTCAATATTCCTGGAAATTGTTTTTGTCTCTGAATTACTAAATCATCTTGAAAAACAGTGCAGTTCGCCTCTGCAAACATGCAACATGCAATTTTGATCGGTGGACCTTGTGTAAATTTCAGTAAAATCTATAGAAGTTTTATTTGATTAATATTTCTCCAAGGTGCTTGTGTCAAAAATGTGCCCGTCTACATTCGATACAAAGTTCTGTTCATTGTTTCAATTCTTTTAAATCTATAAAGAGCCGTGCATTTCTATGTGTAGCCTCATTTGATGCAATTAAACCCATGTCTATAATATTGAGGAAATGTAACAAAGACGGAAAAAATGTGTGTCCTCCTATAGATAAAAGCAGTTTAAGATTTATTGGAAAACTGCAGTCAAAGTCTTTTCCGGTTTAGGCTGTCGGGCTGCGCACACAGAAAGTAAAAGTGATTCATCTTACTACACCAAGCTGCCATTCAGTTAAGGTATTCTCTTAGCATGATGCCTCCTGGGAAACAAACAAGATGGATCTGTGATGGGTTTGCATGAGCGAGAAGTACACTGATGCTTTCAGGGAGAAAAAGCTAACATCTTTGCCTGTGTCTCTCAGGTCGATGTGCACCTCAGCCAGGTATGAGAGACATGAGGCTAACCACATCCTGTTTTGGTAAGTACAAGCTTGATCAATGAACAGTAGCATGCATAACATGCTCAAGGTTGTCCATAATGTTCTTCATTTTATGAAGAATCCCTATATGCACAAGCATCACCAGACATTCCAGGGCAGTCCTTAAAACAGAGCCAGCCTTCTTTATCAGCTTGCTTAGCTTTTCTAAGTCTCTGGCTCTGATGCTGCTACCTCAGCAGATAAATCAATTAAGTTCAGTTCAATTCAGTTTTATTTGTATTGCGGCAATTCACAACACATGTCGTCTCAAGGCACTTTACAAAGTCAATTCAATCAAATCATACAGATTTCAAGCAAGTCTGGTCTTCAACACATGAATATGATCCAAACCCTTCGATGGTCACTCTTTGGGTGTATGTTTAAAATCGTTGTTTTGCTGAAAAATGAACTTATTCTCCAGTCTCCATTTGTTTGTTTCACAAGTGGTCTGTATTTAAATGGCCTGCACTTGTATAGCGACAGTGATAGACTACATTGTCTGACTGACAAAAGTGAGGCTGCCATACAATCTGCGCCACCGAGCGTCAGTGACCCTATGCCGGTTGGGGGAGGTATGCAGTCTGTGACGGTCTTGTTTTAAAACAGGATGACATGTTTTATAAGCCGAGGGTTTTACAGAACATCAGCTTCCAAAAACAAAAGTTTCTTGCTTGCAAAATGCTTGATTTTAGTCTTTGATATTCATTTGCACCTGAATAGCTAGCAAGTTGACAGTGCTTGCTAGCTTCACAGAACGTAAAGCTATTAGCTAAAGCTTATAAAAGTATCTATGGCTTGAAACATCAGGAGGATTTTCTACCGAGTGCCAAAAGTAGCTGAAGATGCTCATTTGTGGAGGTCAGTGATGTGATATGTATCCATAAGGAGCAGAAGCTGAAGAGCTCTGCGTTGTCAATCCTCCAGAATTTCAGAATTTTGTGTCATCTGCACAGCATATTTGCAACATCAAATGTTATTCAAAGACGATGTAAAAGCAGGTGTGAAATAAGAAACTGAGAAGGAGTTTTATTAAAATATGAAGAGTGAATGCAGGGGAGGAAAGAAAGCAAGACGTGAATATGCTAAAGAGGATAGGATGAGGAAAGAATAGCAGTGTCAAGATGGGAGAAGGATGACAGATGAGCCAACAGGAGGAATGAGAAGATGAGGTAGACGACGTGATGTGGAACCTGTGATAGATGAAAGGATGAGACAGAAGCTCCACATGTTATTGATGCTTTATCATCTTCACTAGAATCACATTAGACACTCAGTAGTTTAATTTGCCATCAACTAAACACACACAACCACCCTCTCTCCCTCCCTGTGATATATGTTTCCCCGTCTTCACCAGCGCCAAGTCTTAAGTACCTTAACCCCGACCAAAGCGGCTGCCATGTTCAATTTCTCTTGAGCTGTACATACAAAAACAGCAGATGAAAGCGATCAAAGTCTGTTCAATAAAACTGCAGTAAAAGTTAATCGCGTTGGCCTCACTTAAATCCAACAAGTCAAGAAAAAAAGCAATCCTTCCTTTAGCTTTTAAACGGAATTGCGTGAGGGATTCTGCTGTCTTAACAGTGCATGTAATTAGTAAAATGAACAAATTAATGAACAAGTTAACAAAGGCTTCATTAATATTTTACTTCACAAAATAATAGGAATGTTGCAGTTTTGAGGTTTACCTAGCATAATATCCCAAAGCGTAAAGTTTCTTTTTACTTTTACTTTTAATTTACAAGTCCACTGTGCCCTACAAAGTCCCCTTTACAGATTTCTTCTGCATTTTTGTGGCACTGAAGTGGCCTAATCAAAGGCCAGACCTCAATCTGATTGACATGCTATGGCTTGACCTCAAAAAACTCCTTCATGTTCGATAACTCCCCAGTGTGGCTGAATTACAACTAGGGCTGAAACAAATAATTGTATTAATCGATTATTGAAATATTGATCAACTCATCTAGTAATCGAATTGTTAATTGGAGTACACAGACACTGAAACATTCCCTTTGCTTAAAGACCCGCTCCAGCCATTTTGGTCCTTTTTTCATTTCTCATCTCCCATCGAGTTGCTGCTGAATACTGCAGTGAGATCATACGGCTGACCATACCCATGGACAATCAGCCTGCCCTGGTCAACCCCAATGGGAACGTCTGCCGTGCAGGTACCAAAAATCCAGTACCGGGCCGGAAAAGCCAGTAATGAAAATGGTCACAAAGTGGGCTGAGTGGAGTGACGCCACCCAAAGTAGAGCCCATAGAAAAGGGGCATTAGTGTGTTCTGTTGAGAGTGAATTTATGCAAGACATAGTCGGTGCTTACCTGCATACCTGCTTACCTTTCAGAGTTCTCATTTGGAAAATGTGTTGCATATAATGTTTAACAACCAAAACGAGTGTTAGATTTAGAAATGGCTGGAGCTCGCTGCTTTATAAACTAATCATAAAAACCTCTAACATGAAGCAGAAGAGAAGACTGCAACTGAATAGCATTTAAAAGCCAGCATCGGTATGTAGCCACCTTGAATAAGGCTGACGTTTCCTTAAACAGCTATGTGTTCGTGAGTTCGAAAATAGTGTAAAAAGTAGATTACAACAGTAAATGTTATTTCATTTGTTTCATGCTGCAGCTGGAGCCAAAAATGTGTTAGCTATTATTTGTTGTTTGTATATGACAAGATGTAATTTGAGTGTTTTCAGATCTGCAGAAATATAAAAAGAAAAGTCTGAAATAAATCTTGTATTTCCCCTATCCTACAGTCTAAAAGTTGTCTTCATCAATCCATCCTATTGTCCATCCTCCTGTTGCTTCTTGTTTCTGGTTTTTGAATGTTCTATATTTAGAGCTTGGCGACTGTACAAATATCTGCAATAAATTCAGAGTGAAATTTTGTATTAATACTTCCAAATTTTGAAAAAGAAAAATGTTCTAGGAGCGCTGTAAAAAGGATGAACCTCATAAATTATTTTTGCCTTTTCCAGTCCAGACAACCTCGCTACCTGTTGGTACATTCTGCTCTCTGGATCCGTCTTTGTCAAGGAGCACATGTACCTGGCCAGGTGCTGGTATGTACCAAAACACAAACACACACACACACACGCACGCACGCACGCACACACACGGGTAAAAAAACAGGAGAACAGCACAATGACAATAGGACACTGAGGTGTCATAGAGCGACAGAAGCAGGATTTATCTGACATGACACATGAAGCTGCACTATCTTGACAGCTTGTCATGGGACAGATGTTTTGTGTATGTGTGTGGATGTATTTGTGCTCATCTATTAGATGATTAGGGAGTTGGCCTGTCACAGAACTGTAAAGCATGAAAATACTGGTTTCACCGGTGCATGGGGATACATCTACACACGTTTGTAAGTCTCATGTTCATGTTGTGCTGAAAAGTACCAATTTATTTAAAAGATTATCAAATCTTGATCAATTCCAAATTTGCCGGAGAACATCGCTAGGCCTAAACCCTGTAAAACCTGACAGTATCTCTTTAATTTCAGTCAGCTGAAACGATAAATCCTACCAAATACAGGTAAATAAGGTAAGGTAATACGTTTTACAAGGCACTTATTTCTTGGACCTTTTCTGTTTGATAGCAGTAAACTAAATTCTCTAAAGTGAAAGTCCAGTTAGGCCAAAGCCAAATTTAATCAATTCTCACTGTGATATTTTTAGTTTTTGTTGTTACTATTATCATTAATTAGATTGTCTAACCTTTCAAAGCACAATGAGTTGACAACTGCAAAAAGTAAAAAACCGTTTCCTTAACAAAAACAGATTTAAAAGTTGAAGCGCTGCACCCTCTTGAGTAGGTCAAGGATGTATGTTCTTCTTTGATGTTGGGTATTAAGATAGTTGACGCTGCAGGGCCCATTAAGTCCTTAACATGTTTTGCCATGTCTGTGTGCAAAGTTGTTGGGTGTTTGCCATCTCACACACTCTTTTCTTCTAATTCTGGGTATGCTGCACCACAGTGCTTGACTCACAGACGCATCAACTGAACAGTTGATGTCTGTTTTGCTTCCCCTGTTTGTAAAGTTTAATTCAGTTACTTTGTGTTTTATAAGCCCCACACACTCGGACTATTCCAATTTCTCCTTCATCGCCTCTGTTTGGTGATCGACAAGATAATTACTGAAAAAAAAAAATATATATATATATGTATATATATATATGTATATATATGTATATATAAAAGTTTGGCCTTGAATCTTGTTGGGATGTTGTGGCATGTCCTTAAACAAGCTGTTCATGGTCAAACCCTCAAATTAAAATGATTCTGCATGGAAGAATGGACCAAAATTTCTCCATAGTGATGTAAAAAAAAACTCATTACCAGTTATCAAAAATGCTTTATGGCAGATGTTACTGCTAAGATGGCGTAACCAGTTATTAGGTTTTGTGCTAAAAGATGATACAAGGTAACCAAATAAAATTGTGCCAACAACAAAACCCTGTGGAACACCATGCTTAAGAGGAACTGAAGTTAATTTCGCAAGAGATACGATATCAAGAAAATCTGTAATTGTGTTACTAATGTTAAAATACGTTTTTGCCATGGATTAGTATCTTCACCACTCTTCTTGAGCTTTAGAATATTACGTATCAGGTGTGCGCACAGAGTCCATCCAGCTGGCCAAAAATATTTCCAAAATGCAAAGCATGAATTCATGACATTTGAAATAAAGTTTGAGATGCTAAAAGGAGGTAAAAAGTAGAATCATCTGTTCAGTGTAGCATTCTGTAGTTGCCTCCTTAACACTTCGAAGCCGTCATCGGAAATATTTCCAAACAGCCACATTTGTCTTTCTTATGTGGCAGTTAAAACTCAGGTCACGCCGGCGCCTCCCCAGGCATCTCATTAAAGGACATTAAACTGTAGCAATGATATGACTAAACCAATGCAGTTTTGAAACTGAAACTTTTAAAATAACTTTCCAAAAACCTGTAATAGGTAACTAGACCGCTAACTACGGATGACTAGAAAGTCATATTGACTGTTGTACATCGTTTGAGATTGTTTATATATATATATATATATATATATATTTAAACATTTTAAGTTATTTTAATGGGCATCTTAAAAACCGGATTTGGGTTTTTGACCTGCTATGGTGGTCACAAAATGCTCACATCTAAAAACGAAATGTCACTTGAAATAAATTTCTCAATGTCAGCAAGAGGTTTCATAGCTTTATCACTCCTTGTCTTTGTTTGTTGTTCTGTCTGCAATTATAATTTACCTCTTGAGAAACTCCAAGGCTCACATTACTCACACGCTGAAGATCAAGCAAATCTAGTTTCTTCATATGATATGAATAAAACCTGTTTTTTTCTTATAAGCTGATAACAGCACCATCAGGACTTTAACAAAGCAGAAAATAATTGGCCTACATAATTATATGGCTGTACATTTAGCTACTTTCATCTCTAACATTGTTAAGCGCGTTTGCTTCACTTCTCCTTTCTTTCAGTGTGAAGGGGCTGAAACGCATCAGCCTATTGCTTTTGTTTTCGGTAATAAAGAGTGCAGACTGCAATCAGTCCTGGGTCAAATGACCGTGCATTAGATACGGGTAATTTATTGACTCAGTCACCAATCAGCAGGAGTTTAAAACATGACAGCCTGATGGACACTAATTTCTCCCTTGTTTCCGACACGATGATGTCAGCAATCACTGAAACAATGGAGGCTTTGTCGTCCACAGTTCCTCTATTTGGGCATCAACAACCACTGCGTTGTCGTTATTTAAGTAAAAGATCGTGGCTTCTGTCGGTTATTGAACATGGTTTTCATTTGCACCAGGACACTTTATAGGACTTCTAAAAAATATTCTGGGAAAAAAAAAAAAAAATATTAAACCGTTTTAGCTTGTTTATAAAAAATTTAAATGCATTACTCAGAGTTTTGCGGATGATCTGTTTGGTTCTAAAGCTTTGAGCTTCCAATACTGATTTTTGACATTTCAAATTCATTTTTATCAAATTAATTAAAGACTTTGTAAATGATTAATCTAGATTATTCACATTGTTATCAAATGTCAATATTTAGGTAATCTCAAAAGTTAGGAAAGTTTTTCTATTCCAATGCATTTTGGGTAATGACTGAATCAATAGACATTATGATGAAATCCAACATTTCTTTCATGCAGCGCTTAATCCAACCATACCCAGATAGTTATTCAAGATGACTAATGGCCAGAAAACCAGCAGCTTTTCACTTCTTAATCTCCTAAATCATGCAGCTATGCTTGAAAAAAGTGAAATACTTCTCATTCAGCTCCATACTCATAAGTGTTCAAGCTGTCTCTCTGTCACTCTGTACTGAATGTTAGTGGAAATGTGATAAATCCTCTACATGTAGAGCATTTTTCTTAACACCTTACTCACCCTTCAGTCTGAACCAAAAAGGAAATAGGTAAAAACAGAAGCTTCCTGGATGCTGCCATATCAGCGCTTACACATGTTAGCTGCTGTTTTATCTTCTCACCTTGTCAGGATGTTTCTTTCCATCATAGATATATTATTTGGCTTTAGATTTGTAATGTTGGGTCTCTGTAGTAACAATGATGTGTGAAGTTTACCCTCTAAACTGGATAAGTGTAGTACTTTGACATGAATATCGGCCTATTCTTTAATTCACTGTATATTTTTTTCTGTGCCTCTCAAAAAAATGAATATACCTATGGTCACAATAGCTGCAGGTTATTCCCCTGTTGTGTTACTGGTAAATACACTGCTCAAAAAAATAAAGGGAACACTTAAACAACACAATATAACTCCAAGTAAATCAAACTTCTGTGAAATCAAACCGTCCACTTAGGAAGCAACACTGATTGACAATCAGTTTCACATGTTGTTGTGCAAATGGAAAATACAACAGGGGGAAATCTTTGGTGATTAGCAAGACTCTCAATAAAGGAGTGGTTCTGCAGGTGGGGACCACAGACCACTTCTCAGTACCTTTGCTTTTTGGCTGCTGTTTTGTTCACTTTTGAATGTTGGTGGTGCTTTCACACTTGTGGTAGCATGAGACGGACTCTACAACCCACACAAGTGGCTCAGGTAGTGCAGCTCATCCAGGATGGCACATCAATGCGAGCTGTGGCAAGAAGGTTTGCTGTGTCTGTCAGCGTAGTGTCCAGAGCCTGGAGGCGCTACATGGAGACAGACCAGTACACCAGGAGACGTGGAGGAGGCCGTAGGAGGGCAACAACCCAGCAGCAGGACCGCTACCTCCACCTTTGTGCAAGGAGGAACAGGAGGAGCACTGCCGGAGCCCTGCAAAATGACCTCCAGCAGGCCACAAATGTGCATGTGTCTGCACAAACGGTTAGAAACCGACTCCATGAGGATGGTACGAGGGCCCGACGTCCACAAATGCGGGTTGTTCTCACAGCCCAACACCGTGCAGGACGCTTGGCATTTGCCAGAGAACACCAGGATTGGCAAATTCGCCACTGGCGCCCTTTGCTCTTCACAGATGAAAGCAGGTTCACACTGAGCACATATGACAGACTTGACTTGTTTTAAGGACATTACATCAAAGTTGGATCAGCCTCTAGTGTGTTTTTCCACTTTAATTTTGTGTGTGACTCCAAATCAAGGCGCGTCCATTGGGTAATAAATTTGATTTCCATTGATGATTCTTTTGTGATTTTGTTGTCAGCATATTCAACTTTGTACAGAACAAAGTATTAAATGAGAATATTTCATTTATTCAGATCTAGGATGTGTTATTTGAGTGTTCCCTTTATTTTTTTGAGCAGTGTATAAAAATTCAGTTTAATTAAGTATGTGCAGACTTCCTCCTCAGTGTATGATACATCTAAAAACATCCTCTGACTTTGCAGAACTGAAGCAACTGCAATAGTTACTGCAGGCTGTTATACTGTTTTCAGTTTGTGTACTGTTTAACACTAACTGACCAGCTGTAGCAGGGTGTAGCTGGACCACTAACAATACCCTTAGGGTAGTTGGAACTGCCTGTGTGTCATTCCAGTGTGGGTCAGTTGATAAACGAGTCAGGGGTGGGGGAATGTTGGTGCCATGCAAAGGACCTGAGGCGGTGTGTGTGTGTGTGTGTGTGTGTGTGTGTGTGTGTGTGTGTGTGTGTGTGTGTGTGTGTGTGTGTGTGTGTGTGTGTGTGTGTGTGTGTGTGTGTGTGTGTGTGTGTGTGTGTGTGTGTGTGTGTATGGTTAGGAGTTCTAGCTGCAGCAAAGGGGTGGGGAGGGCTTGTAAAGGGTCACAGAGGGAGCTAATAGGAGGAGGTGTGTGTGTGTTCCTGTCTTGGCATCACAGTGAGAACCATTTTCCTGATTTCACCATCAAATTGAGGACTGTTTGTACCAAAGTGAGGACATTTTGCTGGTCCTCACAACCTATTTTGCTAACGGTTAGGTTTAGGACTAACGTGTGAATTGACTTTAGGTTACGGTTAGGGTTAGGCATGCACTGGTAATGGTTAGGTTTAGGGTTATTGTCAGGGTTAGGGCATAGAAAGGGTTGAAAATGACTGAAAATCAATGGAAGTCAATGGGAGTCAACACATGGTCCTCACTCCATATAGCAAAACAAGAGTGTGTGTGTGTGTGTGTGTGTGTGTGTGTGTGTGTGTGTGTGTGTGTGTTTGGAAAATAGAGCGAGAGAGAGGAATGCGGAACCCCTGGCAGAGCAGAGGATGGCCATGTGTTCCTGAGCAGCCAGCCCGCCTTGAGCCCAGAAGCACATCCAGGCAGGAAATGAGACTACACACTCTCTCTCTCTCACACACACACACACACACACACACAGAGAAACACACACCTTGTTGAAGCAAGCGGACAGACAGAAGTGAAAAGAGAGAGAACACACTCCCTTCTCTGTCAAAGACAACATAGAAAACTAATAGCTTGCTACTTCTGCTTTCTGGGAAAACTTCGCTCTCGCATGCTTAGGAGCTGGAGTCACACTCGGATCTGATTTTGGGTTATTTGAATGATGAACTTTCGCCTCTCCTTGTTGTGGATAATATGCTTCATATCAGAGGGAATACAAAGACTTGGATCCATAGTATTTCTGTTCCTGGTTGGTAACTATATTTTTTGTCTCTCTTTCTGTATCTGAGCTCACTTCTGATTCTGTTAGGTGGTATATATTTTGTTTAAAATTCCCTCGCCCTTTCTTTATGCGTTCTTTATCCCAGCATGTTTAATTTCCTGCCTGCTGTCGTTCAAACAACTAGAAAGCCAGGAGCTCCCCATGGCACTGTTGCAGGATAACTTAAAACCGCTGGGCCTCTTAAAAACATAGCACCTACTCTTGGGTTTTGTCTGTTTTTATCAGCACTGATTATCTGCCAGAGAAGTAGTTCTTGTTTTTTGTAGCTTTAGACAGAAGTAAACAGACCTGAAGCACAAAGCGTTAATGTTGGTGATGTTTAGTTGGTAGCTACTGTTGGTGAAGCGTTGATAATGGAGGAGGGAAAATTAAAAATGGGAACTTGAGGAGATTCAATGAAGAACTAACTGTTTAACCTTTTTATTTATTTATTTGGGCTGGCTGTAAATATAGGGAAATACAGGTGTAGTAAATGAAAAACAAGAACAAAAGATATGGAAATGGTTCCTCGCAAAAGTATTCATACCCCTTGGACATTTTGTAATGTTACAAACGCAAAGTTAACTGCATCCTGTTCAGATTTTATATGATAGATCAGCACAAAGTAGGGCATACTATTGAAGCAAATAGGCAAACGATTCATGGCTTCCAAAAATCTTTACTAAAAAATGAATCTAAAAGTGTGGCATGCATTTGTATCCATCTCCGTTAATTTCTATATTCTAAATAAAATCCTGTGCAACCATTCACTGGTAACCTAATCAGTAAATGTAGTCCACATTTAAAACCGCATCATGACCAAGACCAAGGACAACACCCAGCAGGTCAGGGGTAAAATTATGGAGAAGTTTAAATAAGTTGTAGGCCATAAAAGAGTTGCCCAAGCTTTGTACATCTCACATAGCACTGTTAAATCAATCATTTGAAACAAAGATTATGGCAGAGCTGCAAACCTACCAAGAGATGGTGGCTACCCTGAACTGAGTGGCCAAGCATTAACCACAGAAGCAGCCAAGAGGCTCATGATAACTCTGGTTTAGCATCCGAGATCCGCAGCTTAAGTTGGAAAGTCTCTTGACAGGATGATTAGAAATTGTGCACTGTAATGATCTGAAGGGCAAAAAAGGTTGCTGTTGTTGAAAGAAAGCATAAGGGATCCATTTTGCCTCAAGCAATCTGGGAGACATGTCAAACTTGTAGAAAAACTGCTCTGGTCAGATGAGACGATGACAATTGTAACTTTCTGACCTGCATGCAAAACACTGTGATGGAACAACTAATGCTAATGATCACCATGAACAATCATTACCCACAGTAAAACACTTGGATGGCAGCATCATGCTGTGGGGAGTATTTGTTTTGTGGTTCTTCAGCAGGGCCACGTGCTTTAGGTCAAAGCATGTGTCAAAACGGCTGTCACAATATCTGTAATTTTCACAGACAGTATCCATTCAACTTACTGATCCGGAGCTGTTTTTCATAGAGTGGGCAAGAATTTAGATGTGCAAAGCTGCTAGAGACATTCCCTCCAAAGACTAACGGCTATTATTCCTTCCTCTTTACAATGTTGTGCTACTTTTTGTTGATCTGTCTTATAAAATCCCCATAGATACATTATAGCTGCAAGGCACTGTATGCTTTCCTGTCATTTACTGTTTCACTTCCCTAAACCCCCACATTTTATATACATGTTTTGGTTTAATTTAAGCTTGCTGTCCTACAAGTAATTAACAAATGCAGCATGATAATGTACCGAGCCCAGCAGTGAACTTGGGTTCACTTATGTGTCTGATAGATTATCTGTCTTTACGCTACAGTGACACCTTGACTTGTTGCTCTGTGGTTGAGAAGCAGCTGTTGTTGGTGCTGTGCCTGAAGGACCTAATACATCATTCTTGCAGTCTGTTTGGCTGTTTTCTTCTGTGTCCTGGTGGTCTTTTTGGAAAAAAGAAGCTTTTCTGTCCTCTGTGTCTGAGTTAACACTGTCACTGTGTTAACCAGCCAAGTGTGAAAACCGGTGATACTGAGGAGAAGAAATGCCTACATTAGACATGTGTGTCCTGCTGTGCTTTGGTCTTGCATTAAGTATGGGTTCCACAGTGGAACAAACTTGTACACTTTCTTTAACTCACAGTGCACTTTGTCAACACCATGCAATATCACAGTCAATTCAGGATGCTTGTTTAGATGCTCAGAATTTGCAGAATGTGGACTGTTCACTGGTGGTATGTTTGCTAATAGTAGTTCAGCATGAAAAAAATTTTGTCCTTCCTTCATTTCAATTAAACAAGTATAACCAGACAGCTAAAATGGATATGCAGGCCTTTAACAACAAGAAACGGGTTTTCCCATCAAAGATTTTGAACCTCACACTACTTTTGCTGCATCAGTAAAGCTCCAGTCAAAAGCAGGATTAAACATTTATGATTACACATTAATGCATTTATGGGATTAGGTGTCAGTAAATAAGAATCATGTGACTAGAAAATGTGGATCAGACTCATTCCTCTTTTCTTGTGACTAAACTAGGCTACATAGTGGCAGCAGAAGTGGGGAATTAAACGATGAGATGCAATGGGAAATTCCATGTAAGGATCAAGCAATATCAGAAATTCAGTTTAGAAAGTGAAACTTGTCTGAAGGTTAATTGTTCACAGACTGATATGTTTCAGGCAATTATTTCTGTTCATTTTGATGATTATGACCCACTGCTGAGGAGAAGCCAAAATTCTGTCTCAAAGCTTTGAATATTGCATTACACCAGTAAAACATGTTGTGGGCTACACAATCATGGAGAAGACTGCCCACCCAACAGTTGTCCAGGAGACAGGGATTGACAACCTCCACCTCTACTGAATGCTATATGCAGGTATATTAAAGAAGAGTTGAGTGTAAGGAAAAAATGTGGTAGAAAAAGGTTATACATGCAGCATTTCATTTGGAAATCAATGTGCCAGAGTCTGGGGGAAGAGTGGCGAGGCACAGATGTCCAGTGGAAACTTTCACAGTCGGTAAGGATGTATTGAGCCATGTGATCTGCTGGTGTTTATCAACTGTGTTTTGTCTAGTCCAAAGTCAGCCATCTACCAGGAAATCTTAGAGCAATTCCTTTACTTTTCTGTAGGATTTGGAACCTGCCCACACTACCAAAAGTACCAATACTTGCTATAATGGCCATAGTATCATTGGACTGATTGGTCAGGAAACTGAACTGACCTAAATCTCATAGAGAATCTATGAAGTATTCTAAACAGAAATATGAAAGACACCAGAACCAACAAGGCAGACAAACTGCAGGCAACTATTAAAGCAACATGGACTTCCTTAATGTGTCTGCCGTGCCATTGGCTCTTAGCCTGAACTGTACGTTGTGCTGATGCCGACATTCATGCGAAAGGAGCTCCATACTGTACAGCATATAGGCATACTTCTCAATACGCTGATGTTTCTGTTTTTTCTTATGATGCAAGTTATCTGGGGAGTGAAATTTTGGACTTTTGTTAGTTGTAAGCCATAATCTTCATTATTAACAGAAATAAATCACTTGAATTGCACCACTCTTTGCGTAATTAATCAATATGAGTTTGTTTTGTTAATTGAATTACTCAAATAAATTAAGCATTCCTTCTGTGGATAATATATGTTCAACATGGCTGGATGATAATATCGCTTCACCAAAAAAGAAAAAGAAGGAAAATGTTTGTATAAACTTACTCTAACCTACAAAATTCTTTTGAATTTTCTGCTTTTTGGTAGACTTGTCATTTAATAATAGTTGTCTGATATTTGGCATTCTTTGACAGATTGCTGATATACCCAGGCTTTAGACTGCACCTCAGGGTGGTTGCGTATGTGTGTGGTCCTAGTGACTTGCTGGCTGTCATGGTTTGTTGCCCAAAGTCCTGCAGCTGTCACTGGACCGAAGCTGAACCTGTTCCTCCCTCTGCCAACAACTTGTTTCTTCAGGAACAGAGAGGAGGAAAATCATCGCGTGCTGAAACAGAGCACAGGCACATCTTCATTCAGATGAAGATAAGATGAGTCTTGGGGCTGCTGATCGTAAGGAAAAAAATGACTATGCCAATTCCGTTCGTCCGTCAATCTTGACATAACGTCTGTAGGAACCCTGAACGCCAAATGTGGTAGATGTGTAGACATATAGCTGCCATCTCACCATATAATATCTTCCTGTATATATAAATATAATGTTCTGCTATGCAAACTGTAGGAAAAATGTTCTGTGGAATGTATTCGGTTTTAGTATGCCTTTATTCACCCAGTAGGTCCCATTGAGGTCAGAGATTTCTTTTACAAGGGAGACTTGGCCAAGACAGAAGCCACATAAGCTATCATCAGCTATAAAACACAAATAAATATTACACATTAATGGATGTGAGGAGAAAACAACCTACAATTTGAAAAGCTCTATCTTTTTTATTTTTATTTTAAAATGTTAGGTTGCGCACTATTATTTGTATAAAGCTAGCATCAAAAAGGTTTACGCTGTTTAAACTCCAACTTACATTTAGGAGAAAATAGCGGATTGTAAATTTAGACTAACTTGAGAAACCAAAAAACTGTTGTGCATTGGTATTTTAACCTCAACGTTTTCCATCAAAATAACCTAAAAGAGAAACTTTGTCTCCTGTTGTTTGGCTTTTTTGTCAATGTGTGTGTCATTCGGTGCATAAAATCTTAAACTGCTTTTCCGTTCAGTCATGGCAGTAGCATTGGTTTTTGAGCATTCACATGTGGACACACACAGACACACACATCCTTTGTCACTAATGCAGGTCCTTCTCAAAATATTAGCATATTGTGATAAAGTTCATTATTTTCCATAATGTCATGATGAAAATTTAACATTCATATATTTTAGATTCATTGCACACTAACTGAAATATTTCAGGTCTTTTATTGTCTTAATACGGATGATTTTGGCATACAGCTCATGAAAACCCAAAATTCCTATCTCACAAAATTAGCATATCATTAAAAGGCTCTCTAAACAAGCTATGAACCTAATCATCTGAATCAACGAGTTAACTCTAAACACCTGCAAAAGATTCCTGAGGCCTTTAAAACTCCCAGCCTGGTTCATCACTCAAAACCCCAATCATGGGTAAGACTGCCGACCTGACTGCTGTCCAGAAGGCCACTATTGACACCCTCAAGCAAGAGGGTAAGACACAGAAAGAAATTTCTGAACAAATAGGCTGTTCCCAGAGTGCTGTATCAAGGCACCTCAGTGGGAAGTCTGTGGGAAGGAAAAAGTGTGGCAGAAAACGCTGCACAACGAGAAGGCGTGACCGGACCCTGAGGAAGATTGTGGAGAAGGGCCGATTCCAGACCTTGGGGGACCTGCGGAAGCAGTGGACTGAGTCTGGAGTAGAAACATCCAGAGCCACGGTGCACAGGCGTGTGCAGGAAATGGGCTACAGGTGCCGCATTCCCCAGGTCAAGCCACTTTTGAACCAGAAACGGCGGCAGAAGCGCCTGACCTGGGCTACAGAGAAGCAGCACTGGACTGTTGCTCAGTGGTCCAAAGTACTTTTTTCGGATGAAAGCAAATTCTGCATGTCATTCGGAAATCAAGGTGCCAGAGTCTGGAGGAAGACTGGGGAGAAGGAAATGCCAAAATGCCAGAAGTCCAGTGTCAAGTACCCACAGTCAGTGATGGTCTGGGGTGCCGTGTCAGCTGCTGGTGTTGGTCCACTGTGTTTTATCAAGGGCAGGGTCAATGCAGCTAGCTATCAGGAGATTTTGGAGCACTTCATGCTTCCATCTGCTGAAGATGGAAGCATGGAGATGAAGATTTCATTTTTCAGCACGACCTGGCACCTGCTCACAGTGCCAAAACCACTGGTAAATGGTTTACTGACCATGGTATCACTGTGCTCAATTGGCCTGCCAACTCTCCTGACCTGAACCCCATAGAGAATCTGTGGGATATTGTGAAGAGAACGTTGAGAGACTCAAGACCCAACACTCTGGATGAGCTAAAGGCCGCTATCGAAGCATCCCGGGCCTCCATAAGACCTCAGCAGTGCCACAGGCTGATTGCCTCCATGCCACGCCACATTGAAGCAGTCATTTCTGCAAAAGGATTCCCGACCAAGTATTGAGTGCATAACTGTACATGATTATTTGAAGGTTGACGTTTTTTGTATTAAAAACACTTTTCTTTTATTGGTCGGATGAAATATGCTAATTTTGTGAGATAGGAATTTTGGGTTTTCATGAGCTGTATGCCAAAATCATCCGTATTAAGACAATAAAAGACCTGAAATATTTCAGTTAGTGTGCAATGAATCTAAAATATATGAATGTTAAATTTTCATCATGACATTATGGAAAATAATGAACTTTATCACAATATGCTAATATTTTGAGAAGGACCTGTATTTGACTCAAGGGTGTTTATTCTTCTAGTGCTGTGGGCATGCAGTAGCTCAAGGAAAAAATGAGAAATGAGAGAACATATAACAGTTGCACACAGAGTAAAGATGCCTAAAATTTCCAGCTCTGCTGAGTTTCATTTATTATAGCTAGCTGTTTCTCTTTCGCTTCTGTCTAACAGTGCTGCATGAAGACAAAGAGAAGGTGAAGATACTGCCTTGGCAGGGTTTGTGTAGGCTGGACAGGGAGCAGGCGTCTCGCCTCGGTGGATTATAGAGAGATCTGTCAGAGTTGGGCTGACCTCCTGACAGAGCTTTGAGTCCAGCAGACTGAATATTTCCTTGAGTGACTACAGAATATGCCTATTTTTATTGATTTTCAAAAGTGATTCATTGTATTTGCTTAAAATAGGCTTTGTATATTGGGTCAGTTTTTTCTAATATATCAAACTCAAAATGGACAGAACTAGAGACAGTCTGGTCAGTTGGCAACAGTTCAAACTGAAATATCTGTTTATTATTCAGTTTTTGTCTATCATTCAATTTGTGCCTTGAAACTCCCATTTTCATTCTTAGATGCATAACTGGAAATTATCTGGTATTTCCTTCATTTTCTGCTGGATTCAAAGCCAAATTAATACCTCTATCAACCTAAATGTGAAATGATTCAGAGCCGGGTTGATTGTATTCCTCCCAGCAAAAGTTCTAAATATTTAACTATTTTGTTTGGATTTTCTAAGAAGGATTTTTTTTCTTTTTGAATTTTCATTTATTATACAGCAGTGTTAGTAAAGGGAGTTCAAAATAAAAATAAATAAAAATGCACCAATCAGTCGGCCAAAGATCAGAATGGTCTAGTTTTCCCTTGGTCAGCTCTGATGGTCAATATGTCAAGTTCTTAATTCTGAATTATTTTCGTTTCATATTTATTAAACAAATCAAAGCTTAAAACTCTCCATTCTTTGGTGAATAAAAACAAAAAGCAACAGTGACCACTTAGAATTTTTTTGGGAATGAAATAAAAATCACCCTATTAAATATTTCACTTTTTTTTAAAGAAATGTTCACAAAAGAAAATAATTGAATTGTACTTATACAAGAAAAATATAATATTTTACTCCCCAGTAGCTAGTTGTAGACCATTTGGCTGAAATACCTTCCAGTCTCTGACTTCAGTCTGAGGAAAGTTTGTCCAACTAGTCACTTAAGGCTGTGAGATGTTTGAGAGGTTTTTTAAATGGACACTTCCACATCATCTCATAAGGATCAAAATCTGGGCCCAGGATCTTTTGTATTTCTTAGTTTTCAGTCAGTCCTTGGTGGATTTACTTCAATGTTTTGGGTTGCAGGGTCCTCTTCTGCTGCATCTTTCTCTGATACATGGTAGATTTCCTGGTGGATTCTATGATGTTGAGCTGGCCAGTTTCTGCTGTAGTGAAGCATTCCTAAATCATGACGGTACTTTTCCCTGAGTGCTGTATTTGGTTTACACAAAAGATGTTTTCTGTTCTATGTCTGAATAATCCACTTTTATACTCATCTGACCTTCACGGTACGATTTGATAAGCCCTGGTCTTTGTCAACATTGCATTCTCTCTGGTAAACTATAGTCTGACCTTCATGTTCTTCTAGAGAGCAAAGGTTTTCTCCTTCCACACCTCCAATGTCTCTTTATGACTGTACAGACATGCACCTTCACATCTAAAGGTGCGGGAGCCTCCTTTAGGTCCCATTATGACAGTTTAGGGTTTTTGGACACTTCTGCATCCTGTGGTTCGCATTCTGGGTGAACTTGCTTGGACAGCCAGACCTGGGCATGTTGGCAGTTGTTTTGAATCTCCTTCACTGTTGACTATTTTCCATACTGTGGAATGACTAATTTTTAATTCTTTTGAGATCTTTTTAAAACCCATACCAGACTGAGAGACTGCTTTAACCTTTTCTAAGCCCCCAGACAGCGTTTTATTATCACTTTTACAGTCAGGAGTGCAATAAGCTAAATGTCTGAGGTTTAAACAAGGCAAACCTCCTTCTAACTGCTGAGTAAAATTATTCTCATCATGTATATCTGATACCATATGCCCATGTGTAATTTTAACTATCCTAAGTGGTAATAAATGTGGGGCCATCCTAATTTTCTCCTGACCAGAAGGTGCTTTTTTTAATTCCATTTTAAAGTTTGAAAGGTCTTGTTATGTTTGGTTACATTACTTGATATTTCAACATCATTAAAAGCAATATTGAGTAAATGCTCAGATACGTTCGTAGGGTACCCTGTTTTTTCACATGACCTCATACTTTGAGGGCATAAATTAGGATATTCTTCTAAATCCCTTGTTGGATTCAAGGCTGTAACCTCTGTCAAAGAACCAAGAGCATATTTTTCACTTCTGTGTTATATTCCTGAGAATAAAACGCTGTAATCAGCAGGTCAAATCTGTAAGAACATGGGAAATTGGTATCAGCCTAGAAAAGCCTAATCAGTGCATCTTTAAACATAGCTTTCATACTACGAGCACAACATTTCTGTATAATGGAGCTGGTGGACGTGCTCTACGGTGCATATGTTTGAAGGCTTCTGGTGCCCCGAGGGCCTCATTGAAAGATGCCAGTGAGTTTATTACACCTTTTAGGAATGTTTTCTGCAGCTGACTCTGACATGCGACCCCAGTGGAAGAAGGCTAAAAGCAGCTGATTACTCTTAAGGCATCCTCGAGATAATTGGCTCCTACTGCAGATAAAAGGAAGAAAATTATAAAAACAAAAATTATAAGGAAGAGTAGTTTGTTGGTTAATTGACAGCTGTTTATTCTGAACATGTTACAAGGTAGGTGGCAGCAGAGTATCATCATAATCCTGACATAGCTCATTTGGGCCAATTTCAGCCACCAAGAGGTCAGGATCCTGCAGCTTTCTCAAAGTAAAATGGAGACTGATTTATTTATTACTCCTTCAAGGGGAGGCTTTCGTTATTTTACAGACTGTTTGACATTGCTTGGAAATTGTGTCCTAGGTAAAACGGCTCATTTAGTTTAGGAAACTGCAAAGAGGATTTTCATATTTTTTTCTATAATTACTCATTATTATGGAGACAGATTTGTATTTGAGCCCTAAAACAAGAGGGTGACTTTGAGGAATGTCTGCAGTATTTGGAAGCTGCATTTTCAGGATAAGAGAAAATTTTGTTTTTCAACTCAGAATCAAAAAGGATCAACACTAGGTCCTTAAAAGGATGGTCACAGATGGAGATGTTAGAGGGTGGATGAGAAATGATCAGCAAAGAAGCAGACGTATGTAAAGCAGAGCGATTCGCTAACATTGTTTGAAACAGTTCGGCTAAATCTTAGAAGAGATGTGAGTAACACCACATGAGTTTTCTGCAACCCTACACGGCTCAACGATTGCATCCCGCCGCTCCTTCAAACCTCAAACAGTGCTGCATCACCACTTTTACAAGCCAAGAGGAGCGAGACGTGTTGGCAGCCCAATGTGTTCTCAGGATTCACAACGAGCTCAGATTGAGCTGTTCAGACAGGGGATCTCTACACACACGATGTACTGTACACAGTGCTTGGAAACCACAAAGACATGAGTAATGGCTGCATGCATAGACACAGGGGCTCATTTGAGAAAGAGTCTTCAAAGATATGTTTAAAAATGCTTTGACATTCACATGTATTCAAAACATTTTTTGCTTTTTGACTTTATTTTTTTAGATTCTTAAGGCTACACTTACGAAGGAGACATGAAGTCAGCTTTGAATCTGCAGGTTTTTATAAGACGTTTCCGTTTTTTACTTTTGTTTGGTACCATAAATATTGATGTGGAGCACACATTCACTTCCTTTTTCTTAAAAAGTCTGTAAGAATTTTGATTCACTAGCTGTAAAATAATGTTCAGGTGGGTCAGTATGCATCTGTATGGCCTTAAAAAGGCTAAAACACCTCTAAAGGTTAATCTGTTTTTTCAAGTAATGTGTTTTGAAAATTTGATTTAGAAAGACTCATTCTAAATAAAACAAAACAATAGTGGCATCATCTATTTTCTTGTAAGAAATGTAAGTTTGTAGTTATAATGTCACAAAATGTGCAAACAGTTGGGGTTTTTGGCAGCTCAGGTGTGGATCTCTGTGGAAGATGGACAACACTGTTGGGGAAAATACTGATCGTCATCCTTAATACTCCGTCCGCTATGGTGACAGATGGTGGCGACGGCATCATGATGTGGAGGAGCTTTTCTCTTGCAAGGATCTAGGATACTTTGAAGATAGTTCTGCAACGTTTTTACTCAGAGTGACTGAGTACAATTTTCCAATGATGTATTTGTTAAAAAAATAATTTTACATCATAATTATTTTCCCCCATGAAAAACAATGAGGTCTGTGGTTATAATGTGGCAAAATAGGCTAACATTCAAGTGGTAGGAAAACCTTAGCAAGGATCTGTTTCTACTTGAATTTAAAAAGAAAGCTTGTAGCAAGTTGCTGTTTTAAATGCTGTAAGTATTAGCTGTGGCAAGTAAAAGTTTAGGTTTATATTGTAAATGAGACTTATGCATATGTACCTCCTTATCTGGTGTGAAGGACTGGTCTATGCTGGTTTTGCCTGTATTTGGTCCTTTTCCATGTTCGGAGGCCTTGGTCCTCGACGCTGGCCTTTGCGGGTTCAAGTCCTGGGCTATTGACCCTAGCTGCATGTCTCCCCTCTCTCACCAGTAAAAATGTATTATCATCTATACATTTTGAGAGTAAAACCTAAGTTGGGTTAATGACAAAGCAGTATTGGCCAGGTATAACCTAAAATTGGATATGCACAAAAGTCATCCGCTCTAAATTACACCTTACAGGCTTCTGCTGTTAAATCTTCTGTGCAGAGATGAAATTGTGTTTACTTAAATATACACAAGTACTTCACTCCCAACAGATGTAACTTCTCTAGTTAAGATATTTAGCACATATATCAGTATCATTTTACATTTAATGCTGCTTGAGCGTAATTATTTGGGTAATTAGTGTAATTTAAGGGGCCCTAATGTTGGTTCTTGTATGTGGGTGGCCGCCTGGGATTGAATGCATCTGCCCCGGTGCGCATCGTGAGCAGATAATCTCATCCTTGCCTGACGTCTGTTTTTATTTTCTACTTACATTTTATGTATGTCTTCTGTGTGTTCTCTTTTTTGCAGTTTTGGCAAGCAGCTGGGGGGCAGGCGAGGCTGTGAATGCATCACTTTGGAGCCATCAGAAATGATTGTGGTGGGTAGAGATGCTGTTATTTCTCTCTCTCTCTCTATTTTAGATTTGTTCTCCCCTTTTCTCTCTCCAAGGGCTCCTCACTTTTATCCTTCCTTTCCTCCCGTTCCGCCCTTTGATATCAGTCCTGTTTTTCATCTTTATTTGATGTTTGTATTTTTCCTGCTTTATTCTTCTCTCGCAAATCCTTCTCTTTTATCTTTGCCCCTTTTTTCCATCTGCCTCCATCTCTGCAATATTGATAAAGTATATAGGGACAATGGTGCACTTTTTTAAACAATTGTTTCTGAAAAGCCCTCGTATACATACAGTACAGACCAAAAGTTTGGACACACCTCATTCAAAAAGTTTTCTTTATTTTCATGACTATGGATATTGTAGCTTCACACTGAAGGCATCAAAACTACGAATTAACACATGTGGAATTACAGGTCCTTCTCAAAATATTAGCATATTGTGATAAAGTTAATTATTTTCCATAATGTCATGATGAAAATTTAACAATCATATATTTTAGATTCATTGTGCACTAACTGAAATATTTCAGGTCTTTTATTGTCTTAATACGGATGATTTTGGCAAACAGCTCATGAAAATCCAAAATTCCTATCTCACAAAATTAGCATATCATTAAAAGGGTCTCTAAACGAGCTATGAACCTAATCATCTGAATCAACGAGTTAACTCTAAACACCTGCAAAAGATTCCTGAGGCCTTTAAAACTCCCAGCCTGGTTCATCACTCAAAACCCCAATCATGGGTAAGACTGTCAACCTGACTGCTGTCCAGACGGCCACTATTGACACCCTCAAGCAAGAGGGTAAGACACAGAAAGAAATTTCTGAACGAATAGGCTGTTCCCAGAGTACTGTATCCAGGCACCTCAGTGGGAAGTCTGTGGGAAGGAAAAAGTGTGGCAGAAAACGCTGCACAACGAGAAGAGGTGATCGGACCCTGAGGAAGATTGTGGAGAAGGGCCGATTCCAGACCTTGGGGGACCTGCGGAAGCAGCGGACTGAGTATAGAGTAGAAACATCCAGAGCCACCGTGCACAGGCGTGTGCAGGAAATGGGCTACAGGTGCCGCATTTCCCAGGTCAAGCCACTTTTGAACCAGAAACAGCGGCAGAAGCGCCTGACCTGGGCTACAGAGAAGCAGCACTGGACTGTTGCTCAGTGGTCCAAAGTACTTTTTCCGGATGAAAGCAAATTCTGCATGTCATTCGGAAATCAAGGTGCCAGAGTCTGGAGGAAGACTGGGGAGAAGGAAATGCCAAAATGCCAGAAGTCCAGTGTCAAGTACCCACAGTCAGTGATGGTCTGGGGTGCCGTGTCAGCTGCTGGTGTTGGTCCACTGTGTTTTATCAAGGGCAGGGTCAATGCAGCTAGCTATCAGGAGATTTTGGAGCACTTCATGCTTCCATCTGCTGAAAAGCTTTATGGAGATGAAGATTTCATTTTTCAGCACGACCTAGCACCTGCTCACAGTGCCAAAACCACTTGTAAATGGTTTACTGACCATGGTATCACTGTGCTCAATTGGCCTGCCAACTCTCCTGACCTGAACCCCATAGAGAATCTGTGGGATATTGTGAAGAGAACGTTGAGAGACTCAAGACCCAACACTCTGGATGAGCTAAAGGCCGCTATCGAAGCATCCTGGGCCTCCATAAGACCTCAGCAGTGCCACAGGCTGATTGCCTCCATGCCACGCCGCATTGAAGCAGTCATTTCTGCAAAAGGATTCCCGACCAAGTATTGAGTGCATAACTGTACATGATTATTTGAAGGTTGACGTTTTTTGTATTAAAAACACTTTTCTTTTATTGGTCGGATGAAATATGCTAATTTTGTGAGATAGGAATTTTGGGTTTTCATGAGCTGTATGCCAAAATCATCCGTATTAAGACAATAAAAGACCTGAAATATTTCAGTTAGTGTGCAATGAATCTAAAATATATGAATGTTAAATTTTCATCATGACATTATGGAAAATAATGAACTTTATCACAATATGCTAATATTTTGAGAAGGACCTGTATATACTGAACAAAAAAGTGTGAAACAACTGAAAATATGTCTTATATTCGAGGTTCTTCAAAGTAGCCACCATTTGCTTTGATTACTGCTCCGCACACTCTTGGCATTCTGTTGATGAGCTTCAAGAGGTAGTCACCTGAAATGGTTTTCCAACAGTCTTGAAGGAGTTCCCAGAGTTGCTTAGCACTTGTTGGCTCTTTTGCCTTCACTCTGCGGTCCAGCTCACCCCAAACCATCTCAATTGGGTTCAGGTCCGGTGACTGTGGAGGCCAGGTCATCTGGCGCAGCACCCCATCACTCTCCTTCTTGGTCAAATAGCCCTTACACAGCCTGGAGGTGTGTTTGGGGTCATTGTCCCGTTGAAAAATAAATGATGGTCCAACTAAACGCAAACCGGATGGAATAGCATGCCGCTGCAAGATGCTGTGGTAGCCATGCTGGTTCAGTATGCCTTCAATTTTGAATAAATCCCCAACAGTGTCACCAGCAAAGCAGCCCCACACCATCACACCTCCTCCTCCATGCTTCACAATGGGAACCAGGCATGTAGAGTCCATCCGTTCACCTCTTCTGCATTGCACAAAGACACGGTGGTTGGAACCAAAGATCTCAAACTTGGACTCATCAGACCAAAGCACAGATTTCCACTGGTCTAAAGTCCATTCCTTGTGTTCTTTAGCCCAAACAAGTCTCTTCTGCTTGTTGCCTGTCCTCAGCAATGGTTTCCTAGCAGCTATTTTACCATGAAGGCCTGATTCACACAGTCTCCTCTTTACAGTTGTTCTAGAGATGTGTCTGCTGCTAGAACTCTGTGTGGCATTGACCTGTTCTCTAATCTGAGCTGCTGTTAACCTGCGATTTCTGAGGCTGGTGACTCGGATGAACTTATCGTACGCAGCAGAGGTGACTCTTGGTCTTCCTTTCCTGGGGCGGTCCTCATGTGAGCCTATTTCTTTGTAGCGCTTGATGGTTTTTGCGACTGCACTTAGGGACACTTTCAAAGTTTTCCCAATTGTTCGGACTGACTGACCTTCATTTCTTAAAGTAATGACGGCCACTTAGTTTTTTGTTTACTTAGCTGCTTTTTTCTTGCCATAATACAAATTCTAACAGTGTATTCAGTAGGACTATCAGCTGTGTACTGTATCCACCTCCTGCACAACACAACTGATGGTCCCAACCCCATTTATAAGGCTTGAAATCCCACTTATTAAACCTGACAGGGCACACCTGTGAAGTGAAAACCATTTCAGGTTACTACTTCTTGAAGCTCATCAACAGAATGCCTAGAGTGTGCGGAGTAGTAATCAAAGCAAAAGGTGGCTACTTTGAAGAACCTACAGGGGTTGGACAATGAAACTGAAACACCTGTCATTTAGTGTGGGAGGTTTCATGGCTAAATTGGACCAGCCTGGTAGCCAGTCTTCATTGATTGCACATTGCACCAATAAGAGCAGAGTGTGAAGGTTCAATTAGCAGGGTAAGAGCACAGTTTTGCTCAAAATATTGAAATGCACACAACATTATGGGTGACATACCAGAGTTCAAAAGAGGACAAATTGTTGGTGCACGTCTTGCTGGCACATCTGTGACCAAGACAGCAAGTCTTTGTGATGTATCAAGAGCCACGGTATCCAGGTTAATGTCAGCATACCACCAAGAAGGACGAACCACATCCAACAGGATTAACTGTGGACGCAAGAGGAAGCTGTCTGAAAGGGATGTTCGGGTACTAACCCGGTTCGTATCCAAAAAACATAAAACCACGGCTGCCCAAATCACGGCAGAATTAAATGTACACCTCAACTCTCCTGTTTCCACCAGAACTGTCCGTCGGGAGCGGCACAGGGTCAATATACACGGCCGGGCTGCTATAGCCAAACCTTTGGTCACTCATGCCAATACCAAACGTTGGTTTCAATGGTGCGAGGAGCGCAAATCTTGGGCTGTGGAGAATGTGAAACATGTATTGTTCTCTGACCTTTACTGTTTTCCCCACATCTGGGAGAGTTACGGTGTGGAGAAGCCCCACAGAAGCGTACCACCCAGACTGTTGCATGCCCAGAGTGAAGCATGGGGGTGGATCAGTGATGGTTTGGGCTGCCATATCATGGCATTCCCTTGGCCCCAATACTTGTGCTAGATGGGCGCATCACTGCCAAGGACTACCGAACCATTCTTGAGGACCATGTGCATCCAATGGTTCAAACATTGTATCCTGAAGGCGGTGCCGTGTATCAGGATGACAATGCACCAATACACACAGCAAGACTGGTGAAAGATTGGTTTGATGAACATGAAAGTGAAGTTGAACATCTCCCATGGCCTGCACAGTCACCAGATCTAAATATTATTGAGCCACTTTGGGGTGTTTTGGAGGAGCGAGTCAGGAAACGTTTTCCTCCACCAGTATCACGTAGTGACCTGACCACTATCCTGCAAGAAGAATGGCTTAAAATCCCTCTGACCACTGTGCAGGACTTGTATATGTCATTCCCAAGACGAATTGACGCTGTATTGGCCGCAAAAGGAGGCCCTACACCATACTAATAAATTATTGGGGTCTAAAACCAGGTGTTTCAGTTTCATTGTCCAACCCCTGTAGAATATAAGACATATTTTCAGTTGTTTCACACACCGCCACGACAGGCACCGCAGACCTTACGGCCGCAGCTATGGGCAGCAGCATCGACAATAGATGCAGAGAACATGGTCCACTCTGACTCTATGTCTCCAACATCCCCCGGGATCTGGTCGAAGCTCTCCCGGAGGTGGGAGTTGAATACATCCCTGGCCGAGGGCTCCGCCAGGCGTTCCCAGCAGACCCTCACTATGCGCTTGGGCCTGCCAAGTCTGTCCGGCTTTCTCCTCCTCCAGCGGATCCAACTCACCACCAGGTGATGATCAGTGGACAGCTCAGCCCCTCTCTTCACCCGAGTGTCCAAAACATGCGGCCGAAGGTCTGATGATACGACAACAAAGTCGATCATCGACCTCCTGCCTAGGGTGTCCTGGTGCCAAGTGCACTGATGGACACCCTTATGTTTGAACATGGTGTTCGTTATGGACAATCCATGACTAGCACAGAAGTCCAATAACAAAACACCACTCGGATTCAGATCGGGGAGGCCATTCCTCCCGATCACGCCTCTCCAGGTGTCACTGTCGTTCCCCACGTGGGCGTTGAAGTCCCCCAGCAGAATAATGGAGTCCCCGGGAGGGGCACTATCCAGCACCCCCGACAGGGACGCCAAGAAGGCAGGGTACTCTGCACTACCACTCGGCCCGTAGGCTGAAATGATAGTCAGAGACCTCTCCCCAACCCGAAGGCGCAGGGATACAACCCTCTCATCCACTGGGGTAAACCCCAACACGAGACGGCTGAGCTGGGGGGCAACAAGCAAACCCACACCAGCCCGCCGCCTCTCCCCGTGGGCCACTCCAGAGTAGAAGAGAGTCCAACCCCTCTCAAGGAGATGGGTTCCAGAGCCCACGCTGTGCGTGGAGGCGAGCCCGACTATTTCTAGTCGATATCTCTCGACCTCCCGCACAAGCTCAGACTCCTTCCCCCCCAGCGAGGTGACATTCCACGTCCCTAGAGCCAGCCTAAGCATCCGGGGATCGGGCCGTTGAGGTCTCCACCTTCGTCCGCCACCCAATCCTCTTTGCACCGGTCCCTCACGGTTCCCCCTGCAGGTGGTGGGCCCACTGGAGGATGGCCTCGCGTCTCTCGTTCGGGCTTGGCCCGGCCGGGTCCCACGAGGAGCAACCCGGCCACCAGGCGCTCTCCGACGAGTCCCGACCCCAGGCCTGGCTCCAGGGTGGGACCCCGGCTCCGCCGTACCGGGCGACGTCACGTGCCTCAATATTGTGTTCTTCATGAGGGGTTCTTGAACCATTCTTTTTTGTTCAGTATATAATTCCACATGTGTTAATTCATAGTTTTGATGCCTTCAGTGTGAAGCTACAATATTCATAGTCACGAAAATAAAGACAACTCTTTGAATGAGGTGTGTCCAAACGTTTGGTCTGTACTGTATATTAATTCATACAAACATTGCTTCTGTAGTGCATTATATTGTTTTTTTTTTTTTTTTTTTTTATGCTTTCTCATCTTGATTTTAGTCTGTTTTATTTTACAGGATTAGTACAACCTGACCATATTTGTCAGTAAAAGTTCTGTAGGTGTAGAAAGTAAGATCCACACCGTCCCCTTGAAGAATTGTAAAAATCAAACCAGGCCCATAGTTCAATTTAGGCATTTACAATAAAACCTACAAAAATGTCTCTCTGACCCAAAGTTCAAAGTGTTTAGCTAAAAATCTTCCATGTTCATTCTGTAAGACCGAGATTTTTTCTTTTAAATGAGAACCTTCACCCGCCATTCATTTACGTGTTATAATCAAGGCTTATGAGCAGCGTCACACACTGTCTGGCAGCTGTTTAAGCACATGGTTCTCGCCATCTCTTTGACATTTAGCAGGAAGTTCATATACTTTGTTGTTCTGTGTGTATCTGGTCTTTTGTCATGCTTTAGTTTTAATAGTTAAATGCAAAGTGCAATGAAAGTACTTTCAATATGGAAATCTACTTATTTAATCTCCAAAAATCCACAAATTCAGAAATAAAATTGCCTGGTTTTCAAATACAATATCAGGGTGTCAGGTGAGCTGTCTTTCAATAACTTTAAAAAGGCAACAACACAACCTCCATGAAAGTCCTGCATTGACACAGTTCATCAAGACGCCGTTAAACTCCAGTGCTATTCAGTGTACTGTCTTTCTCACTGTTTTGTTATTTAGGATGAATATCAAAAAGATCCCATCAAGCAGATTGATTTTTCACAACCTTGATTAGCATTCCTTAATAGATTTTTACAAATCTTTATATATCGCCATTCACTCAACACCAAACAGGAATTTAATGTAACTCTTAAACTCAACCAAAGTTCTCGTGCTTCCCAAATGATCCAACCATGTAATAATAAAGGCATAATAATATGGTCTTGAATTAGCCCAGGTGTGAACAGTGAAGTGGTGACCCCCATGACACTAGGAGTGCGAACGAGGTGCCTTCTTCCTTCTTTGTCTTTTTTTCCTTTGCCTTTTCTTCCTTCATTATCCACTTTTTCTCATGTCCTTTTTTCCTCCCCACTTTCTTTCCTTCCTCCGTCTCTTATGTTATTCCTTCTTTTAGAAATGGTAAATGAACTTATATCTTATATAGCACTTTTCCAGTCATGCAGACCACTCAAAGCGCCACATTCACCCAATCGCACTCACCAAACGCTCACACATTCATACACCAATATGCAGATCGTTAGGCCATTTGAGGTTAAGTGCCTTGCCCAGGGGCACATCAACATATGGCAGGAGGAAGCTGGAATCAAACCCACAACCTTCTGATTGCAAGACGACTACTCTTCCATCCATTGTTGTGTCCTTCCTTGTTTATTTTCTTCCATCGTTTTTTTTCTTTCCTGGTGTTCTTCCTTCTTTTTTTTATCCTTCTTTGTAGCTTTTCTTCATCTCTCCTTTCTTTCCGTCCCTGTGTTCATCTGTCCAGCTGTCCATTCAGGCTGTCCATCACCTCAGTTTTTTTCCAGATTCCATATTTAAAGAAATATTTACCAGAAGTTCATTTCGAACTTTAATATTTTTGCAGCTTTAAATAAATGACACAGAGAACTTTAGGAAGTTGAGTACACGGGAGTATATAATTTTTCTATGCAGAATGTATAGCAACCCTGTTTTCATCTCTTTAACATTTTTAATTTCTGTCTCTTTTCATTCTCTCAAAAAACAGCTTTTCTGCAGTTTCCATAAGAACATTAAAAACCCTTTTGACATTGTCCTTTCAACACTGAGGACAATAACTCTGTGATGTTTGAAAGTAAAGGGAGGCTTTTTGTATCTTTAGAAAATCATCATTTATGTTATGTCTCTGGATTAAGTCATTACTGCAACAAGGGAAAATATGATGAAATAAAAATATTATGGGGTGGACTGTCGTTCTGTTTACTTAAATCTGAAGCAATCATTTGCAAGATTTTTATGCAAACAAATGTCCCTTTTTTCCCCCTGCTGCTTTATTTTGTAGAACAGAGCCTGGGTCTACTGGGAAAATTGGCCTTGTTTACAGGAAAGTGCTCTTTCACTGAAACTGAAAAAAAAAAAAAATTGGACTTTGAATACCTCACACAGGCTTGGACACTTTTAGCTTATGTGCTTTAAATGTCATTTGAATGTAAGATCCGGAGAAATAGCTTTGGAGTTTTGGAAATATCCTAAAACACCACTGTGTGAAAACCTTTCGTTGTACCTTACAGAAACAGTGCAGACTCCAGGAAGTTACAGTGTGGGCAGGTAGAAAATGTATGGTTACCTTTTGCTTGAGCTATTTGGTTTGTTTACCTTATATTTAGTCCATGTGTTTAAACACTAGCAGTAAAATATGGGTTCTTTAGAATTTGCTAAAGGGCTTGATTTAGCACCACAATTATTAGAAGCTTTGGGAAAGATGTGTATTTGTATTTGTAGTACTGTAGTTTCTCACTGAAAAGAAAAGCAGTATTTGTTGCTTTGACTGTAGATAACGACAACTATAGCTGAGTAGCTACTTTCTTGTTGCCATTTCCTGACTTTTGAAGATAAACAGAAATCAAGTTGCTTTAATGATTTATTCTGGTTTTTTTTTTCTCTTTTCGAAGAGTGGCTAAGAACAGTGGCCCCTCTGTGTCACATAATATACGGTGGACATAAAAGTGTACACTCTTCTGTTAAAATATGGTCAAACAGATATTTTTTCACCTGTACAAGAAACGAGGAGATCCCTAAAAAACAGAAACCCTCACAGAAAAGTCCCCTTTTGTACTCTGTGACACATCTAAAGACCTTTTGAGAGAAAAAGTAAAGTTGAAGGCAGGGTTTGTTACCTTCACTTGATCTTTCAATGATTCAACCCATTACTCTTTATCTCCTTGGCTTTTTTAAACCAACTGGAGTACTGCTATCTAATGACAAGAAATCACATTGGCTGATTAGTGGGAATACGTTGTTCTATTGTCAATGAAACCTTGAAGTTTATTTAAACCATCAGCAACTTTGAAGGCTACACAGTTCACCTTGATCCACAAAGCTCAGGAACCCGACTTTCCTTCAAATGTTTCATTATTGAAAGGGTTTTATAGGAGTGAGGTGCTCTTTCAGCAAGATATTTCATCTGAAACTACTCCTCTGGGTGTATTTAGAGGCTGCTGTAAAAACAGCAGCTCTGCTGTTGACTGTGTCACTGGTTTGTGTGAGGCTTTAGGAGTAGAGTTTTTGTAGTCAGTGCAAAACAAAGTGAGTTTACCAAATATATATTATTTGGGAATGGAATTAGTTTGGTTTAAAGTAGCCTCTGACTGTAATAAATGAGCCAGTATTTGTATCATCCAGATTGTGTGCATTATGTTTGGTGCAGCAGTACCAGATGTTGATATCTGTGCATATCCTCATCTTGTTCATCTTTTTGTGATCAGTGATGTTTTCAGGGACCACTACAGGAGGGTACAAAAAGGATCTAAATAACTATAATAAAACAGAAATCACATCCTTGTGTACTTTTTAATTTTATAAGAGAATAGAACGTTTAAATATAGAAAGCTCTTCTGTTTTTAGTTTCTCTGTTTTTATTGAAATATAAAATAAACTGTTTAGGGTTTTTTCCGGTTTTGGATTATCATAATTTTTTTAAAAGAAGCATTCATTTTGCTAAAGCAGTAAAAATAAAATATACTTTTTCATCAATCTTTACCTTTTCAGAAACTGAAGTTAAACTCAACATATATATATTTTTCTAGACCAATAGAGTTAATTTGTGAAAAAAAAACAACCATTGCATTAAAACACATGAAGCCACAGTATTATTGGCTAGATAGTCAGTTTTTACTTTAGATATTAATAAACAATAAAAAAAAAACACACTGAAACTGAAAAAGGTTCATATCTTTGGCTGGAATTTTCTGTTTCATCATTAGTAAGCTGCTGATGTCACTTTATCATGGCTGGGTGACTCAGTTCTTCATTCTTCACTGATGTTAATTTTCCTGCTTGTTGTATTTAAAAGCTTTCCGTGTAAATGTAGAATGTTTCTGCATGCTTTAGTCACTTTTAGCGTTACCATGTCAGCTGTCGGACACAACAAACCAGTCTCTGTTTGTCTCTCAACGCATACCGCCACGCCAACAGCTTCTCATCTCTAAATGAGCTCACAACATTTAGATCCCTGCAAACATGGGAATAGACGGACTACATATACCTACATCATTATCAATCAGACAGGCCGTGCCTGATTTTAGTAAACCAAAATTTGAGCACTGCATTTAAATGAACAAAATGTCTGTTTTCAGACGTGAATTCCAACGTTATGCTACTAACTCAGGCTGTGACTACATTTACACCTTTCAGAACTTTTCAGATGTTTTGTAAAACGGGATTCAAGCAGCTCCAATTTCAGCTCTCCTGGCTGTGGTGGTATTCTTCGATTTTTAAATGTTGTGAAGGTGATTATCTGTGAGTACTTTAGTCAAATCTGTTTTGTCCTTCTGGAGGCTCGGAACAATCAGATATCTGTCATGTATCTGTGGGAAACATTTCAACAAAAACACAAGAAATCCATCTGTTCAAGTAAAACCCAGTGAGTAGAAGTTTAACGTTTTCTGTCAGATGAGTCTCTCCTTGGAAAGCGTTTTTGTTTGACAGTACAGTAATAGAATCATGCAGATTTCAAGCACAAGCAATTCTGGTCGAAAACTCAGAATTACTCTGCTTTGAATGACGGTGAATTATGGCATGTTGTGTTCCAGACATAATGAAAATGAACCACTGCTCAGATGGTTAAGATAATTATCTGAGTTAGGACTTGCAGAAAAATTAAAACATCAGCAGGGAATGCATATTATCATTTTGGTTTCTTGAGAAAAAAAGCAAGTGGAATTCACATAAAAAAACAGGCATGTACAAATATGCATGCATGAGTGCTCATCTTTCTAAATGCATGCACAAGAGCATGGGGTGGTGTGGGGGGTGTGTGGGACTGCAGCACAGTCTCACCACACTGCAGCCAATCAGCTAATTGGGAATAGTGGAGGGAATGTGATCTGTGGCTCCTGTCATGACTCTGGTCACAGGATAGACAGGAGTGACATTCACAGACTTGCAGTTGTCCCTCTGTGTTTGTTAGTTGGGAATTTAGTGGAAATGAATGGAAGACGGGAACTACGAACGTACAAATAAAGAGAAAACGAATTCTCAGTCATCCATGCTGACTGGAAGCCCGTCCGATAGAGCAGGGATGTAAAACCAACAGATGAGTCTACGTGAAGTTCATCACATACATTTGATGTGAGTGAGGAGAGGAAGCAGGAAGTGTGGTCATTTTCGAGCTTATGATCATGGGTTTCTCCCTCAGTCAGACAGGCAGGCAGGCAGTGTTTGAGACGAGAAGAAAATTCACTGTGTAAACATGAAATTGTGGCACATTTTTAACCTTTCCTCCTCCAGAATTAGCTGCCTGCCACCCTCAGGCTGTGTCTCATGAGGCTCGTTATTACAGATTACTCTTTTTAGTTGACAGGATACACTGATCTTAGTACTAGCCCCATTTACTGTTAACTGTTATCTATCTATTCTTTATCCAGTCCTGAAGTAGCCAAAGTGCAGCGTCTAATAAACAGGGTCATTTTTGTTATGTGAGTTTGTAGCAATTACAAAATTAGGCTTTTTCATTTTAAAGCTCTTTTGATCACTCTTAACTTAAATTTAACTCAGGCTTGCCTTTAAAGGCTTTTAAAAAATCACATTTGTTATAGTGAATTTATTTGTCAGTCAGTCAGTCATTTTCTACCGCTTATTCCATAGTGGGTCGCAGGGGAGCTGGTGCCTATCTCCAGCAGTCTATGGGCGAGAGGCAGGGTACACCCTGGACAGGTCGCCAGTCCATCGCAGGGCAACACACAAACAACCACACACACTCATTCATTCATACACCTAAGGGCAATTTAGAGACCAATTAACCTAACAGGCATGTCTTTGGACTGTGGGAGGAAGCCGGAGTACCCGGTGAGAACCCACGCATGCACAGGGAGAACATGCAAACTCCATGCAGAAAGACCCCTGGCCGGGAATCGAATCCAGGACCTTCTTGCTGCAAGGCAACAGTGCTACCAACTGCGCCACCGTGCAGCCCTGAATTTATTTGTTTTATATAAAAAAAAAGAAGAAAAATTTGTGCCTAAGCTTTAACATAGTAGTCCTCCTTATTGGCCATTGTGGCCCGTCATGAGTTTTTTTTGTACAAGAAGTCTGTCAGTGCACATGACAAACCCGAGGAGAGACTACACCATGGTTTTCTAACAAAGGCACTGCTTGTGGTGTTCATTCAGTGTGACAAAATCTTTCTCATTTTACATCTCCTCACCACAGTTTGACCTTAAGGAGGCAAATCAGAGACCTTGTCATATTTAGGCTTCTCATTAGATGTTCCATACATGTAATACCTTCTTTCAGGCAAAAATATTTTATATACCATTCATCAGTAATGGTAATTAATCATTTTCAGACACCCAAAAGCAAACTACCAGAGAAAAAAACAATAGAAGGGAGGTACAGATAAAAAAAAAAAGCTCAAACATTTAAAAAACTTTCCCACACATGGATCCTTTTTTTTTTGTTCTGTTGTCCCCCCTGAAAGAAAAGAAGTGCACCTTTCTTAAAGGAAGGCTTTGTGATCCCTTGTTCAAGTCATAGAATGACAAACAAATCACATTAGAAACCTTTTGTGGTATTTGAAGGTTTAGAAAAATACATGCACTCTCTTCCTGATTACTAAAGTCATGAGCTGAAGGTTATGTTTGACATTGCTGGCATACCACAACTACAATATCAACTGCACTGTTATGTAGGCAGCAGAAGGACAAGTGATATGATTTAAAACAGCAATAGCTTTGATGCGGCATGATTCAGTTCACATCATTTTTATTTTACTTAGTTTCAATTTAAAAAATAAAAAACACTTTATAAAACAAATTGGTCCTATAAACACCTAATTATACAGAATCTTGTTCGGTCCAAATACAATTCAGATCAGTCCAAATCAGTTAAATATACTTATGTGGTGTTGTCAGAATATTTCAATCAATAATAAAGGCCAGTTAATGAAATGTTACCTACGGAAGTCCGGCTGGTTGCTTATATTTTCACTTGGATAAATTCCTTATCCTTTGCAAGCATGAGGCGACAGTGGAAAGGAACAATTTGGCAATACCTTCATCAGTAGCTCTATAAAGTAAAATGACACTGCTGAATTCAGAAGCTCTAAGACAGGAGTTCTTTCTATAAAAAAGAGAAAAAAACAGATGGAACACAGTTAATGCCACCAATGGCTGGAGAGACTGTTAAACACAAGCACTGAGCAAGGGATACTTTCTTTGGGATATACAGACAGAAGCAGTGGGACAGGGGTACTTTCTGTAGAAAAGTAAAACAACCACTTGGCATTCATAGAAGAATTAATTTCCTTTCTGTATAGTGCAAAATTAAATGTTCAAGCTATTTTAAAACATCAACAAACAATAAAATATAACAATAAACAAAACAGAATGTAGGAAAGGAAGAAGTAAAGAAATAATGTCTGTTAAAAAAACTGAAAACCAAAGCCCCAATGTTTAAAAAAATCAAAGCAGTAGTGGTTAATAAGGTCTATTACATGCTTTTCTGATAAACAATGTGGTTTTAACTGACATAATAAGGCTATTGCATTACTATTACGCAATGGAGAATGAAAATAAATTCCTCCTTCAACAAACTGACCAGCAAAAAGCCTGCCGGGACTGAATTGTATGGCCGGAATCTGTGTACTGTGCTGTTTTTTTTTTTTTTTGCCTGCCAAGGATTTGTGTATTTACAGCTTCCTGGAGGAAACTGGGGGCTGACTATGCTCTCTGCGCGTGTCAGAAGGCAACAGAGTGAGCAAGATGGTATGTGAGTTAGTTCGTCTCTATGCAACTTGTTGAGCTGCTGAACTCCGTGTTGAACTTTCTGGGTTGATCTGCTACTGGATGATTTTTTTTCTCCAAAGGATTTAACGTTGAGGAGTCCCTTAGGATTTTAGATTATGTTTTAAACTTTTGGAGACAACACCTTTATTTATTGTTGGCACAAAAGTGTTTTCCCGTTATTTTTTCCCCCTCCCCTGTGGTATTTCCTGCTTTTATGTGTTTTTCTGATCCCGTCCTTGTATTCGGATGAGTGTGCTGCGCTGGCACCGGCTCTCTGCGCTCTGGAAGAATTGGATGTTCAACCAGGAGCCAGCAGAAGAGCAGGCTCAGATTCCAGAAACTTTAGGACATGAAGAGGAGCCGCAAAAAAACGAAGGCAGCAAATTCAAGGATTCCAGCCCAGATTGTGAGAATCTAATTGGAGTTAACATACAGAACTCGGATTCAGAACAGAATCGGGATGTTATACACCTGAATGTTGTTCATGAGGTCCCAAAGACTGAACTGCTAAAACGCAGCTGCTCTGAACCTTGCCCTCAGGTCTCAAACCACGTGGATCGGTCATACAGCTGTCGATACATGCCTGATGGTTGTGGGCCCAAATCACACAGAACCTTCCATTCTGAGGACAGTGTTAACTGTGCATTACAGGTGGATAACGGCACCGAGGGGGACGACAGCTTCCTGCAGAGAGACGGGTCCCAACGGCGGTCAAGGCGGCGCTTCAGGAGAGTTAACCCTAGAGGAGAGCGGGAACTTATAACTGATGGCCAAGAACCCGCCAGCTACAACAACACGGTAGGAATATTTTATTGCTAATTGGTAATTGGCTTGTTTAGTGACGGTCTTTAAAACTGCAGAATTTAAAGGTCTGGTTTTTACATCCGGAGTAGCCTGTGTTCTCAGTCTGAGCCGTGATCCATTACATCCGTTGGAAAGAGTCCTCAGCTTCACTTGGCTATTTTAGACATTTGTCTTTAAGAGTTGTTTCTTACGCACAGGTTACCTATCGATATACTTATAATAAAACATATTCATTGCTTAATTGCTTGTCAACAACTGAAGCTTAACTATAGTGCTACTGAGCCCTCTTATAAAAGTGTTACCACTGTCTTGTGACCAAAGTTCAATTTGCCAAAAAAAAAAAAAACAACTATGTTCTCAAGATTCAAATGTTTCTCTTCGGGGCAATTACCCCTGGTGGCTGTGTGTTTCCTTTCGGCATTGAAACTGTGTACAGTATGTCCCTCATGTGAGCCCAGCGAGTTTCCCTCCCTTTGATAGGATCACTGGGTTCAGCATTGTGTCAGTTACAGTTTCAGCTAATCATCTGGAACCACACTTTGGCACACACAAGCAGCTGCAGACTGCAACACTTTATTGGCTCCCACACCCATTCCCAGCTCCCACTGAGCTCCCTGGGGCGTTAAAAAGGGGCTTCATGGAGAGCTTAAACATGTCTTCTGTCGATCCTACCTGCCTCTGAAGTCTCATGGAAATTGTTCTACTTTTTAAAATTACATTTCAATCCCTCAGAGACACCAAACTCCAGCCACATTCGTCTTTTAAAAAAAAACCTTCAGCTTTTCACATTTAGTCACATTAAAACTACAAACTTATTGTATTTTAATGGGATTTTACATGATAAGCACACATTGCTAATACATGGTTTTGATCTTTGTGTGTATTCAGCCCCCCAGAGTCAACACTTTTGCTGCATTTAGTTTCAAGTCTTCAGAGGTAAATCTCAACCAGCTTTGCATATATAGAGACAAATTTTTGTCCTTTCTTCTTTGAGGTCAGATTGGATGGAGAGTGTTGGCAAACACCAATTTCCAAGTACTGCCACATGTTCTAAATTGGATTTAGGTTTGTACTTTGACTGGGCCATTTTAGCAGAAGGATATGCTTTCATCTAAATGTCAAAGTCCAGTCCTTGCGGGCCAGTGTTCTGCAACGCTTGTACATTTAAAATCCAACACACCTGACCCAAATGCCTGAATGACCAGATTCTTGAGAATCATGCTAATGACCTAATTACATCTAGAATTCAGGACACCACCAGGTTCTCTTCCATGTTTGTCCTGCTCATTAGATTAGTTTTAAAAGCCTTTGGATTTGGGTGGGGGTGTAAACAAACGCCACATTTTTCTGTTTGTTTTTTTTAATGATTTTTCTTTGTAAAAAGTTTTGAAATGCCTTACCATTGTCTCAACACCATTGTATCTTTTCCTTCCTTATAATTATGTGCTACTTTGTGTTAGTTTTTCTGATAAAATCCCAATAGAAGGAATTGATATCTTTGGTTGTAATGTTATGAAATGTGAAAAGGTCCAAGTGGTAGGAGTGCCACTCCAATAAGCTGGCACTGCAGAAAAGCAAATGTCCTAAAAACACATGAAATTAGAGAAAGACTTTGGGATTAAAGTCAAGCTGGGAAGGGTAACAGGTAGAGCTTGTAGCATGTGTCAAAAACCATCAGTGTTACAAGAGATTACTGTGCTGTGAAAAATGGACTGCATATACACACTGTACATGTTTGCTCCTTTGGCTACATCTTGTTTCTGTTCTCTTTTCACATATTTCCGCCTGTGTTCTAGCTCAGGATTATGTCACGTAGGTAGAAAGCAACACAACATTGTTGCACATGCTCATTTTTACATGCTATTGGATGTTTCTGTTGGCGTACGTGCTGATGACTGCATAGATAGTTCCCACCTGATTCAGACACCTGTTGTTTAGAAACAGGCTGTGTTGTGAAAAGCAGGTCATTTTGATGTTGCCACACACAGACACAAGCCCCTGTCTGCTGGCACTGTGGGTGGCTGATAGGAATGTGGCATAACAAGATGCATCTTGGGAGCCGCGTTTACATTACAGGACGGCGACAGGTTTAGGAGACTCTTGATGGGAGATTTGTTTTAATTTTTCATTTGGGTTTATGTAACATTATAGGCACATATTCCTTAAAGTGAAAGCCTTAGTGAATAGTAAACACGTTCTGCACTACAGTTCTTCACATTCACTTCTCTTTACTGATTACTTTCTAAGTTTGTTTTAAATATATAACAAAAAACAAATCTTGTTTATTAGAGAAATTTGATGAAATCAATTTATAATAAAAAATCCCCCTTACTTATTGAAAGCATGTTTAAATTTAAATTATTGGATTAATTTTTCAGGCTTGAGTTCTTTGTCTGGGGCTATTTGTTTCTCCAAAAATACTTTGGCAACTTCTTGATTGATTGATTGATTGATTGATCCTCCTAATAATGGAGCAATCAGTTAGACTTTCTTTTCTGGGTAATTGATAAATTAACATTACAACAAACAGACTAAGAAGCAAAAAATCCTTGAAACCTGTATAAAGTTCACAGGTTTTGTGCATCTGAACTGTCTTATTTTTCCATTTTTGACAGTATTATATATGCTTTAAAAGCACATAATGTGTGTATTACGCATGCACTATACAGAAGTACAGTTCTGGCAGTGGATCAAGGATGCTGTTTGGAGGCCTTATTGAACCATAATAACATCAGTAATCCATTATCACTGTGTCTGGTGTCTCTCGGTCTTGTAATGGTTTACCTGAAGTGAATGGAGTCTCTGAATGTATGAACTGAGAAGAACAACCCCCTGCCCCACCACCACCACATCATTATCATTATGAAAACTGTAAAATTAAGGAAAATGTAGAAACACAGAAAAACTGAACAACTTTCTTTTTTGTGTAATTTAAGATAAATTACTGTTCAGGATTAATAAATGTCACTTATTTTATTTGTTAGCTCAGACTAAGGTAGTTGTTTGTGGCCTTTCACTGATTTTTGGATCTTATTCCTCTTCCAACGAGGCAGAAGATGGTGCACAAGATAGAGCAGACCACCAATAGCTCATCCACAGACTACACACACACACACACGCATACATTTGGAAATAGGAAGATGCATGCACAGAAAACCACTTCATTTAGAAATCAGAAACCTAACTGGGTTACTGTCCTTCCTGTACTGGAGAAGATGGATAAATGAACCCATCACCTCATTTGCCTTGCAGGGGAAACTAGCTTAGAGGGCTTTTTACAACCAGGCCCCTAACACCTCTGGGTTATTAATTCAGAACAGGTTCAGCCATCTGCACAGAATGATTCAGCACAACACTGGATAAAATCCACACAAAATGATGTCACAGTGGTTCACTAAATTTGCCATATAGATTTATTGGTATTTTAAGTCTGAAACACAATTTGCCATCTGAGTAAGCCCGTTGTGAGACTTGAATTCCTTATTTTAGCTTTTGTGTTCTGGTTGCTAAGTTTCTGTCTTGAACATGCTCGTGGACTGTGAAGCAGTTTCCTCCGAGCGCTGTAGGAAGCGACTGTTCAGCGGAAGACAGACGTCTGATGAAACATTTGTGGTTTGCTACCTTCCTGTGTAAGAGGCTAAGATGTCTGACATGTTTTGTTATTTTCCTTGCAGAAAACAATCGTTGTCTTGACGGCACTGGGTAATCTGACACATACTAATTGGGTTAGTGAAAAGCCCACACCACCAATGAGCATCAAATGCACTTTTGATGTGACAGATATTTAGGGCATGCTTGTTGATAATCTTCGTTTCAAGTCCTTTCTGCTTATATTATGTTGGTGAAATGTAGACCAGCTGATTGGAGACAACAGACAAAAACCAGTAAATCCAATTGTTAATCCCCAAAAATGCCAAGATTGGTAAAACCATTCGGGGAATCACCACTCTATGTTTTGAATTGAATTACTGTTGTTGTAGTTGGTTTATCTTGAAGTTCTGTAACTCAGTGTTACAGTTATATTTCTCACAGTAGTGAGTGTGTATTTTTCCAGTAGTCTTCTACAGCCTGCAGTGCTGTGCAAAAGGGATTCTACTCGTTGATCTTATATATTCACCCCTCTTTAAACTGTTACATCTAAATAAAAGCTAGTGGATCCAATTACCATCAGAGGTCACCAATAGTAACTGCAGTTTGCCTTTTTGGAATTTAATTTCAGCTAAAAGTGTGTTCACCTCAGTAAGCAAACAACATCATGGGACACTGATGAACACACAAGACAGAAATGTTTTGGAAAAGTTTAAAGCAGTTAGGATGTAAAGCAATATCCCCACATCTGAGAAGGTATATGGAGTTGAATACAAGGCGATAATAAAAAAAAACCTGTTAGAGGCTGCAAAAGACTGTAGACTAAGGCGGGGATTCAAATTTCAGCATGTTAAGAATCTTAAACATATAGCCAGAGCTACAATGGTTAGAATTGACTAGGCCATTCTAAGACGTGAAAATTCCTCAAAGTGCAGACTGAAATTCAGCCTCTGGATTTGCAAAACTGGTTGAAACATACCCCAAAACCCTTGCAGCTGTAACTGCGTCGACAGATGAGGCCCTCAATGTAAATGCAGTCCGAACTTTTCAGATTTTGATTTGTAAAAAAATAAATTGTGAAGCCATGCAGTACTTTGTGTTGGTCTTTCACATACAACCCTGATAAAACACAATGAATTTTGTTGTTGTAACATGACAAGATCTGAAAAAGTGTGAAATGCTTACTTAATTTTTATGAAGTCATACCATGATGGTTCAGCTTTCAACACTTTAATCAAAGCAAAATGGACGCCCAACCTCAAGTCTCTGACCTGTTTATGTTTAGAATTACCGTGACGCTGTCTTTTATTGTATCATTTTACTCATTTTGATGAGCTTTTACTCGTCATGCAGCTCCATTAGTGACTCAGCTCACTATTTACAGTCAAGTTAAATCTCACGTTGCATCCCTCATGTGGTTGATAAGTCATAGGTGTGATTCATGAGTGTGCTTTGTCATAATGGAGTCAACCTGGTGGATACAGTGCATGTCTGAAAATGTAGAACCCAGGGAAAGGTTAATGAAAACTGTTTGTTTCTAATATGCTATTTTTAGATAACTTTGCTAAATTAGGCAAAAGGGATCTCTGGCTGGTAAAAATCCCCACTACTTGAAAAAATGTTTTTAAACAATGTTCTTGTCTGTGAATTTCAGCAGTTTCTAGGCTCTGTGGTGTGTTGTTTAAAAAGTGAGTTTCCTGAACTGATTGCATTAGAATAACCTTGACCCTATATTTTGTTTTGCTTATCCTCAAAGCGAAGTATTGATAACATTTCATATTACTTATGGGTATTTCTTTTTTGAAGTTATTTATAATGCAGAGCTAAAATATTCTGGAATTTTTGTTTCTAAAATGTGCCTGGTGTCTTAATGCATTCACTTCTTTCCTGTGCTCATCTTGTCTCATACTATTTGGACATATGTGGGACCAGTTTAGCCCTCAGGGGATGTTCTAACCCCTGCTAAGCTCGGTTAGGCCCCAGGGAAAGATGGTGAGTCAGGAACTAAGAGAACAGGAAAGCATAATGGGAGTCACAAGATCAAGATTTATATGTTCCCTCAGAAAACAGTCTGAAAGGAAAATCTTTTACTCCTTTTGTGTTTGTCGGCTGATCAGTTTGAATATTACTAGTTGAAAACTATGCCCGATACTAGTGTAAATGTTTTACAAACGATTGCATCATGTTTTGAAGGTAATGGCTTGACCCAGCTGACCTATAAAAGCAAGAACCAGTTATTGAAGCAGCTAACATGAATGACAAAACTCCCTTTTTTAAAATAAACTGAATTGTTTTCTGTTTTGTTTGCATAATAAACAATGATGCACCCACCTTTATCAATTGTTGCATACACAAAGTCTAGAAATGCACCAATCAGGAAATTCACGATTTAGAAAAAGATGTGTAGAGCTGCGAAAAGATTTGACTAAAATAAAGATAAGGACGAATTATGATGCTAAAATGAATGGATGGTAATTGTGTTGGCAGGTACAGGGGTTGGACAATGAAACTTAAACACCTGGTTTTAGACCACAATAATTTATTAGTATGGTGTAGGGCCTCCTTTTGCGGCCAATACAGCGTCAATTTGTCTTGGGAATGACATATACAAGTCCTGCACAGTGGTCAGAGGGATTTTAAGCCATTCTTCTTGCAGGATAGTGGCCAGGTCACTACGTGATACTGGTGGAGGAAAACGTTTCCTGACTCGCTCCTCCAAAACATCCCAAAGTGGCTCAATAATATTTAGATCTGGTGACTGTGCAGGCCATGGGAGATGTTCAACTTCACTTTCATGTTCATCAAACCAATCTTTCACCAGTCTTGCTGTGTGTATTGGTGCATTGTCATCCTGATACACGGCACCGCCTTCAGGATACAATGTTTGAACCATTGGATGCACATGGTCCTCAAGAATGGTTCAGTAGTCCTTGGCAGTGATGGGCCCATCTAGCACAAGTATTGTGCCAAGGGAATGCCATGATATGGCAGCCCAAACCATCACTGATCCAACCCCATGCTTCACTGTGGGCATGCAACAGTCTGGGTGGTACGCTTCTTTGGGGCTTCTCCACACCGTAACTCTCCCGGATGTGGGGAAAACAGTAAAGGTGGACTCATCAGAGAACAATACATGTTTCACATTGTCCACAGCCCAAGATTTGCGCTCCTTGCACCATTGAAACCGATGTTTGGCATTGGCATGAGTGACCAAAGGTTTGGCTATAGCAGCCCGGCCGTGTATATTGACCCTGTGGAGCTCCCGACGGACAGTTCGGGTGGAAACAGGAGAGTTGAGGTGCGCATTTAATTCTGCCGTGATTTGGGCAGCCGTGGATTTATGTCTTTTGGATACAATCCGAGTTAGCACCCGAACATCCCTTTCAGACAGCTTCCTCTTGCGTCCACAGTTAATCCTGTTGGATGTGGTTCGTCCTTCTTGGTGGTATGCTGACATTACCCTGGATACCGTGGCTCTTGATACATCACAAAGACTTGCTGTCTTGGTCATAGATGCGCCAGCAAGACGTGCACCAACAATTTGTCCTCTTTTGAACTCTGGTATGTCACCCATAATGTGTGAATTTCAATATTTTGAGCAAAACTGTGCTCTTACCCTGCTAATTGTAACCTTCATACTCTGCTCTTACTGGTGCAATGTGCAATCAATGAAGACTGGCTACCAGGCTGGTCCAATTTAGCCATGAAACCTCCCACACTAAAATGACAGGTGTTTCAGTTTCATTGTCCAACCCCTGTAGTTATTGTGGAGATGGAAGTGTGAGGCACAAAGGTGAAGGTAAAAGTGTCAGGTGGGATTTTTAATGGAAGGAAGGGGGTGAGAGGAAGAGGAGGTCAGAGTGATGAGGAGTGAAGGATGGGAGGTTGATCGATGAGCCAGAGCTCTAATTCATGTAACCTTGGTTATTAGTACTTGATAGAGATGCCTTATATAATTTTATGTTTTTGTTTTATTTGAATTGTTTGTGAAACTTCAGATCATTGCCAGCAAGTATAACGTATGAATAAGCCATTACCCATGGACCTGGCAACCGGAGCCAAACCTCATGTTCTAATCTGTGGCTTGTTTACTTCCTCTAATTGTTACCAAGGCTCAAAAATACTCAAACTGTTCTTGAACTGGCACCTTCAAACTGCTGGTCACGCCCAAACCCAAACTTCACCCAAACATTTTCACATTTAATACCATTCCAACCTCAAACTTCAATGTATTTTATTAGGATTTTATATAATAGACTGACTCAAAGTAGTGCATAATTGTAAAAGGAAAAGGATGCTTGGGCTTTAATCAGTTGCAACACGAGGTAACATATTGTTTACAAATAATTTGCTATACAGCAGCTCTGTATTTTGGGGTGTGTCTCAACCAGCTTTGCACATCTAGGGACATATATTTTTGCTTATTCTTATTAGCAAAATAGCTCAAGGTCTGTCAGATTGGATGGAGTATGTCAGTAAACATTATTTTTAAGTCTTGCCTTTACTGAGTCATTCTAACACATGAATATGGTTGGGTCTAAACCATTTCATTATTTGCAATTTTTTTAGTAAACTACAAGATTTCTATTTTCTTCTAGTTGCTGATCTGAGTTCCTTAGTGGTAAAATAGGGTGTTTCCAAACTTAGTTGTTTCATTTTCAATATGCAATCGGCCTTATATGTTGGCTCTTTATTTGTGCAGACAGCATGCATGATCGCATGCAGAGTAGCGTACAGTATACACTGGGCAGCACAGTGTACCACTGGGGCACTGTTGTTGCTGCTAATTTTAGGGATTACATCACTAGCACTAAGATGACAACCTTGTTGATCTCCCACTCTATATTGCTCTCTGCTTATTCTCTCCTCTGTCTCCTCTTATTCCTCCCTTCCACTGCGTAACCTTTATCCTTCCTGTTACACTTTGGGCATCTGCTTGAATATATTTCAGACTGTGATTAGATCAACTTGAAAATGAGGGGCAGTTGAAGGCTTCATTGTTACCATTAAGAGAACAGCAGCAGATTTAATAGTTGTACGGAGAAGCTGAGATGAGCCACTGTAAAATTCAACATGTATTCTGGAGAAAAACAAAGCCTTTAATCCTTCTGTCTTACCTCTTTTTCACCTCGTGAAATCCCACTGGCAGTTCTCTTCCTTCTTCTCACCTCAGCCCCCTTTTTCTCCTCTTGTCTGATTTTTTTTTTTTTTTCTTTTTCCCAGGAACCCCCTCTCATCACTTGCTTGTCTTAGCCACAGTGTCTTCTCTTGTTTACTTTCCATTTATCACTCTCTGGTCCTTTTATCTTTCTAGGATTTTTTTTAACTCTGGATTAGGATATTTATCCGTTCTGTTGATCAGAGCAGACTGTGCTTATCAAGATGTTTTGTTTTTTTTTAAGAAAATTGTAATAAAACTACCTATTACATTCACAGCATGGCTACGAGTATTGGACAAAAGAGTTGCTTTTTATTGTGTTTTCACCCTTCATTTTATGTTCTACTCGTTATACATTTTTATGTCTTCAGCTCCTCAAGGCTTAAAGCTCTCTGAATTCTGTCTCTGCAGAGACCAGACAGAAAGGGAAGGGTTGATTTAAATAGCAGGAATTCCTGTCCTGTCCTTCAGACGAAAACACTCACTCCGTCAGAAACATACCGAAGAAATAAACACACACAGACTTTCGATATGATGGCGACAGTCTGTTAAAATAATCTTCTTGATTCATTTTGTATGATGTATCAACATAGGTTTTCCATTTTGTTTTATTTTGTGTGCACATTCTTTAGTAGTAAACAGGAAATAATCAGATTTGGCTTAAATTACATGAATTATATGAAACAATTGTTTAAAAGATATATTTGGTTAGGGTTAAATCATATCTTGTAAACTGTGAACCAATGCATTGTTTAGGTGGTGAAAAATCACTGTTTCTAAAAATTAATACAGGTGTTCCCCAAGGCTCAGTTCTTGGGTCACTTCTTTTTAATTTGTTTATAAGTGATTTCCCACATTTGTATTTGTGCAGATTACCAGATGTATGCTGACAACACAGTTTTTTATGTAGCGGATTAGGACATTGCACCTGTTTCACATCAACAGGTGTACTGTAAGTTGTACTTACCAGCATGTTCTTGTCAGATTTTTTTTCTCCTTTCACTCTTGGCCACAAGATTTCAACTTCAGTCATTTTTTAGGTAGAAATATAGGGTTAGTAATGAACAAAATATATCAATATGTCACTAAGCATCTGTCGGGCTTAGAATAGATTGATTTCTTGATTTAAAAAAAAATCTAAATTTAAACAGGACCGGTCCTGTTCGTAACTTTTACGGACAGGATTTCTAGACGCAGCCAAGGGCCGGAGGGGGTCTGGTTTGGGGACCAGTGGATTCCGTCTCTTCTTTTTGCGGATGACGTGGTCCTGCTGGCCCCCTCTAGCCAAGACCTACAGCATGCGCTGTGGCGGGTCGCAGCCGAATGTGAAGCGGCTGGGATGAGGATCAGCTCCTCCAAGTCCGAGGCCATGATACTCGACCGGAAAAGGGTGGCTTGTCCTCTTCAGGTTGGAGGGGAGTTCCTGCCTCAAGTGGAGGAGTTTAAGTATCTCGGGGTCTTGTTCATGAGTGAGGGAAGAATGGAGCGGGAGATCGACAGACGGATCGGTGCGGCTGCCACAGTAATGGGGGCACTGTGCCGGTCCGTTGTGGTGAAGAGAGAGCTGAGCCGAAAAGCAAAGCTCTCAATTTACCGGTCGGTCTACGTTCCTACCCTCACCTATGGCCATGAACTTTGGGTCATGACCGAAAGAACGAGATCCCGGATACAAGCGGCTGAAATGAGCTTCCTCCGTAGGGTGGCCGGGCACTCCCTTAGAGATAGGGTGAGGAGCTCGGCCATCCGGGAGGGGTTCGGAGTAGAGCCGCTGCTCCTCCACATCGAGAGGAGTCAGTTGAGATGGCTCGGGTATCTATACTGGATGCCTCCTGGACGCCTTCCTCAGGAGGTGTTCCAGGCACGTCCCACAGGAGGAGGCCCAGGGGACGACCCAGGACACGCTGGAGGGACTATGTCTCTCGGCTGGCCTGGGAACGCCTTGGGGTCCCCCTGGAGGAGCTGGAGGAGGTGTCTGGAGAGAGGGACGTCTGGGCTTCTCTGCTGAGTCTGCTGCCCCCGCGACCCGGTCCCGGATAAGCGGAAGATGACGAGTACGAGTACTAAATTTAAACACATCTTGTGTGCTTTTAGCCGAGTTTATAGTCACATCAGTGTGCTACAGAGAAGCAGGGTCAGATGACTTGTTTTAATTGGCCCGACAGAACTGATTAGATGCGAGTGGTAGTCAGACACGCATTTAAAAAGTGCCTTTGACCACAGTCTGTTTGTATGTGACAGTATTAGTCTTGTCCACTGATTTCCAGCAGACCATTGGTCTTAGTAGTCTCAGGCTCGAAGACAAAGGAGAGCCAAGATCCCCAAGTGTTCACACACCAAACCATACGCGCAGCATGCCTTGCGTCTGGCCAGTGCAAGCTGCACAGCATGTGTGTCTGTCTGTCTGTTGCTTCCTGTCGGTTGTTGCCTGTTTGAATTAGTAATATTTTCCAATCTTCACTTTTCTGAGGTCACAATTCACCCTCCCAGCACATTTGACTGTTAATTTCCATGATTGTCTTGCTCCTTTTACCCTTTCCTTTCATTCTATAACTTTGTCACTTCACTTCTGTTCTCTGCGTACTATAGAACATACACCTGACTTTACCCGACACTCGTACACAAACACACACAGTGGCAGACAGACTGTTCCAGGAAGCGTTTCCTGTGTGACGTCTATCCTGCTCTGTGTTTTTCACACACAGTCCACATCTTCACGTTCAGTTACGCCTAAAACAGCCCTTTTGAGAAAGTTTGTGTGCGTTTTAGTGTTTTCATTATGTGTTGAAAATTAGGTCAGTCGCAGCATGTGAAGCGGCTGTCGCTTTAAAAACACACTATACTGTATACGGTTTGTGCTGAAGTGTCTAGCAAATGTATAAATGCTCCTCGAGGTTTGCTACATTGCAACTGGACACTTCACTGTATTATATTGGGATTTTATGTGATAGACCTTCACAAATTAATGCATAATTGTAAAATAGAAAAAAGATGATACATGATTTTCAACGATTTTTAGACGAGTGTGCCATGAATTACTTTTGAGAAATCTATTCAATACTTTGTTAAATCCCATTTAACTGAAAAAAAAACAGCTGCAAGTCTTTTGGGGCATGTATCTAGCAGCTTTTCACACTAAGAGACAATAAATTCTTCCCATTTTTCTTTACCAGATAGCTCAAGCTCAGTCCGATTGACTGGAGAGTGTCTGTTAACAACAGTTTTCAATACTCGCCGCAGATTCTCTAATTGTTTAGATCAATTTGCTTTAATGTAAACCATGCTATTTTCACTCTGGCTCTATGTTTAGGGTTGCTGTCCTGCTGGAACATGAACCTCTGCAACACATTTGATGCTTTTACATCCTCCAACAGGTTTTCTCCCAGAATTGATCTGTATTTATTTCCATCTATCTTCCCATTAGCTGTGACCAGCTGTGATGCGTTCATAGTCAATGCAATGTTAGCTTTCTGCCACACATAGTGACATGTTGACCAGTAAGTTTATTCATGAACTTATCTGACCAGATCACCTTCTTCCAAATGTTTTCTGTCCCCTTCATGGCTTGTGGCAAACTGCAAACACAACTTCCCATGGGTTTCCTTTTGCAGTGCCTTGCAATAGTGCTGTAGTCTAATAAATAATATTTGTAAAACCCCAGCTATTTTCCCTTAAACTTCACAATTATGTACCTCTTTCTGTTGGTCTATCCCATAAAAAACCCTACTAAAACACATTGAGGATTTTGTTAATAACCTGACGAACTTTAGAAAGGCACTGCAGATCTTCACCTCATACTAATTGTGATGCTTCTGTTCTCAGTCTGCCTCTCAGTTCTTAAAGAAAACATGTCTGTTTGGGCACAATTAACATTCACTTCTTCTATATTTCATTTCTGTCTACACTTTTTTTATATCCGTCATTCTCCGACTGCGTTTTATTTCTTGTATTGTTTCTTTTCTGTCAAACGTCCCAGAATGCTAGATCTTTAGCCGGTCAGGTGACTCTTTTATCTTCTGTGTTTCTCTGTTGTTTTTATTGTTGGAGCACCAGGAAGAGCACAGTTGAAAGCAGCCTAGTCTATAGCTGTTGTAATGTGCATATAAAATGTATCCAGTTTGATGCACTGTACAGATGTCTCCTGTTTTTGTAGTGGTGTTTACATGTTATCGTTGAATCTCATAATGCATATTTCAGTGCTTAGTCCGACAGATTCCTAATTATTTCGTTGTTTTGTTTTTCGAAGTGGCATCATTTACATGCTCAGAGATCCTATAAATAGGGTATCCATTAAGGGGAGTCACTGTTCCATCAATAACTGATAAAGAAAAGCAAACTTGCATGGAAGTTTTGTAGAACGGTTTTTAATCAACCAGTGTTTTGAATCTACCATATATCATTTAATTGTTTCTGACCTGTTGTCTATAACAGAAACATTGATGATCATGATTTTTCCTGTTTCTTATATTCATCAAACATAAAAACTTATATTTGTGGTGTTTTGTAAGTGCACCAAGAAGCTGTAGTTTGGTAAAAAATTAGATAACAGTTATTAACATATGCTTTGATCCATACATGAGTATAATCTTGTAATCTCTTAATTTTTTTGACATCATGAGTCCTTTATGTTTTGTAATTGAATCATACAAATCAGTAAAAGCCTGATCAGTGCATCTCAACACAACATTAGAAAGGCCAAATTGGCTTTAAAAGTGGGCTTCTGTGCAACCTTGTGTATAATATTCATTGCATAGACGTCTGAGTCTATTTTGTTTTTCCAAATGTTCCTTCTTTTAGTTATCCATTGAAATTTCTTTGAGGAAGCACACAAAGAATCTGCAGCCCTGGTTATATCCGTGTACTTATTTATAAAGGCTCTGGCTTTGATGCCAAGCAAAGCAGACGTTCTTGTGCTGCGGATACATATATGCAAAAGAGAAAAAGCTGCAGCAAGTGCACACTTTGTGATCACAGCTTCTTTTTCCCTATTGCAAGCACAGATCTACTGTATGCACTCTCTTGACAGGCCCCATCCATTAGGCCCGGAGTCTTTAATCCATTCAGTGATCTGTAATTTCATTCATATGAACTGGTGGGGCTTAATGGGTGAGTCTTTGCGAGTCTATTTGTGTGTGTTTGTTTCATCCCTTTATCCCAGTAACTATCTCTGTTCTTTCTATTGGCCTCCCATTTTCAGTTTCTGCTTCTGCCTCTCCTTCCTTCTCGGTCTCTCTTGTGTACATAGCACTCTGAAGGCTGGGTTCCATGTGCTCGCATTGGATTGGTTGCTGAGGAAAAAGATGATGTCATTCTTGATCGGGAGGTGTATTTCTCCGCGTTGGCACAGAGGAAGGAGGGATTGAGGGTAGAGATCCTGATTCAGAGCAGCAAGCTGAAAGAGTAAAAATAGTAGCATGGAGCGATAATGAGTTGGATACTGTTGAAGGGGCATGTGGTTTAAAAAAACTGAACAATTTGAAGCAATGATTTCATTCCTATTTCTGGTAAGAATAATTCACAGTGCCTATTAAATTGTCTCTTCCAATACGACTGACAATTAGCCTTTCAAACAGACATGCAGCTTCTATTGTCTCTGGTTTGAATTCCTCCCCCCTCTCTTTCATCTTTATTGTCCTAGCGTCATGAATGCTACACAGTACACCCTGGAAAATGCATGAGGAGCACGAACAAAGAAAGAAAATAGGAAAAAAGGATTACTGATGCTTCGTAAAATGTGTTGTGCAACATCAAATCTGTTTGTTGAACTGAAGATTGTAACAGATGGTAAAGTAATTTGGGATTATTTTTAAATAATTATAGTTGGAATAAAAGCCCCTTTTAATGAGATAATAGCCAAGTTCTAAGTAATTATGAGTCACTTGATTCACACATCATGCGGTCATTAATATCACTTCTGCTATATGAGCCTGGATGTGTTTATACTTAATATAATAGAGGTTAGAGGTTGGTCATATGACAAAACTATATCTTTTTGAAGTCTTCATTAAAAGCACACTGTGCTTCTAACAAGGATATTACTCCTAGGTTAAAATGTGTTCCAATTATCTTTATTTTGAAATGACTATTTGATAATTTGGCAATTGTTAGCAGCTCTAGTTAGTTCACAAAATTTACAAACAAGTTCTCTTGCTTCATAAACTTTGTTTTGAACATCCTGATTCTTAATGACCTCAGTTGAGCATTGTGAAAATCGGTGTAAATGGTGAAAAAACACTGATTGTGGGAGAAAATGCTTTGGCAGACCTTCAGGTTGGTCATGATGCAATATTGTCATATTAACCCCCCCCCCCTATGCTATGTCTAGGTTTATTGCTGTTATGTGAAAATCACAAACCAAATCAAAGTAGCACATGTTTAAAGTAAAGTCCCCAAAAGTCCACATTTGCTTAAGACTCCATCAAGAACAGTACAATAATGTCTGACTCAATAGCAGAGTTAAAGGAAATGAGTTGTGGCTTGAAGGCTTTTACTCTACAGTAAAGAAAAGATTTCATGACCAAAAGAAGCTGCTTCTGATTGCTGTTTCCTTTCTGATTGGTTTGATCAAAATGAGCAATGACACCATTGGTGCCTTGTAAAAGTATTTCTGCACTGCATTGTATTAAGGGGTGTACAAGTAAAGGGGCCTGTTATAAATACATTCTTAATTTTTCAATCTTTTATCTGTAAAAAAAATTTTATTACATGTATCATTTTCCTTTATGCTTCACAATTATGCACTATTTAGTGGTTGGTCTACTACTTTACCTTTTAAAAACAATTAAGCTGGCGGCGATAGAATTCAGCCTATTGTCTTAAAATAAATTGGTGCTTCTTGGTATTATGGTATAGAATTTTGTCCTTATTTGCATCAGTTAAAATATGAAAGCAGGTGTAGATGTGTCTTTAAGTGGAAAAAAAAAGGTCCAACTTCCCCTGGTGGCATCGCACATCTTTTACTTCAAGTTGGATAGACCTCAATCCGAACTACTCATAGTTTGTGTCTATTATCTTGAGATTTGTCCAAGGATTTACTTCATGTGTGTTTGCATGATTCTCAGACGTCAAATTCAGTTTTTCCCGTCGCAAGTCATCCTGAACTGTGTTTGCTCAGCAGCAGCGTCTTCTTGTATCTCACAGGGGCTCTGGGTTTTACCCCCTCTCTCTTATTCTTTGTAATTTATGCTCACAGGGGGGGATTGCCTCAATATACTCGGCTTTATGTTACCAGCAGATCAATAAAGATGTTCCCTTGCTGTCCTCTCGATCTCCATCTCTTTCTATCTCTCCTTCTCCCATCCACATCTGCTCAGTGGCCAATCCATTTAATGCACCCCCCATTCTTGCCTCGTTTCAGCCACCTCCCCTACCCTGTCTCTATCTTCCCGCCCTCTCCCGCTGCACAGGTGATGTCATTCTTTTTCAGCTGGATTCCCCTCCCTTCTCCTGCCTCTCCTCGCTCCCACTCTTTCCTCCGCTTCCCATTAGCGGCTGGCTCTTCTCGGTGCAGCATCCATCCACGGTAGCTTCTCTCCAAGGCTGGGAGGGGGGAGGAGGAATACCAGCATGAGGTGCGAGCGTTAACCACTGGAGGATTGAAGTTTGGGCACCAGAGCAGGATCACTGGGACCGGCATGGAGATGCATACCAGGGCTTACACTTGCAACGCTGGAGCTTGATAGGGTTGCAAAGAGACAGATGGATGCATAATGTGCAGGCAGATGATCCAAGCGTTGTGGAATTGAAAAAGGATTGTTTGGACAATTTTTCCAATCACGCTGCAGATGCATGGAGATATCCCTAATTGTTTTTGTTTGAACCCCTCTTCAAAGCGGCACCTCATTGCTGAGTCTTTAACAGGACAAAACTGACTTAATGAGCTTTTTGATAAAAGTTTGAACACAAAAGCTCAACTTAACTTCTATGTCAAGTTTAATAGATGCTTTCCCTCCATTCAGCATCTTTCCTTTCTTAAGATACCAATGAGTATTCTGCAGACTTTCTCACTTAAACAGAGGCCAAAAAGCTTTGCATTTGAATGACTGTCTTGACTTGAAACCTCCTTCCATAGTAACATAGGACTGCCATCCTAATTAATAAAGACTTCTTTTTTAAACAGCCTCTGGACAGTTCTGTTGCAACAGAGAGAGAGTGCCATCAGCCGTTCCCCTCTTCTCTTTTTTATTTCTTTCCTCATCCTTTCGCCGAACGAGGGGGAAACTTCCCCCTCTCTGGCTCCCTCCCTTGCGTGAAAATGGCTTTCCTGGTCCGTTGCTATGCCAACTGCTTGCAGCCGTGGTCCTCCAAAGTAAGCAATGTCGTAATCCTCTGTGTGTGCGCCGCTGATAGGGAGAGATAGACTGGGTGGGGATTGGAGATAATGATCTCAATTCATTTGCATATTACATAGATAAATGTGTGTTTGGAGATGCATGAGTGCTCTGCTTTTGCTGTTGCTTGAATTTGATTTTGAAACAAGTTGGGGTGGGGAAATGAGAGATGTACCAATCGGTCGGCCAGAGATCGGAATTGGCCAGTTTTACCTTGATCAGCTCTGGTTTGGCTGAAATGTACCCCAAAAAAAATCCAAAAATCTTTTCTATTCATTAAATTAATCAAAAGTACAGCTTCCCACTATTTTGAGCTAATGAACACATCAAAAACAACAATTACTTTGATGCACTTTTTTGAGTTTCATAAAAATAAAATTATGGAGAAATTGGCAGCCTTTCCTTCATTTTCTGTTGGATTCAAAATTAGCACCTCTGCTTAATAATCGCACATTCTTTTTCGTCTTTTATGTGTTATAGTCCATACATGAGACCAACAACATTTAGAATCAGTCAAAATAGTCGATCTGTATGTAGATCTGTAAAGTTTTAAAAACCCTGATCGGTGCATTTCTTAACGAAATCATCTCAATGCCAATTGTTTCTGTTTTTTAAGAGAAGATGTGCTTTAATAACTTATCACAGTAAAAAAAAAAAAAAAAAGTTTAAATCTAAACATCCTTCTATACCTGCTTTTGTTTATATAGCCAGTTATTTGAGAGTACACCCAGTGTCCGTATTAAAACTCAGTACTCCATGCAGTCATTGAGTAGCTATGATGTAGGAGATATTTTGTTTTTTGTCTTTCTGCCAACATCTCATTATTCTAAGCAGCTGCAGCTGCAACTCTGATTTAAGGGTTTCCAAAAATAATATTTGGAAGGCTCAGTGCTCTGTTCATCTGGCTTTAAATTCTGCCTCCCCTCCCTCTTATTAACAATATAGGGATTTAGTTTGTTTAAACTGTGCAGATGGAGTCACTGGCCACGGAGGAGCTGTTTGTCTGTACATTTACTCAGTCTGAACTAAACTAGCTGCAGTGTAGCTGAGATTATAATTAACAATTCCACGGCCTAGTTTCAGTTTCTCAAAATAATCTGCCAGAGTTATCCCCTGGTGAACTTGTGATGATGTAAGACAAGCAGCTCCAGTGATTTGTCTTTTTTGTAGGGGTCCCTGCATTAAATGAGCTGATTTATGGTAACATGAAAGGATGCTGCAGCTCTGGTTGTCCTAACAGAATGAGCTTTGCGTGGATCTCTGTCTGTCGCTGAGGCAGCGTCTATCTGGGTGCTGAAAGCCTCAGAGATGTTTGTCTTCAGTGTCTGTGCGTCTTGTGGAAAAGGGAATAATTAGGTCCCTGGAGATTAAAAGGCCGATAAAAGGGAAGATGTTCAGTCCAAGGTGAAGTGTGGCTGTTTGGTGCGTTGTTACTTTGCCTTTGTGTTGTTCCTTCATAGTGCGGCCCACATCATGCTTAACCTTCTCTTTATTCATATGGAAATCTAGTGGAACTTGTAAACCTGGTGAAACATTATGACCAGCAGTTCATTCATGTAGACTCAATGGTTGACATTCAAGTTTATGTTTTTTAAAGTTTTATACCACTAAACATATTGAACATGTATGTACAGTGTGTAGTAGAATCATCCCTTATGAGTAATAAGAGATTATCATTTCTAGGGGATAACTTGGATAGCAGTTTTGATGTTTGAGTCATGGATATATCAATGTGTGCAATCTTGCCATCATAATGATTGATGTGGTATTTGGTAGGCTTCACTATTTCAAGTTCCATGCAGTATAACTCTGTTAGCCAGTAATATATTTGGCCACTTGTGTGGACATTGACCCTTAATATCTACACCTGATATAGATCTTATTGACTGTAAAGCAACCATTTTTCTTGATTTTTTTATTTTTTGCAAAGCACCGGGTCATTTTAGAAAATCTTTTAAGGCCTTTAATCTTAATCTCATTTTAAGAAGTATTTTATCGTTACTTTAGCAGTGACATATAAAGGGTTTTGCTCCATCTTGGCCTAAACAAGAGTATTTCATTACAGGCCTATCTGAGCCATTTAACCACCATTTCTAGCAGCTGAGTTTACATCCTGCATGGCCTGTTTGAAGTCTATATTAATTGCACAGCGTCTGTGATGAGCTCCCCTTTTGCAAAGGTTAATTAAGTTTCCCTCCTTCTTCCTGTTAAGCAGCTGGTTTTGTGTCTGGAGGTACACTAACAATCAAAAGCCCCAGAAGGAAAGAGAAGAAGTGCGTGAGGTTGTTCTGCAGAGGCATTTCTGGTCTCTAAGACAATGTTGGAAATTCACTGGGAATGAAATAAATACCAGTTTCAGAGCAAGATTAGAAGTGGAAGGTGTGGGAAAAAACAAATCAACCCCTGGGTATAAAGAAAACCTGTCAAAAAGTTTTTATTCCTCAAATGACCTTTATGGTTTGATAACCATTCAGCAGTCATTTTATTCTTCTGTTTTTCCTGCTTTTACAGTTTTGGCTGCAATGAAGAAGAACTTAGTGATTCTTTTAACCGAGGTCCAGCTGCTTAGCACAATTAATCAGTTCAGCTTAGCAATGAACACATTTAATAATACAGCTATGTTTTAGGATAAATCTCAAGTTAGGAAAAACAAACTTTACCAATTGTTTGTTAGATTTAATAAAACCATGTAGGATCAGCAGCGGCCAGTCTTCAATACTTTTGGACATTTTTCTGTTTGTTTACTACAGTTTGTATGTACTGGCACATCACCTTTCATGTTCTCCAGCTTTAATTTTTAATGTCAGAGGAAAGCTATTGAAAAATTGACTGGTTGGCTAGAAATTTGGCATCAGATGACAGGCATTAAAATGTAGGGCAGTGGAGCTGTTCATGATGCCAGGAGAGTTTCTTTTCTGAGATACTGAGCAGTTATAAGGCCCTCATTCTTTCATTTCTAATAATAAACAGTCCGAGATTTTAACGGGAAATTATTAGGTCAGTGTTTGACACAGCAAGTTTATTTGTACCCTGTTTTGACAGAAAACCTTTTATTCTGGCAATGTTTTTAAGCTGGTAGTGGGAAGATTTAGTTACGGGCTCCATTTGGATGTTTAAAGTCGGGTCTAATTCAATAATTACATCTAGGTTATTTGCAAACTTTTTAGGTCTTTAGTCATATTAAATCTAGTTCAGGCAAACATTATGTTTTCTGTTTCTTCTGCACTAAGCTGGAGGGAGCTCAGACTCTTTCACTCACTGATATTATTGACACAGAAATGTCTTAAAATCACATCTAGCTCAGCTGAACACATCAGTGTAAATCGGACAGATGATAAAGGACTTGCCGAAATGTTATGAGTTTTCTTACTGTGTAAACTCATTTACTGTTGGATTTTTTTTTTTTTTTTTTTTGCCTTCTCCATTCTTTTCTCCCTTTAGGTTTGTCTCTTCTTTTCCAATTTGTATTCAGGCTGAGACTCTCCAATCCTCTACTACTTGTTCACTCCTTCCTTTACCTTTCCATCTCTCCATTCCCATCTATTATTTAAGCATCAATAATGGGACCTGTTGCTGTTGTCGCCAGCCTGACATTACTGCTACTGCTGCTACTGTTGTGATTTTGAATGGCCGTATCCTCACTTCTCTGCTCCTTCCTGTCTTATAAATCAGACAAGCTCCTTCTGAAATCATCTGCATCCTTACAGATCACTTTGCTTTGTGTTTTTCAAACCCATGGAGAATCCATGGATTGCCTTTTTAATAACTTCTGGATGGTAGTTATGTAAACCTTCTCATCGTTACCCGTGTTTTAATCTGGCAGTGGTTTGGCTCAAAATAGCAAGAAACTTTATGCATTATTAGTGAGATGAATTGCATAGCCCTAATAATCCCCTACCTTTTGCAGAGTTCATCAGGTCCATCCTAACCGTGACTCGTGGCCCTGCCTTTGCTTCTCTCATAATCAATGGCCCATGCCAAACATTGGCATTATCACTTTGTCTGGACCCCATTCTCTGTTGAATAACAATTGGGCCATGCACAGGTTGGTAGGGAAGAGCTTTACTTGGATGATGGATTTAATGCCAGGGCAGGACAGGCCAGGCGTGGCAGGTCAGTCAGATTGATAGGTCGGCCCACGAAGTGCCTGGCTTGGTCTAATCCTGAACTTTTAGAAGTAAAAATGGCCGTCTGTACAGTATGATCACATAAAAGAGAATGGATCGAAACATTTTGAAAGTGGAAAATAATAGCTTTTTAAGTTAATACATTAGCTGCTTGATTATGTTTCTGATTTATACTGTAGTTATTGTTTGACCATTCAACATCCTAGCAAATATAGCAACAGATAAATGCATTAAACCATTCAACTTGTATCGAATGGAATAAGGAGATTAATTATTCTCTAGTACAGTCTATTGACTTTTTACTCATTCCTGGGATTTTATGCATTTCATCCTGATTAGGATCTGAGCACCTCAAGGCTCATATTCGCATAGTGCTCAGACCACCAAATATACCACATTAAGTAATTTGTAAGTGTCTATGATTTTGTAGAAGTAATTATGGACTTGGGGTGGTTTTGTTAAAGCATCTTCTGTTTGGAGTAACTACTGTCAGAAATCTGAAAGAGAATACCGAAATGTGTTTTATTTTGTTTACAATCATCATGTCAGATAAAAAATAGTAGTGTAATTACCTTTAATGTGTTTGTGTTTATGAGAGGTTTAAGGGAAGTTATAACTATAAAATGTCATTTTTTTCCTCTGGCTTAACCAGACAATATAAGTATTATTTTTAACACAGTTCAGTTTCAATTGAGTTTATTTATTTAGCACCAATTCACAACACATATCATTTTAAGGCAGTCAATTCAATCAAATCGTACAGATTTCAATTCAAGTACATACATTACAGTGGATCTTAACTATCAAACAGTGCGGTCAAGTTCAGTATTAGTAGCAGTATTATTCAAATTGTTAAAAAGGTTTTTCTATCTAAGGAAACCCAGCAGATTGCATCAAGTCAGTGACTTGCAGCATTCACTCCTCCTGGATGAGGATGTAGCGACACTGGGCAATCGCTTGCATTGTGTCGTTGACTTTGCAGCAATCCCTCGTACTGAGCATGCATGTACCGACAGTGGAGAGGAAAAACTCACATTTAACAGAAAGAAACTTAATCAGAACCAGGCTCAGTGTGAGTGACCATCTGCCACAAAAGAACACAGAAGCAGTGATCTAGGAGTACTTTCTATGTGAAAGAAAAGAAAAATGTTAAAAGCAGCACAACACAGATAACAGTTAAGAGTTCTGTTTAGTCTATAGTTTATGAAAGTCTGGAAAAAATTACACATTTTACTTTAAAACAGAGAAGTCATTGCTATACCTTTAATAAAAAAAACATGCTTTCCACAATTTTTTTTAATTAAAAACAAAAATATAATTTTAGTAAGGAATATTACATTTTCACCTGTTCAACAATAAACTAGACACAACATTTAAATAAATTAACACTAAAGTCTGATATTTGTAGAAGGGCAATCTGTAATTAAACCAAAACTTAAGGAAAGTTTGCCTTTTCAATGAAAAGGAAAATATGTTATTTTTTTTTTTGTTTGTTTTTAAAACCAAGAAAACAGAAAACTATCAGCTAATTCATAAACCGGAATTGGATATGGGTCAGTCTGTTTTCAAAAATGTATGTTTGTGGTCATGTTTACTATGTAAATAAAATTAAAATGAAAATGTTAAGAAAAGAGCCATACTTTGTGTTGTACTAAATACAAAAATATTAAATAAACTCTTTTTAATCAGAGTGTAATATGAAGTCTGTTAAACTTCAGGAACATTGATCTGGTCAGTTGAGTAGTAGAGGGGCTCAGTGTCAGCTGTTACGGTGTTATTGAAACTTAGGTGCACTGAAGGGGCAACAATGAGACAAACCCAAAAACAGGAATGGTTTTGTTGCCTTATTTTTTTGACAGATTCTTTTGACTGCTTTTCAGTAGTTTGCGTTTGACCAGGGTCAGTGTCGATAATGGTAGCATGAGACGATACCTGGACCCTACAGAGGTTGCACCGGCAGTCCAACTCCACCAGGTTGGCACAACAATAGGTTGGACAAAAGGACGTGGAGGAGATTTCAGGAAAAAGCCAGTTACTCTAGGTGAGTTGGACAGGACTGTCGGAGCTCCTTAACCCATCAGCAGGACTGGTATCAGCCCCCTTTGTGCAATGATGGACAGGATGAGTACTGCCAGAGGTCCATGAAGTGACCTCCAGCAGGCCGCTGGCGTGAAATTCACTGACCAAACCATTAGGAACAGACTTCATGAGGGTCCTCTATTAGGCCTTGTACTCACTCCCTGGCACCATAGAGCTGGACTGGCAATTGCCAGGCAACACCAGAATTTGCAGGTTCAGCACTGGTTGCTGTTCTTTTCACAGATGAGAGCAGATTCACTCTGAGCTCATGTGACAGATGTGAAAGGTCCTGGAGAAGCTGTGATGAACGTTATGCTGCCTGGAACATTGTTCAGCACGATTGATTTGGTGGTTGGCCAGTTCTGGTCTGAGGAGGCATATCCATGGAGGGACACACAGACCTGTGCAGGATAAACTGCCATAGACTGCCATTCGGTATCAGAATTAAATCCTTAGACCCATTGTTAGACCCTTCGCTGGTACAGTAGGACCTTGTTTCCTGCTGGTGCATAATAATGCCCAGCCTCATGTAGCAAGAGTTTGCAGGCACTTCCTGCGGGATGAAGGAGTTGCTACCTCTGCCTGGTCTCCACACTCCCCTGAAATCCAATAGAACATTTCTGGGAAATCATATTTAGCTCTATTTGATGCCACCAGGTTGCTCCTCACACAGTCCAGGAGCTCAGTAAATCCCTGGTTAGGATCTGGGAGGAGATACCCCAGGGCACTATCTGTCATTTAATAAGGAGCATACCCCGATGCTGTCAGGCGTGCATACAAGCAGGTGTGGGGGCCATACAAACTACCGAGAACAACTTTGAGTTGTTGCAATGAAATTTCAGCATTTGGACTAGCCTGTCACATCAGAGTTAGGATAAGGCCCTCTGTGGGTTGGTCGTTTTTATTTTCATTAAATGATGTGGCATCCTTTTGTTCCTAAAACATCACCCATTCCATATCAGTATGGATATCCAGCATGATTTCCCCCCCCTATTGACATCTTGTGTCTTCAATGTGTTCCTTTAAACCATGTATTTTCCATTTTGCAGGATTTTCCTTTGTCAGTAAAAAATCTACCTGAATAAATAATGTTTAGAAAAGTGTATTGTAATCTGTATTAACCGTATTAACCGTGGGCCACACAAAACCATTCTGAAGGCTGCAAATGTCCCACGAGCTGCACTTTGGCAGCGTCTCCATCACATCTAAAGTGGGATTAGTTAGCTGCACCATGCCTCAGTGAGAGCATAAATGTTGACTAAATAATTTTCTGTGTTGTATGGGGCTCGACCTTTGTCAGGTGAGCTTATTGCCACTGCCTCTTCACATCAGACTTGGCTGATTTAGTTTGACCTCAGCCCCCCATACTGGGAGACAGGGGGACTGACATAATCCACACAGAGTCCGAGCTTAGTGTGGCCTTTGAGCTTAAAAAGGCAGGGAGGGCATGAGGCGATCGACAAAAACACAAGCGGAGAGGATGGGGGATTCTGAGCATGAACCACACAGAGAGCTTTCAGTATGCTGAGGGAGCTCTAGGATATCATATGCACAGGAAGTGGGGGTGATAAAGATCAATATGGATTACGTTTAGCCTGGCCATGTCCTACTCGCCTCCCATAAGTCATAAATTACTATTCAGTCCTTCTAACAATAGCAGACACCGTTACTAATGTTTTTCTACTCAATATTTATGACCCTCTCTTATGATTTATGTATGTTTGCTTTTTTCTAATGTTTTAGCTAAATGTTCATTCTCACATATAAAAGGTTGTTGCAGGTGTTTTTGAAAGCAGATTCATAAGCTGAAAAAATGTGGCCTTCTACTTAACTAAAATTAAAATGACCTTAGAAAAAGCTGTTCAATAAAACTGGAGTACACTGTTGTAGCTCTATCTGTCTCTTTTGTTGTGTCCATCAAGCTGTCATGCTTGTCATTTAAACTGAATTAGCTGGAAGCACTAAAAAGATTTTTGATCTCCAGTATGCCTTTTTACTTTCCTGGATCTGATTTAATTGGTTGTGAAAATAGTGTTGTTTAGTGGGGGGTTTTTTCTGCAGAGAAGTCATTTTTTTCTTCAAGTATGCACACACTTTATTATTTTATGGCACCACTTATGTCATTAAACTGACAAAAAGTGCTTGCTTTTTTACTTTACCATCAGATGCACTGAGAAAAAAGGGGTATTGTTTCATTGGATATAGTATCAGTAATAGGCCCATGCTATATCTGCAGTTGTACAGTGGCCTCGCAGAAGTGCTCATACCCCTTAAACGTTTCACATTAAAACCACATTACAGATTTTCTTTTTACAAATAAATATCTGCAATGTGTGGTGTTCATTTTGATGCATTTACTCTGATACCCCTGAATAAAAAAAATTGCCTTCAGGATCTATATTATAGTATATAGTTTACCTGCAAGTAATTTTGTCTCAGAGTAAATACTGTTGTTCTCTAAAGGGACAACCAAACAGGCTGAGCAAGGATAGCTTTAACCAGAGGAGGAGCAGGTGGGAGAATCTGTTGACAAGAAGTTTATTAGTTATGCACTCTAAAAAATCTGGCCTTTATGGAAAAGTGAAAGAGAAAGCCAGAAGAAGTTCTGTCCAAAGTTCACCACAAGCCATGTAGAGAACACAGCAAACACATGAAAAAAGGTAATCTGGTTAGATGAAATTAAAAGGAACTTAATGGTCAGCATACTTAAGACTCTGTGTGGTAAAGAACTAACACTGCACATCACTCTGAAAATACCATTCTCGTGGTGAAACATAGTGGTGGCAGCATCATACTCTAGGTGTGCATTTCTTCAGAAGGAACTAGGAAGCTTTTCAGAGTTGATGGGAAAATGGATGGAGCTAAATGCATGGCAATCCTAGAAGAAATCCAGTTTGAGGCTGCAAAAGACTAAACATACAAAGAGGGCTACATTTCAGTGGTTTGGATGCAAATGCATATGTTAGAATGATCCAGTCCTAAATCATATTGAGAAAATGTGACAGAACCTAAAAACTGTTGTGTGTCAATACTATCCACCCAATCTGAATGAGCTTAAGGTATTTTTAAAGAAGGATGGGGAAAGGTTTTAGCCTCTAGATGTTCAAATGATGTAAAGACATAACCCAGAAGAACTGGAGTTGTAATTGCAAATAACGGTGGTTCTACAAATCATTGACTTGGGCGGCAAATTACAAATGCATTCCACGTGTTTTAGTTAGAAAACATGTTTACTGTAGCCTTACCTATTTTTTGTCTAGTACATTAAATACCACTATTTAAAACAAATTGACATTGGTTGTTGTACCCAGACAAAATTTGAAAAATCTTACATGGTGTTGCTTGCACAGCACTGTAAAAATATCATCTTTTTGCTGTGATGGGCTCCAATGGGAGCCCCCTCCTGGGCTTAAACATAAATCCACTCATACTCTGTTCTCATTATGCATTGCATGTGCTGCTTGAACTTAATGGTTGAGCTCTCAAACACAGCTTAGCATCCACAAACACGCATACACAGCGTTCAAAATCATTCACAACACCCAGCACTTATAGATGCCAGCATATGTTATATCTCTCTCTTTCTGCAAACTCCACCTACCACCATTCTACGATCCCACATCCCCATCCTTCCCAACACACACACAGATACTTGCATATACACTCATCCATGTGCTAACAGTTCCACCACTTAGTGCATCCACCCCCTCAATTTCCCTCACCCCACATTATCTCACTGCTATTGATCCACATCCTCTCGTCAACCAGAGAGCCTTTACTGGATAATTTTCAAGGGCATTTATAAATATGAGATCGGGCCGCTGGGTTGATCTCTGTGTGGCACTTTGTGAATTTGTGAGTTAAACAAAGAGCGGGGAAGTGATAATGGGGGATGCAATGGAGTGTGTCATGGCTATCTGTTTAGGTCCTTTCACATTTATAACAAAAAAGGGTATTTTGACATTACCGCCACATTTGACATTTGCATGCTTTTTTTGAGGTTTAAATCCATATTAGAATTAAAATTAAAGGCTTTTCCAAACACATTATTCTGGCTAATCGAGAAGCTGTGGAAGCACTGAGCGGATAATATTGTCTGATAAAATACTGGAGTTCAGGACTGGTTGAAAAAGTAAATTTCCTGTCCTGAGTCTTGTCGTATTGCCAGAATCACAGCCAGCTCTGTCTGTGCCAAACTGAGTTGGCCAACAGAGTAGAAACCTTATCCAACATTAACAAAAACACCCCAGGAGAACCACAGGGTGGAGCTGGTCATCTAGCCGCACCCTGGGTCAACTTGCAAAGGCGCCAGGGACACACTGCATGTGTGCAGGTTGTTTGCGTGGAGCACTGTTGATTGGGCCGCGGGGAAGGAAGCATCTGTTAGCAGAGGGAAGCTACGAGTTGCTGCGTTTTTTGTAACTGTATGTCGTACTGTGAGTAATTTTTTTGTGTTTGCGTATTATTTTACTTGTTTGTGTCGGTATCAAGAGTATTCCCTCCTTTCCTGTATCCGACAGACCTGGCCCTGGCCCACCTTCCTCAGGGGCCCAGACAGAGACACCTTCCAGCTTCCTGTAACAATCTTAGTCACACTGACACCTACAAACAGAACTAAGGAGGATACTAGCAAAAAGACAAACACTCAACATTTCAAGTCCAGTGTTTTATACCTTACAATATATTTACAAACATACTGTTTGCTGTCAATTTAAATTTTCTTTTTTTTATTTAAAAATGACCATGTACATTAATAAACATATAGGCTACTCAAATGTAGTTAGTCAGCCAGCTGTTTTTCTTCAGTAGTACCTGATTTAAATGGACATCTAGCTAAATGTTTCACTGCCTTTGGAGAAAAGATACATTTTTTTTTCTTTGCTGTGACATTTAGTGAATTATTAAAAAAGCAAACTCTCCCCTTGCTACACATTCATTAGACTTGGCTAAATAACATTTAAATAACATTTTCCAAGAAAGAGTTACCCACATCCCATTCTCGTTGCTGAAAATACAACAAATAAAATAATCCCCCATAAAATGGAGGTTATTGTTACCCCTTCTTTTACTAGCGCCAACATGTAAAACCTTTTTTATGTTTCAGACATAGAAATCCTTTTTATACAAATACAGGCTACTTGGTGTCATTAAAATGTTCTAGGTTCAGTTTATAATGGAACTTGTAATAAATTAAGTTGTTTAAAAATTGTTTATTGCAATTTTAATTCAAAAAATCTAAATTTTGTGGCCCACGATTCCTTTTAGCTTGAAGATTGTGCCCCACATGGCAAAAAGTATTTTAGATATTGAACTGTAGATGATCAAATGTGGCCCCAACTTATTAGTTTTAGTTTGGAACTTAATGCTAACCTTACCATCATTATCAACAGTGCTACCAATGCAATCGTATCTATTCTGCCACTCTTTCATAGCTTGTTTTTTTAAATTGAGGAACCAAATCAACTATCTAGAAGTGGTGCGTGCTTCTTCCGCCCTGATGTAACCAAATGTTGTTGACAACCCCGGGCAATTGAAGAACTTTCATTCTTGAGTAACCAGCAACGAAACAGGAGGTCAAGCTAAATACATTCGCTGTCATATGTGTGGTCAAAAATATGAGTTTAAACTAATTTCACCACACAATGTCCCACTTTACGAGTCAGACTTTACTTTGACAAGAAATATGCTGTTTTAATGTTGCAGGATTTCATGGCACAACATCTCATCCCTGATATTCCTCATACATTATACAATTATAATGTGTGAACTCAAAGTACAGCTAAGCTCCAGCAGCTTTCTTCAGATCATGTATTTCAAATACCAGTTCAGTGCGAGAAGCACTCTTTTGTTGGGAGCAGGACATAAAAATTTAACAAAACACAATCTCTCCATCTTAATTGTCCTGATTTTTCAGAAACTTTCTGTAACTTAGAGGTGTCTACATTTTGCTTCAGATTCTTCCTTTTCTCACAGCCAATGGAGAAGGAGGGTAGATAAAGCCATAAAACATTGAAAATGCCTCACTAACAACAACTTTTGGCCAGTGATTGCAGCCTGCATCAAGCGGATACACTCACTCACTCTGTCATCCACCTGGAAGGAATCTCCTCTTGAGCTTGTAGTACATTTCACATGAATGGGCAGTAGAAATAGTGAGAAGTGAATGACAACACAGCAGTTCAAAACCCATGATTCGTCAAGAAAAACTACACAGTGTGCTTCTATTAAGGTGAAAGCTGGCAAACAGGAACAGTATTTATTATATTTTTAAACCCTGCTATTACGTAAAGGTTCGGTATTCCAGTACATTCTCCTATTCTTTAAAGGGAGCATTGGACAGGATTTTTGTTTTTCTTATTTGGATAATACAAATTTCAGTAAAATTGAATTTAATTCTCATGGTGACTTTTATATTAAAATGGGCACTCATTTGAATCTGAAGCTGTTTTGTGGCACAGCTTTAGGCTCTAAATTTTACGCTCTCTGGATCCCTCCAAACACTGGAGGTCCATAGACTTCTTCTTTTGGCTATTTGGGTTTGGCCAATCCTTGTCTTTATTTTGCTCTGAAAAATTAACAGACATGTTGAAAGTCAGGCTCAGTTAGCACATTACCCTCCTCTCAACTGCAGTTCTACATCAATAGACATCTTTTATTGATGTCTTTTCATTGTTAATTTTTCCATGGCATTTTTACATTTAGACACAAGGTAATGTTGTCTTTTCTATGCCTGTTAAGTTCTGCTGAGGAAGTTACTTCTAGGGACAGAAATGGGATACATGCACAAAATAAATCTTCTTCCATTCCTCCTCCTCTGTCCCTTTCCCTCATCAGACTACTGGTGCAAAAGTCACAGGACCTTGGCAGTGCTGATCCTATTCAGCATCCCGTCTGTCACAATACTGGCACCCCACAGTGTTGAAGCTGCCAGTTAATAGCTGTTGATCTGCTCCAGAAACTTGCCAGCCCAGTGTCTGTCCAGGCCAATGAACTTGCCAGCCAATAATTGTTGAACCTTGTGGCTCACTTACCAACTCCTGCCAAATCACAGGATGAGCATACTCTTCTCAACTGAGATAAAAGTGAATTTCAGAGAGTTGGTGAGGTAGTTGGTTGCTATGCAGAATCACCTCATTTTATTTGGGGGGAGGGTTGCTCTCCAAGTTCTTCCTCAATTAGGATCTTGTAATTGGTGTATGATTTCTCTTTTTTAACATATGTTGCGGAAAACGTACCGTAGTCATGCAGATGTTCAGGTTTAACAGATCAACTTTTCTGAAAACAGGAGATCTTGGAAATCACCTGTAGCAGTTTTACTGCAAAAAGTTTGCAAATCTCTAATTTGTTGAAATCATTTGTGTTAGAGGCTGCTTTTAATGATTAATCTAACTAAATGTTCAGTTAATTGATTAATCTGAATTATTTTATTCCAATGAACCTTTACTTATTACTGCATAAAATGTAGAAAATATGTTCACAATAAAGTGTAAAATTGATCTTTAAAATCCTATTTCCAACATGACAAAACTAAATACAATGAAGCCCTCTTTAATTAAGTTTTTTCAAATAACAATGCCTGTAAATAAAAGTATTCAGAATGTTGAATATGGTGAAATTGAACTGGAGCTAAACAAAAACAGACCTTGGTTCAGTCATCACTGCAAATAATCTGATTCCATTTACATTATTTACTTAAAATATAATAGAGACTGTAACACATCCATGCTACTTGAAAATAAGTTGTATTTATTTCCTATGTGTATTATTTATGACTGTAAAGTTTAAATTTGCTTCATTTACATTTTACCATTATGTTCACACATGTCTAACTTCATAAAATGCATTTGGCAGCTAAACAAAAAGTTAGTGTCTTTGTCTATTCGTCAGCTCATCAGTTGCCCCCGGGTGCTGTCTCTTGCAGCTGATCTTCCTTTGGACTTGTATTACTGTGGTTCCACACCTCCCCTCTATCATCGCCTAAATTAAAGTACTTCAAGAGTCGGGTACTTATCTGCCATGTTTGTTCTGAAACGGCAGCATAGATGGTGCCAACAGTGACTGCTGCTGAACTTCATGATGAACACAGAGGAGACACTTGCGTCAGTAACTCTGCAACTCAGCTGGGGGAGCTTTATTGAAGGGAAAGTGCACTTTAATGGTTAAAAGCTAGAGGGCTTTTAGAAAACTGATGGTTTGCCCTACAAAGAGTTTTCTTTAGAGTTTAGAAACAACCAGTACCAACACAAAACATTTGGATCTATTATGTTACTCTACTTTTTTTTTTTTTTACATTTTGCAAACGGTTGTTTTAATTGTTACATTTTGTGTTCTGTAAAAGCTTCTTATACAATTGCAGAGGACGTAATTGCCACAGCTGGTGGCAAGCAAATTAAACGCATATTATGCTAATGCTGTCAGACACATAGACCAGCGACATTTGAGGAAATTAGGGGTTTAGCATTGCCAAAGGATGCTTCACCATGCAGCCTGGAGGAGCCTGGAGTCGGCTTTGAGTGTTTGAATAAACACAAACATCACATTGATTTCAGATTCACTGCACTTTGGAAACAAACTGAAAGTCTTCTTAGTGTTTGGTCAAGTGCAGCGGGTTTGTTTTCACAGTGAGTGTTTACTCCCCCTCTTCTTAAGTCTTTCGCTTGTTTGCGGCACAGCAGAAACGATTGGCAATAACTGCGAAGCAGCAGTGACGCAATTCAGTCTGATTTTTGCTAACGATTTTCGTCACAGGTCTGAAGCAACTTTTACAAAGTAGGGCTCGGTGGAGGTGAAGCAGTGACACGATGAAAAGCCTTGGGAAAATATGTGCTTCTGTGTGTGGGAGCAGGAGGGTGTGTGTTAGAGATATTGTTTGTGTCTTCTCTGCTCCACAGTCCTCGTCTCCTCACGCGGTGCCCCCTAAACTCCAACCTCAATCCTTCTCTCCTTCCCTCTCTCTGTTACCAGTTTGTCTTTGCAGTTGTCTCGTCCAATTTCAGCTTCAATTTATTACGTCTCCCCTTGCTGCAGCTGGTGCACACAATCACACACATTCACACTTGCACTCGCATTGCCTGGAGATTTGGTAGTCTGGACTCAGGCAAAATTGGAATCTTAAGAGAATATTGTAGACCTTTTATCTTCATCTGCTGCCTCACTTTCACTTCATCCTCATTCCATCTTACACTGTCAGTCATAGCTTTTCTTATTTTTCTCTGCCTCCCTTCCAGTGCTTTCCCATACACTTGCTCAATTTTCCTTTTGCCCATTCTTTTTTGTCTCTCTACCGCTCCAAGTGACTATTTTCTCCCCACCTCCATCTGTCTTTCTACTCTGTATCTTCATTCAGTTGTCTGTGGACCTGCCAGTGATGGAGCGGAGCAGGAATAGAGGCTAAGCTTGTTTGGTCCTGTTGGATGGAGTCCATCAATGCATTCAGTTTTATATCGAAAAGTCAAGTTTCATACGTTTAGCGCTAACACTGGCCTGAATTCATCAGTTTTTTTTTCTACACTAAATCTGGTCCCTTTTCAGACGTCAGAGCCACTCCTTTCACCTTGCTAGACTGATGAATCCCCAAGCAGTCATTTTATTCACACAGAACCGATGTTGCAATTTGGCACAACTTGGTTTAAAAAGAGACGGGAGAATATCTCCAAAACAAGACAGAAAGAGGATGAGAGCCAAATCAGGAGACGACAGAAACGGAGGGAAATACTGACAGGGGATCTGTGATGGCCGAGGGAGATAGTCAGAGACAGAGTTAATTACCAAAAAGGTGAGATGGGCCTGAAAGAGATAATGCAAAGAAATAGAGCAGACACATCAGAGAAAGCAGCGGAAATCAGATTCATGGACAGAGTTAAGTGCCGTATCAGAGAAAGGGCAACTCATCTGTGCTGACAGACAGTAGCTGCATTGTTCCTGTCTGCAGAGGTGCATAAGCTGTGGTGTGGTTGCGGGTTTAGCAGCCTGCTATTAAAACTAAATCAGCATAGCAACAGCTGTTATGAGCGAAGATAAGCTGTAGCCAAGGTGCTCTGATTTATTGTGCAAATATTCTCCAAACTGCTTTCAAGATCTACACGTAGAATCATCTGCTGGTTTGTAAAGTGTCTACACTTTATTTACTAGCATTGTCTTTATACAGCTATAACGCACCCTGCAAAGTTATTTATATCCCTTGCAGTTTTTCACAGTTTTGGACCCTGGATACACCACTCTCACTGTGAAACAAGGTGATGGCAGCATTATGCTGTGGGGAGGCTTTTCTTCAGCAGGGATGGAGCACCTGGTTAGAGAATCTAGTTGGTTTTTGAATGAACTTGACCCCCGAAAGACTTGCAGTAAAAATAGTTTTGATCTACAAAGTATTAACTTGTAAGGGCTGAATATAAATGAACAGCTCATTTTTCACAAATATTTTGAAAACCATTTTCCACTTTCTCAATTATGCACCACTTTCATGTGATGCTCAAGTAGGATGCCTACTTTTGCAAGGCCCTGCATGTACATGTTGTGTGTGTGTGTTTTTTTTAATCATGATTAATCTTCACAGGTCATGTCCAGACTGTTTGTCACTGCTGACATCTGCAGGCCAATTATGCTAGTGTCAAGTGCTCCAGGAGTGACCTCAGTTATTTATCAGTGTTTACTCAAGTTTTTTTAATGAAAGAGTGTTTAATATCAGCCATTAATTCGGTAGAAATGAATAAGCACCTCAGTATTTTAGAAGACATTTTAAACTATTAAATATACAGTTGTATACTGGGGGTTAATATGTTGTTGGATTGCTAGATGCAGCTTGTCCAGCAGTTCTGTCCTTTGTCTTCCTGGTGGCTCTTTGTGACAATCTCACTTTGTTTTGTTGTAGTTGGCTATTTACAGTACATTGTCTTTAAATATTCATTGAGGTTTTCTTTATTCCCACTTTAATTATAATTCTCATCATGATTCATCAGCCACATTATAGTTTAATTACTCTGCCAAGCTATTCATTCTGTTTATCATCATGGAAATATATTTCCACATTTATTCTTCACTGCATTTCTGCCGTGTATATCTTTTTGCATATTTTAGCTTTGCTCCAAGGTGCTACATATTGTTTGTTTTCTCCTCTATCAATGCCAGTGTCTCACCAGAATGCACGAAAGATTATTCAGTTTGTAAAATGCATTTAGGAGGAACTTTATGTGGCTAAAAAGCCAATCTGGGCTTTATTGTCCATTTAACCACTGAGGAAATGGATAGAACAAAGCACTCAGGTTTAAACCCTAAAAAGCGCAATTCGTGCAAGTTTTCTTTTTCCAAGAGAAAAATTGATCTCTTTTTTTTATATTTTAACTGATTTGTTTAGTTCAAAATGACTTTAGTTGGTTTAAAAAAAGGACTAATGGTATTTTAGAAACTGCTTCAGATAAAGAGCCGCTGTTTGAGGGTTTTTTCATGTATTCCTGATGGAGCGTAAACCCCTAATTTACATGGTAAACGGGTGAACGACACGCTGATTTTCTAAGTGTGGTTTTCGCTTAAATGTATATCATTTGTGTGTGGCTCCAACCACAATGTTTACATCATATCTCAGTGGGCAGCTTTATGAAAATAACCAGCTACATCGGCACGCATCATTTAACATGGAGGCAAAAATAAATCAGGGATGTTGCACGTTACAATCAGTTAAACTCAAAAATGAATAAACTATTCCTTTAATTTAACAGCCAGTGAAAGTGTCTGCTTGACGTTTGGACAGCTCTACAGCTTGTTTACAATCCATTCTAACCATTTTTAGTTGCTCCGTCCTAAACTAAATCTGTTGTACACCTTATCAAAATACAAGACATGTTCATTTTCCCGGCGTTAAACACACTTTTCTAATAATTGCTGCTGTGAAAGCTCAATCCTCCCATGATTGGGTTTGCCGCCTTGACATGATGGAATTGTACAGCTGAAGGACCCTCACCCATTTATATTTAATCTTCTAACTCTCATCCTTAATGCATGAGAATGGAAGACCCCTTTACCCCGCCACCCTCTCTCCCCTGAATTTGGCCTGCTGGGAGAGGAAAAGAGGGGGATTAGAGCTGGATTAATTCTGTGGTGTGAATAGGAGCCACGAGACCTCCACTTTAGTCGACTCCTCCCTTCTCTCAAAGTACTTGTACAAACATAAAAATTCCACTCTTCTCCCATTATCTTCCGTTTTCCATTCAGTTCAGAAACAAAGACTCATTTATTTGTCTGATTATTTATGTGTATGCTACTAAAAGCATCTACCGGGCTTACTGTTGGGAATTGTCTAAAATACATTCCTTCGTATTGTTTATCCTTTAGATTTAAACTGTTTGCTGTGATCAGCAGGTACCGTGTTAGCAGAGAAGAAGGTGTCAAATTATACTACAGATGTATTCAGGAATGTTTTACGTTCAGCTACAAAACATCCACTTTCTTTTTTTAGGTTTTAGCTGATAAATCCCTAAACTAATCTATTTAACCATCAGCTACAGCTAAATCCCGTATCAGTCTGGATTTAATGGACACTAAAATACCAAAACAGCATTCCTAATAGTTCAGATGTTTGATTATCACCGAAAGGTACTAGCAAAATCACTGAGACTCCTTGTATTGGTTTATTTGTCAGAAGTTTCCATCTAAAGTTGTTTTCGTTCATGAAAAAGGAGAGATTAGCAGCATATGCAAACACACATGCAATCAAGAAAGGAATCACAGGAAAAGCACAAAAATATGCACAACACAAAAGTATGCCTAAGCCTCTTTGATCTTTCTAAAGTATGTGTTTAATAGCAGATGACTTGGTATTTAAGCGATTGAATTTGTCTGCAGTTAAAACCAGGCAGGGGAAGCAGTGTAGAGTAAACAAAGAGCTTAAAGCTGCAGTGGCACATCGGCTCTTCTGCAGATCTGTTAGGCATTTTACAAAGTAGCAGGTTGTGCCAATCTCTAAAAGAAATCCAAAAGAAATGGGACTGACGGTGAACGATAGGGTATGTTATATTTGTCAGTAATATGGTGTGTGCAAAAGAAAGCAAACTTCTCACTTAAAGTAAAATTGTTTCCTTAGGTGAGTTTAACTGGTCTTTAAATGGACAAATTGTTAGTAACATAGGACTGAATTTGTCCCCTTTTGTGACAAAAAAAACTGTTATTTATTTCCCTTTAGTAAAACAATAAGAACAAAGTTTAATGTTTAAAGAAGACGGGTGGATTTGTCTCATTTTTTTCTAACATGGACACAATCTCACTAGTCAGTGACTGTTGCAGTGCAAATATTGTCTGAAAGCTGTTTGGAAAGAGGGTAGAAAAACCTTCCCTGCAAATGTTTTCTCTTCAGAATGCAAAACTTTGTTGCTGAGAGCTTGTCCTTTATAGCCTGGGATCAATACAGTGTTTGCCTATTGAAATTCAATGCTTTAACTTCCTCAGGTTTTCAGACTTGTGTAAGCCCAATCGAATGGAAGAACAACAAAAAACGTTAAGCTTTATTCCTTTTCCCATACAGGTCAAGTGAGAGTTTTCTGTGCTTCATAGCTGGGCTCCAAGGCACTACTTTGCCATTTTAGCCTCCGTCTCTCAGTACTGGTAAATGTATTGGATGAAAGCCGAACGACTCATAACTGATCCGTCCCACAGAAATCGATACGCATTTGCTTTGGTGAAATTAGCAATTATTCACTGTCCACCTTATCACTTCTTCTGGTTGTTCTCATTCACAAAGCAACACTGTAAACATGCAGCCTAGGTGTTGGTCAACAATAAGTATCAGGGCTAATAGTGGAGTGATGTGTAAATGCGATTGGATGTATTTTAATCAATAAAACCATGATTGCATGTTGTCTTTGAGTCAATAAATGAATCACACAGTGCATTACCCTTCTGTGCTTAATAGGAAATGGATTTCACTTAAATGCTTCTTCAGTCAAGACCTTCACCTTGTTCAGAGCCGATTTAAGAGTGTAAATGTTAAAATAGCATTCTTTAAAATTACAATACCGATGCTTAATTTCTTTTAAAGCAAACAACGGTGCTATTACCATGGTAAGTCTGAATTGGAGTAAACCAGAATGCTTTCATGTTTATAGGCGACTGTGGCTCAGTAGGAAGAGTAGTCGTCTTGTAATTGGAAGGTTGTGGGTTCTATTCCAGCTTCCGCCTGCTCTAGTGTAAATCGCTTTGAGCGGTCTGTATGACTGGAAAGTTTCTCTTGATGCCAATAAATCTGTGGAATAGCTATACTCCACTGCTAAATAGAAAAACAACTTCAGCAATGTGATGTCTTATAATTTATGAAACATTCAGATGACAAAACCCTTCAAGGTAAATGTGTTGTAGTCAAATGTCCAGAGTCTTAATTATCAGGAAAAATATGGAATATTTATATGGAAAATTTGTAGAAACCCTGTACATTAAGAGTTGTGTGGAATTAGTTATGTTTCTGGGTGTATAGTACAGTTGTAAATGTCAACTAATAATATAATGTACTATACTACACATTAAGGACGTGTCATTGAACTTCCTGAACTCCACTCCTCAGTACTGCTAGTGTTTCCCTCTGGGTTTGAAGACAGGGAGGCTTAAAGGTTCATCAGGTTGTACAGAACATCGGCCCAATTAGGTAAAAATACTAAGGGGGGACTACCCCCAGACTCAACGTCTTTAATATTGCATGATGCCACTGTGGTTCCTCTCAGTGTCCTCCTGCTTCTGAGGTTCAGTTTGGCTCCATGAGGCTTTAAATGCACAGCTGTCTGTGCGAGTGTTCAAGCAGGTGTTTATGCACACGGTTGAGCAGCCATTGTGTCTGATGTGGCTATGGAGGAGATGTGTTGTAGGCTTTCTTGGTGTCGTCGGAGAACGTCGTCCCTCACCTTGACTCTGCCCCGATCCCAACTGGTAAGACTTGAGATTTAAAGGTTGCTGATTGAGCTGCACCAATCTGGTTTTTACTGGCAGATTTCGGGGTTCTAAAAAAAAAAAATTGGCTAAAGGTCTTACTTGCGGATTCCGAGCCTGAATTGTTTTTTATGGACTAGAACACATAAAAGAGAAGAAATATGCTGCAGGTTCTTTGACTGAGGGTAGTAGATTGAATCCAACTTAAAACGAAGGAATTACAAGATTATGTCTTAAAACGTTTCCCTAATTTAAATATGATTTTTGTTGCTCAAACAAGTGTCTCAAGCTACGTGTTGTTGGTTGATGTGTTTAGAGACGTTCTTAGTTTTTATGCATTTAATGAATGTGGAAAAATATTCAGATTTTTCCGTACTTGACCACCCAATCACAGCATTCATGAAGGTGAAACATAGCTGACTGCTTTGTAAGATATTTGAACTTTTGCATAAAATCTGATTTTAAATTCAATTCAGTTTGTGTGGACTCGTGTTTTATGTCAAAATTTTGCTGAACTTTCCTAAGTGTTTTGCTATTTCATTATGTATTTATTTCTCTGAAGCAGGGACCTTTCTGATTTTCAGTTTGAAAATAAAGGCAGTTGGACCATTATATTAAATGTCTTTTTTTAATCTTTTGATAAATACTGAGAATGAGAGTAATTTAGAGTGTATTTCGTGCTATGAGAGTATCACGCTGGCTCGTGGAGAATTTCCTCTGTTTTACGAACATAGTGGGAACCATGTATCAACTAAATACCCAAAGTTATTCAAATTGTTCCACTTAAACCGGGCTACCCAGATTCCCCGATCTCATATGTTACCCGGCCTGTCATCCAGTATTAGCGCTTTCTGATGTAAATGTCCAACCCCTTGTTCACGTGCACATGTTGCTCTCTTGCAAAACTGCAGCGGCGTAGTACTTGTGTTTATCGAAGCCACTAGACTACATGGATGACTCATTCTGAGTCTCAACTGTGGTGTTCAAATGAGTTCTTTGCTGTTGAAATTTTGAAGTGGCAATTTCTGTAAATGTAATAAAATAGAAAGCAGTAGACTGGGTTTGCATTATGCATTACCTTTATTCAGACAAAAATGTTTGTCTATATAGTGTATTATCTTTTATTGCTTACAGAGCAGTATTTCTTGGGAGTTTGAAAGTTCACCTCATTTTCTTACTTCTTTGCCAATGTTGCTGTTTGACTTTGTGTATACCCATATACAGGTCCTTCTCAAAATATTAGCATATTGTGATAAAGTTCATTATTTTCCATAATGTAATGATGAAAATTTAACATTCATATATTTTAGATTCATTGCACACTAACTGAAATATTTCAGGTCTTTTATTGTCTTAATACAGATGATTTTGGCATACAGCTCATGAAAACCCAAAATTCCTATCTCACAAAATTAGCATATTTAATCCGACCAATAAAAGAAAAGTGTTTTTAATACAAAAAACGTCAACCTTCAAATAATCATGTACAGTTATGCACTCAATACTTGGTCGGGAATCCTTTTGCAGAAATGACTGCTTCAATGCGGCGTGGCATGGAGGCAATCAGCCTGTGGCACTGCTGAGGTCTTATGGAGGCCCAGGATGCTTCGATAGCAGCCTTTAGCTCATCCAGAGTGTTGGGTCTTGAGTCTCTCAACGTTCTCTTCACAATATCCCACAGATTCTCTATGGGGTTCAGGTCAGGAGAGTTGGCAGGCCAATTGAGCACAGTGATACCATGGTCAGTAAACCATTTACCAGTGGTTTTGGCACTGTGAGCAGGTGCCAGGTCGTGCTGAAAAATGAAATCTTCATCTCCATAAAGCTTTTCAGCAGATGGAAGCATGAAGTGCTCCAAAATCTCCTGATAGCTAGCTGCATTGACCCTGCCCTTGATAAAACACAGTGGACCAACACCAGCAGCTGACACGGCACCCCAGACCATCACTGACTGTGGGTACTTGACACTGGACTTCTGGCATTTTGGCATTTCCTTCTCCCCAGTCTTCCTCCAGACTCTGGCACCTTGATTTCCGAATGACATGCAGAATTTGCTTTCATCCGAAAAAAGTACTTTGGACCACTGAGCAACAGTCCAGTGCTGCTTCTCTGTAGCCCAGGTCTGGGGAATGCGGCACCTGTAGCCCATTTCCTGCACACGCCTGTGCACCGTGGCTCTGGATGTTTCTACTCCAGACTCAGTCCACTGCTTCCGCAGGTCCCCCAAGGTCTGGAATCGGCCCTTCTCCACAATCTTCCTCAGGGTCCGGTCACCTCTTCTCGTTGTGCAGCGTTTTCTGCCACACTTTTTCCTTCCCACAGACTTCCCACTGAGGTGCCTTGATACAGCACTCTGGGAACAGCCTATTCATTCAGAAATTTCTTTCTGTGTCTTACCCTCTTGCTTGAGGGTGTCAATAGTGGCCTTCTGGACAGCAGTCAGGTCTGCAGTCTTACCCATGATTGGGGTTTTGAGTGATGAACCAGGCTGGGAGTTTTAAAGGCCTCAGGAATCTTTTGCAGGTGTTTAGAGTTAACTCGTTGATTCAGATGATTAGGTTCATAGCTCGTTTAGAGACCCTTTTAATGATATGCTAATTTTGTGAGATAGGAATTTTGGGTTTTCATGAGCTGTATGCCAAAATCATCCATATTAAGACAATAAAAGACCTGAAATATTTCAGTTAGTGTGCAATGAATCTAAAATATATGAATGTTAAATTTTCATCATTACATTATGGAAAATAATGAACTTTATCACAATATGCTAATATTTTGAGAAGGACCTGTAACTGACTTGTTAGCTGTAGAAAGCCGGGATTTACACTTTCATCAACTCCCACCTTCAAAGTCCACCAGAAGAACGCATCAGTCTAAACTACTGGATCATAATTTACAACCTTCGGAAGTTATTTTCTCCTCTGACCTCTTCAGGTTAACTATCCTGGAGTACAGCTTGTCAATCAGTGCCAGCGTAGCTCTGGCTTTCAGCCTGATGAAAACCACTGCATGTGTGTGTTTGCATGTGCACATTCGTGTGTTTTCCCTCTGTTATATGATGAATGTTACAAAGTGTTTGTCTCCCTTGAACTCACATTTCACTCTGTGTGTTTCTCTTCTTCTTTATCTCCGTTTCCTGCCTGAACAGCTTCCTGCCGATCTCAATAAGATGCACCTAACGGACCACGCCCACCAGCAGGTGATGCACATGGCTCCCAGCCAGTCAGGGTGCAGCATAACCAGCGATTCGGGAAGTAGTAGCTTGTCGGACATTTACCAGGTGGGTTTCCTAAGAAACAACTATTCTTCAGTTTACAGGATCTGTTAGAAACCTTTTGAGATTTCCTCTTGTCTTTACCACCATGTTCTAAAAAAAGAATCTATTGATAAATAAATGATAAAGCTTTTCTCTCCCATGTTGCCATTAATAAATAAAAAGGAATAAATTATAAACCCTGTTAAAATTAGTGACAAACATACAGTCTCTACTGGCACCACATCAGGTCTGATGGTTATTTACTTTCATTTTGATGAGTTTGTACTTAGTTACGCTCACCTGTTGCTCATCAGTCAACCTTCCACCCTTCCTCCTTTTAATCCTTCTCTGCATCCTAATTATTGTGCATCAGTTCTTCATCTTGGTGGCTTGCATCCCTCTTACTTCCTGCTGTGGACAAAAGGTCATGTGTAGGAAATGAACCTAACCTTTACAGCTCCATCTTTGCCTGTCCCCCAGGTAAAGAATTATAACTCAATCCATGTAGCTTGGTTACTGGCGGTCATTTTGTAGATCGTGTGCTTCGGTTTGTAGGTAGCGTAAACAAAGGATGGACAGGAAAATGGTTTTGCAATTGTTTTCAATTAAACATCTTCAGTCACTTGTAAGTCCGCTTGTAACGTTTTTTTTATATAGAGATGTAACTGGTTGATTTTCATCTTGACCGACCCCTAATGATCCCGTGGCGGTCAGACACTCAAACATTCGATGTTTTTGGGATAGCTGAACGCGCCTTGCCTGAACTGAACTGGTCCTACTAACCAAACGTTTTGGTGTGGACGTTCTCACTGAGAGAAGCAGACTTAAAATGAGCTATTTTCAACATCAATGAGGGGTTTAAAAATGAATTCAGAGGAAGCACAACAGGTGGACGAAGCTATTTAAAAAGAAATTCTATTTATTTTACCTTGATACAGTTAAACCCAAAATTATTCATACGCATGTCAAATTGAAGTTTAATATTTTAGTTTACCAACATTTTTCTCCTGTCTTGAATCTCGTAGAGAATCTGTTGAAGGAGCTAAAGATTAGGGTGATGGCAAAGATGCCTTCCAGCCTGAAAAATTTGGAACTCATTGCATTAGATGCCTGTCTCATTTTCTATTAGACAAAAACACTTCTTGGCTGTATGAAAATAATTTTACATCTAATTCTAACGGGTATGAATAATTTTGGGCTTAACTGTATATTGGCTGTTTCCTTTAGCTGCAACGTTTAAACTGGGAGGAAGACTTCAGTTGATAAAATAGAGGCTCACTACCGTGACGTTCTTCTATTTTAACCTTTTGATATTTTAACATCAGTTTTGTTGTATTTGGAAATGCTGGCAGTCTTTTGGAAAAAGTTTTAGAGTTAAGCTAAGGATACGCAATCTGTAGGGAATACACAAAGAGGTGGAGGGCTAGCAAGAAATATTATGAATACTGTTAATTTTAGTTGTTGAAGAAAAATGGAATTTGAATACACCTGAAATTCAATGGCTTAAAGCTTTTAAAGAAATCAAAACAGAAATGGTCCTCAAGTGTCTGATCAGGGCTTCTTTATTTAAAATTTACTAAAATGTAGCCAAAAATGTTTTTACAACTCTATTTACAACAAAATTGCACCAAATAAAGAGGTCTCCTTGTATGCCTCTTTCTCTCTCTTTGTGACATTTCACTAGAGTCTGCCAGCTCAGTTTGCTTTGGAAAGCCTGTCTTGAGTGCTGGTTGGTTTAAGGACTGTGAGTCATTAACACATATAAGACTACATATTAAGCCTGTCATCTAATCGTTTTAATCCACCAACTTTTCTAATCTCGGCTATTTGAGGAGAAAGCCGTTATAAATCCAAGAATGTTGCTTTTAGTCTCCACAAGCTCAGGCTTGTAGTAATTATTTGGTTGTCCTGCTCTCCATGCTTTGTTTATTGATGGATTTGTGAGGGTTTCTTACTGACACAAGGGTGTTTATTTTAGGTAGCTTTAATCATGGGATCCAGGAAGGTTAGTTTGTAACAGAGCTAATTTATGATGTTGTGACAAAGCTATTAATCTTAGTTAGAGTCGGCAAAGATAATTTCTTATGGGACAAAATAGGCTTTACATTTTTGGGATAAAAAATAATCTGATGAGTACCTATGCACAGAGTTTTTCTATTTTATCCCCCGTTTTTACCTACTGCGGGATTTGCAGGATTTTTCTCTGCTTGGTGGTTTGTGGGCACCTTATGCAAGTCAGGTTAGCCTGGGTCAGAGAGCAGATCTGACCCAGATTTCATCCTCAGATTAGGTATTTATCACACGGATTTGATCCCATCAGCTTGTTGCTGACCCGGCCCCGTGTTTGTTTACAGCTGTCTTAAAGAATCTGACCCTTCCAGTCAGCTGTGCTCCTCAGCTGTCACTGTGTTAGTGCATTTCTCCCTTGCATTTATGTTTTTCACCTCAAGTTTGTTTTCTCTCTCTTTTCCCCAACTTCTGGACCCTTTCTCAAACTCATCATATTCCTTTCCTGTTGCCCTTTCATCCCTTAGCTGCTTTACATTCTGAGCCAACATTTGTCACATCTTTCTTCTTGTGCCACGGCACTGTAACATGAAGGGATTTTTTCGGGATTTGATGTCCTTTAATATCCTTTAAGCTAAAACCTGTTGTGACACCGATGATATTGGATTGAAAGCAGAACTCGTACATGCTAAATGATCAGGCCTGACTGGCAGTGAAGGGTATGTCCATGGCAGTCAGTGAGAGGGAGTAAATGAGAAAATAGTGAGCTGTTGCTCTTTTAACCTCATTTTTGGCTCTCTTGTAAAATAGAAATCTTTTTACACAAAGGTTTAGAGTCAAGGTTGTTTTTGTTTTTTAATCTGTAAATGTGGGGTCATCTTTTCCTATGTGTTTTTTCTGGGGTTTCTTCACATGCATGACCAAAAAATCATTGACTTTTTTATGATAATGAATTATTATTAACTGTATTGTTAATTGCCGATTGAAAAATGCTTCAGAGGGTCAGATTTATTAAATCAGTCTGTCTTTTATGTTGATGTAAAATCATCTGTGTTTCATTCTTCTTTGTATTTTCGTCTGGTTCGCCTTCACATTTGTTGCATCCTGCGCTCGAAGCAGAAAAGGCTGAGCAGGGGGTCTCTCTTAGAAGAAGGAACATTACTTCTCCATCCTAATTTATAAAAAAACCGAAGTAGACTTTTACCAGAAACTCTTCTGCTCTGTGCACTCAATCACCTTGCCTTGTAGGAGCTCATAAAACCGTTTGGCCTTGTGTGCAACTCTCAAGAGAGCCTAAGCACCCAAACCCATTTCTTGTTAGAGTCTACCTTGTGTGTATACCATGATATATCTTTTTTTTTTTTTTCCCCAACACCTGCAGGTGCCTCTATATACAGCGTATTTTTCTTGTCTATACTTTTATTGCTGCCACAATGATGGAACATGTGGGACCTTTCATCATACAATGACTTACTAAAACATTTATACCTACATCTATTCTCATTGGGTTTAGTTCTGGTTTTTGACTGGGCTAGTCTAACACTGTATGTTTAGGGTTGTTGTTTTGCTGGAATTTGAACCTCCACCCCAGTGTCTTCTACACTTTCTACCACTATTCCTCTGTATTTGGCTTAATCTGTCCACCTATATACTCTGACAAGCTTCTCTGTCTTGCTTGAAAAAAGCAATCCCACAGCATGATGGTGCCATTACCATGTTTCATAGTGGGGGCGGTGTGTTCATGGCCATTTGTGTTAGTTTTTCTCCACACATGTGGTTTTGCATATAGGCCAAAAAGTTACATTTTGGTCTCATGTGACCAGAACAGCTTCATCCACATGTTTGTTCTAAACTTCACATGGCTCATGGGATACTGAAAACAGGACTTCTTATGGTATTTATTCAACAAAGACTCTCTTCTCTTTTCTTCATGCCTTCCTCTTCTCTCTGCCCATCCTTCTGTTTAGCAACCATTGAATAAATGCCACTAGTACTACAAAAACCATAAACAAAGTTATGATAAAAATATAAAAATGTTGATCTGACACAGTAAAGGGCTGGGTACTCAGAGTTAAAAAAAGTAGACAATAATATCAGTATCAGTGTTGTAAATGCTGTAAAGACAGCAATCTATACCCTCACTCAGATTTAAAGGACTCTTCTTCTGTTTGTGTCGAGGTGGGTCATTAAGTTTCATGGATTTTTTGCAAAGTTGTTTACAGACAATCTTGATTAAATGGCGTCCCTTCAGACAAAACATTTGCAGTGGATAGGGAATATATGGTGAGCGTTACCCTGGATAAAAAACAAGAGGATCCATGTGAATAGTGCATGTGATCAAAAGAGCAGCCATCCTTTGATCAGAGCTTCAGTTTCTTTTTATAGACTCCAAAGTAAGATTAAAGGCTGTTTGTAAAAAAGCCTGGCAGTGTCTCTTTTTTAATCTAGACTTTGATAGTTATGAAAACATTGAGTGGCATGTAAAAATGCCATAGTCACCAAGTTAAAGATGAGCCATATATTAAAATTATCATCATTTACTCCTGTTTGTAATGCTGATTTTGGAGCTGTACAATGTCCAGTCCTAGTAACCTAAAAGAAAAGGAAATACTGGCATTGTAAGTGGTTTTCTTTGTCCTAAATAAATCCATCAGTAAACATTTTTTTACTACACTAAACTAAAATCAGGCTCAGTTTACTGCTCAGTCCTTATTTTTCTGAAAACTATCTGCAAAACTTAACAGATGACATGAAATGGTGGCCACACCACTGGAGGGCCACTCCTTTCACCTCCAGGTTGACGATTTAGTTCCCCATCTGAACGCCCCTCATGCTCCTTCTGAGCGCATCCTGGCAATCTGGACCTCTACACACCCAGAACATTTAAATATTCAGTTTTTTCCTTATGTTTTTGAGACTGGAACTTGGTTTCACAGTAAGGCTCCAGGTCACAACTGCTTTGTGGGAATAAGTCTTCATATTTATTAGAGAAAATAAACGAGTGAAGACCCTGATTTAGAAAAGGAGGACTAAAAATGGTGCTATATAAATGCAACACATCGAAAAGATAATACATTGGACTAATTTAGCTTTGTACTATTATTATAAAGAAGATCACCTTTATTTGTATCCTTTTATGTTTAAAACACAAAGTTCCATGTAATTTGTTAGGATTTTATTTGACAGTGTGACAAATAGTAACACATAACTGTGAAGTGGCAGGAAAAAGATACAGTGTTTTCAAATGTTTTTGTAAATAAAATCTGAAAAGAGCAGGTTGCATTTGTGTTCAGTACCTTGTAAAATCACCTTGTGTTGTAATTATAGCTCCAAGTCTTGGGTTTGTCTTGTCCAGCTTTGCGTATCTAGAGATTTAAATATTTGCCCACTGCCAAATAGCCCCACCTTGGGGCACATCATGGCGTATCGCTAAAGTGGGCGTTCTGTACACAGAGATTTGGCCGTCTGTGGTTCAACTCCAGATCTCAGGATCTTTGCGGCATGTCTTCCCCCTTCTCTCTCTGCTTACTTTCCTTTCTGATTACTATGGGAAAAAGACCATAAGCGCCATAAGATCTTTAAAAAATACATATATCTTAACCTCAGTCAGATTGGATGCACCTCTGCCCCAGTCACAAGTCTTTTTTTCGTACAGGATTGCCCTGTGTTTAGCTGCATCCATCTCCCCATTAACTCTGATTGGCTTCCCTGTCTCTACTGTAGAAATGCATCCCCACAGCACATTGCTGCCGCCACAGTAATTCAGTGATGATTGTATTCAGCGAGTTGTTCAGCGCTTTCCTCTGCCCATAGTGTTTTGTATGTAAAAATTTTAATTTTTTCTCCTCTGTTCTCTGACAAACCTCTATTAGATACAATAATACTAGAATACTAGTTTTCTAGTGTTGAGTATTAGTGTTGGTGAGTTCTCTGGTGTGCTTTTATTTAAAATTGTTATTTTGTTGCAGGGCTTAACTGTATTTATAGCACTTATCTGATTTTAAATCCATCCAAAATGATTCAGTTTGAAAAAAAATCTGTTTCAGAAAATGGGATTTTTCATTGTTTGAGCAGAAAAAGGCTGAAGAATTTCCTACTTGATTCTGATAAAAAAGGGGAACCACTTTGTGTTTTCTGAAGGCCACAGAGAGCGACTTAGGAGATGTGGACTTGTCTGGACTTCCAGAGGCTCCAGTGGACAGCGAAGAAGAAGAGGAGGAAGATGAAGACTTGGAGAGGGCCTCTGACACCCTTTTGGGTCGGGATGTGGTCCGAGAGTGTCTGGAAAAGGATCCAGCCGACCGCAACGATGACGACATTGGTCAGTTAATTTAGCATTTTTCCATTTCTACTAAAAACAGTTTTTCTTGAATCTTTTGCTTCATTAAACTGAAACACACTTCACATTTGTTAAAAATCATTTGCCCTTTAAAAGCGGCACTTGTTTGAATTTGGCGGTCACTCTTTTGCACTCAGTGAGAACACACAGGGGAGCCATACAAGTGGCCCTCCCCTTGAAAAGACGACCTCCCTGCAGAGGTGTCTAAACAGCAGTGCCCTTCCAGTGTGTGTTTTTAAGCAGGCAATGAGATAAACGGCCTCATTAGCGAGACCCAACGGGGTCCTGGGAAAGAAGGTGACCACATCAGAGAGCTCAGAGAGGTGATAAAGGCCTGGCCTGCTGTGTGTCTGCCAGGGAGGGCGGCGGTCTGGCCTTTTCTCTGTAACAGTCACGGCTCATTCTGTGGAAATACATAAGGGTAAAATATTTTTTAAAAATCTAAAATGGCTTTATAGCTTGTTTTGTTAAAGATGGGCTTATCCATTTTTAGGGGGGCATTTAATTTAAATAACATTTAATTCACCTTTTTATTTATTTATTTTATCTTATTCAGAGATTTCCTGAAAGTCCTTATCTGGATAATCTTGAGCTTTCGTAATAAAAACAAGCACCTCTAACAATTTATCTAAATTAAAAAAACAGTCAACTGAAATGGTCAACATCATGAGTTAAGAGTAGTACATAATTAGATTTTTTATTTTTCATTGTAACATTTACAGAGTTTACCATTGTCTTGCTTGCCGCACCAGACTGCAGATTTAAACAAATGCACTTTCTCCTCCTCGTAGTTTGCATCTGACAAAGACTAAAAATGACCAAACTCAAGTGGAGCAAGAAAAATACAGCAGTGAGGGTGCAAAGAAGAAAGGTCTTAAAGCACCTTAGCAGCTTGGATCAACATCACTTTGTTCTCAGCTACAGCACAAAGGAGACAGATTGTACACCTCTTATGGGATTCCACCTTTATGATTTATATGCACTATTACCACAGTATTTTTTTCTCTGGTTGTCTTGTTTTAAAGGAAGAACAACTTCCTAAGGTTTCGCTGCAATTGCCTTTTGATTTTATCTGTAACTCTGTTGTTTTAATGGTAAGTTTTAGGTGGTTAATAAGAATATCTCAAACGTACATGAATGTTGCTATTTGCTTCTTACGAAGTCATTATCTTTGTGACACACAGAGCAACTGCTGGAGTTCATGCATCAGCTGCCTGCCTTCGCCAACATGACCATGTCCGTACGGAGGGACTTGTGTAGCGTCATGGTGTTCGAGGTGGTGGAGCAGTCTGGCACAGTAATCCTGCACCACAAAAAAGAGGTATGAATGGTTTCACTATCTCATTTCAGCTCAAAAGACACCCAAAGCCATTAAAAATAAGATTTATTTATGTTCCGGTAGGTAAATATTGTTTTGAAGCCACATTTTTTAAACTCTTAAACCCTCCTTTGGGATTTCACCTTACATACAAAGAGTTGTATGGATTTCTTCCACATCCCAAACGGTTAGGATGGATTGATCAGGGCCGCCTGCCATTGTTATTGTCCACAAGCTTCCTATGAAATGCAGCTGCTGGCAGAAACCGCAGTGTGCTCAGCTGCTGTATGGGTATGGACAGGTCACACTTCATCCCCAGCCCAGCTCAGTACATAGTTCTAAATGCAACATCCCTTAAAACCAAAAGCAGCTAATTAGTCATCATCTCGGGGCAGAAAATGCTCTCTTTTAAAAAACACACTTTTTTTTGCTTGTGCCATTGTCAGTATCCTTTCCCAGCATTCCCTCTATGTTAGGTAATACCTAGAAAAGCTGCATGTGTCAACCATGAAGCTGCCATGGGGCTGCACACATTTCAGGTCATTTCATTATTGACACATCTGAAGTTATGCGAGAGAAATGGTGTACGCTACTTTTTTTTCTGTAACCACCTTTTATACAAGGCCCCAGAAAATGCACTTTATGTCATTATATTTGAATCATTAAAACCATCAATAAGACTTAAATATGTGTTGAACTTTCACTCACAGGATTTATTTCAATTCAATTCAATTCAAAGATACTTGATTGATCCCCGAGGGGAAATTAGAATTCCAATACAACCCATCCAAACATACATCATGACACAAGACAAGGGGGGGACAGGTCACCGAGGCTTTGCTGCCCACTCACAGGCGCTGCCCTTGTTAGATGAGAAAAGAGGCCACATTAGGTAAGTAGAGGGAAAAAATCATATTTCACACTTTATCCTTAGCAGGATACAGTTTGAGATTGTAAAAAACTTCAGCACAAAGAAGCAACGAAACAACATCATGCCATGCCATTTTATTAATAATCCTTTTAATATGCTAAGCAGTGTTATAACTGTTAGCACCATTATACCAAAAACCTTAAGCGAAAGCAATAAATGACCGTTTAAAGGAACATTTAAACATGTGTCAGTTTACACACAGCAGCTGATGTGTGCAGAGCCACTGCAGCGAGTGAGCCCTGTCAATCACTTGAGCTGCTACAAAGCAAATGAATTAAGTTACATGTCGGAGAAACAGGAGATCCATTCTGACCGTTTGCTTCCACACAGCAGCATTAAAACAGACAGGGCAATAAATGACAATGAATTGGCCACTTCTAAGATCAGGAAGACGTCGGTGAAAGTTAAAGACACTCCCAGAAAATGGACATCTGAACAGGCGTTAGTTTCCATGTGCCTCCCCTCAGTCTCTGTCAGGTCAATTAATGGGCAGTTCTCCTCCACAGTGTCTCTGTGGATTCACATGGTGAATGTCAAAGAGAGGCTCTTGGCTCCACTCAGAAGTCAAAATGACTTGGCTGAGTGAGAGGCAAAGGACAATAATGAGCCTAAAGTGTTTGTTTAGAGGAGAAAAGAGAGGGGACATGCTTTAGAGATGGAAAAAATACAATGAAATAATTTCCCTTCTTGTGTTATGGTTATTAATTATTTCCTTACTGTACATATTTAAATTAATTAAAATGCTCTACATTACAGAATAATTTTCTTTCAGCAGCTTTTGCGTGCTTTAGACTTCTATGTGGGGTTGATTGCTGTTCTTTCCCTCATCTGATTCCATTTCATCACCGCCAAGAAACAAGAGGAGGCCACAGGTACTAGGACAGAAATAGAAACTGATGGGGCAGAGAAAGTAAGAAGCACTCAAATGGGTTGGAGATGTTTTTTAGTGGAGAAAGAGCCAGAGAATGAAAAGGCAATGAGGACGAAATATAATTCATGGCTGCAGAGGGAGCCAAGGGTTTGTTTGCTCTCCTTTCATCCGCCCAGTCGAACTGAGCGAAGGGCTTGTTAAACCTGCCAGCATTTTCAAATTAAAAAAGCAGCCACTAGAGGCAAGACTCAGAAATACAATGTACAAGATGCACAATAAACTTTAATTAGGAATATGTTGCCACTCAATAGATGCTTTGAATATGATCATACAGACCAACAATCAAGTATGCATTTTTATTATTGCATCTCAATATGGTTAAGCACCTGAAAAAAAGTACTGAAAAACAATCAAATATGACACATTTTATGCAATTAACTGTTGGAGGGACAGCTCTTCAGGTGCAGTATAATCTGGTGTTGTTCATCCACCTGCAGCTCGACCACTGGTATGTGATCCTGAATGGAGCTGTGGAGATCAGCCATCCAGAAGGCAGAACAGAGACTCTTTGTATGGGGAACAGTTTTGGCATCTCGCCCTCGCTGGATAAACAATACATGAACGGAGAAGTTCGCAGCAAAGGAGATGACTGCCAGGTAATACGAAACAAGCATAAATAATAGTTTAAAGCAGATTTTTAGTGTTTTATAAAATGTATGCATGTGGTAATTGCATGATTTTTAGTTTTATTAGCTCACTTACGTTCTGTTGCAAGGGTGCCTGAAGTACTTGAAGTAGTGCTATGCATCTTTTAAATTCATCTGAACTGTTACGTCATCATAAACAGCTAGTAATAGTAACTTCATTTGACATTTGATCTGCAGTTCAGAAGAATCTGTTAACCATATCATCAAATTATGAAAGACAGAATTAGCCATTTATTTAAATTATTTAAGTGCAGAACAGGTGCACTTTTTTACACCACTTGAGCCCCAGCACTGCCCCCCCTTATTTCTGCGCACTGCCTGTTAGCTGGCTGAAAAAAGGCTAATAAACTTGTATATATCTTACAAGAAAGACAAAGTGGACTGTTTCCTCGAAGACAACAGTGGACCCTACAGGGTTTCCTCTAGGATTTTTTTAAATCGTGGCGGAGATGCACACAACAATAGTTTGACGGTATTAAATGAGCGATTCACGTTTAATACTTACTTAATGTTTGCTATCCATGTTCACTTGGACAAGGAAATGGATGGCGTTGTTGCGGAAGAGAAGAGATCTAGACCTGCAGTTCTAGATCTCTTCTAGTTCTAAAAGAGATCTAGAACTGCAGGTCTGAAACTGCGATCTTCAAGTCTGCAGACACATGCTTCTCACAAAATCAGCCGCAAACGCAAGGCTTGGCGATGGTATGAGGGAGCGCTATGTTGCGTGCAGTCTCCGCCACCTCACGTAAAAGATGCATAATGGTGCGGTGTGGGGCAGGAGAAGAAGAGTTGCTACTGACGTCACTCTCCTGCGCCGCTTGGAATTACGAAGTCAAATTGATTTATGGAACACGGGCATGAAAATGAAAAAGCATTTTCCTCTTAGTTTGCTCGTTAGTTGTGTCACACAATGAGCAGTTTTAAGAAGAAAATGCAGTTTGAATGATTTATTTTTAATTTCATTTATGAGTGAAGAAATGCAGCTATGACTTTAAAATGAAAAAGCGTTTTTGTTAATACATTTTCCTTTTCAAATTTGACATTTCAAAATGAATTTTGGTCATCTTTTGCTGAGACATCTTTTGAAAATGAAATGTTAAATGTTATTTATCATTTTAATTAATTTACAAATTGAGCAGTCTTCGAGAAAAAAATTAAAATGCAGTTTGAATAATTTATTTTTATTTATGAGTCAAAAAATGCAGCTTCATTTTGGAAATGAAAAATCATTTTATTAATTCATTTTAATTTGAATATTTGGACACATTTGCTTCCATACTGACCTATTTAATATATCCTACTTCTTTTACCATGCAGTGTCATCAGTAACAAATATCACACATACCGCAGCTATTGTGACTCTCTCCTTATAACTTTATCATTTACTGACATCAGTAAAATGGTGCTCTGTGATACTTTCTTCCTTTATTTAAAAGAAAAAGACTATGGTTGACACTTCCCCCTTTTGTAAACAACAAGAAGCTGTTCCTGTACAGTGTTTTTTTAAAGTCTCTTAATTTTAGTCTTGTTTAGCTTAAGCCTATAAATTTAATTCTGCTTCAAAGAGCAAAAATGTCAAAGTTGAGTTGTTTTCATTTCTGCTTTTCGTACAGGTTATGTCTGCCTCTGCAGCAAATGGGCACAATGATTTCTCCTCAGCTCTTACTTATTGTTTATATAGATCTCCATTATTTTTCCTAAGGCAACAGAATCTTAGTTGCAAGCTCAGTAACAGCAGTGTTTCTTTAACATAAGTGAACTTTTCCAAAAGAAAAAACCCCACAGTCTTAATATAAGTGTGATGTGAAAGGTCACAGGAGGTCCCTTTGTCCACACTGACCAGTTCCTCTGCTGCACACATTATTTCCTTACCACACATAAACAGGAAGTTGCAGAGGTATAACTTGTTGAGACAAATGCAGAAGCTGATGAATTAATCAAGAGAAGCACCACAAGTGTCACGGTCATGTCTTAGTGCTTTCTAGTTCGGTGGGAGATGACGGGAGGTCCGACGAGCTCCTCCGGTAGAAGATGCTTCTGACAAATGGCTAGCTGAGATGACTCCAGTTTTTCCTAGTTAGTCAGTTTTAGTTCAGTGAGAGGTTTTTGCTGTTGGAGATTTCCTTCCTCTGTCCATCCCTCCCATGACTCATTTTGCGCACTCTCATTCCTCCTCTTTGCTGTTGTTTGAGTATCCATACGTGGTGCAGAGCAATGTTCTGCTCTACTACAAGTTTACACGCTGTCCCCATGTTGTCCTCGACCAGTTCGTCTGCATCGCCCAGGAGGACTACTGGCGCATCCTCAACCATGTGGAGAAGAACACGCACAAGGTCGAGGAGGAGGGGGAGATAGTGATGGTGAAGGAGCACCGCGAGCTGGACCGCAGCGGCACCAGAAAGGGACACATTGTCATCAAGGTTTGTAGTACTCAAATATCTCCTGAGAGAATAGCAAAATATTAGATATAGTTGCAATATATGTACAATTACACTAAAAAACAGGTATTTCAAACAGTAAAAAGAAAACACACCAAGCTGCAACAACCAGGCTGCATATGTGTGCACAGTCTTAAGCTACAACTTTATTGAAGCTCCTTGTGATTTATTTTCAGTGTTCGACACCTTGACTTATCAATCCTTCATCTCTTTGTCTTGCAAAAGCTAACCAAACCTGTCCATGACATCTCTTTCCTAAAACCCTTTTCCTCTCATGCAGACATTCTTTTAGTTGATTTTGATGTAGGCTCAGACTCACTGTGATGCTGAAAAATGAAATCTTTCCTTACCTGAAGCCTTCTAACAAACAGCTAAAGGTTCTGGGCCAAAACCTTATCCACATTTTACAAAACCCTCTATTTATTCTGAGAAAAACTAACCCCATAGCATGATACTGCCACCACCACCTCTCACTGTAGGCATAGTGTTCTTTCAGTGTTGTTTTTTATGCCAAACATACTATTTTGAATCATGGCCCAATAGTTCAAGCTTGGTTCCATCTCACTCCGACACATTGTTCCACAAGGTTTTGGGAGATTTTACTCCTTGTTGTCACATGTAGAACAAAATCAGCACCAGTTTTTAGCTTTTAGCGAGCCTTCTGTGTTGCTGTCGGCCTCTTGGCAGACTCTCAGACCACGTCTTGTCTTTTTATCACTTTTGGAGAAACGTCCAGTTTTTGTATGTTTTTGTGTGGACATGACATGGTGAAAACCGCCAGCTATTGTTGAGCTTTTAGGTTTACCAAAATCCAAAAACCAAGTTGTATTAACCTCAATCTTGGGTCCAACACTTAAATAGGAACTTAAACTCTTGTTTCTGTTCAGATCTTTATAGTCTTGTATAATATGAATTTATTTGTTTTTACAACCATTCCCTCGCTCATGGCTTGCAAAAAAACGTACAGGATATATTTTCTGTGTTCTTCATTGATTCTTATGAAACACCGCTAGCAGTTTATTGTTTGCCGGAGTATTTTCTTGTCGGCTTCAAAGCTTTCCCAAGCCTTTTGATCCCATCCCCACAGTTCCAGAGGTAGCCAGGTATCGATCAGCTAATGGGCCTGAATGACTCTCTGCTGCCTCTCCCAAGAAAAGCTGTTGGCTCTAAATCAAATCCAGTGGAGATGAGTCAATTCACAAGTGTTTGCACAAGTGTTTCTGATTCTCTTTTCTAACCTTGTTCTTTTGTGTCCAGCACAAAGCAGATGCGTTTTTTAGTTTCTATTCCTTAGTTGCACAAATTGCTTCCTGCTGAAACCTCTGCTGTGGGGAGGTTAACAAACTTGGCAAAACTGTAAGAGTATCTGTCTCCTAAATGTTTTGCATTGCAGCTTGAAATTTAACATAAACCAACAGCATTATTACCTGGGTGTTATGTGGGTTTACCCTTAGGTTGGTTTATATGTGTGACTTTGTGTGTGTCATGGTTAAGATTATGGATGGCTGACAGCTCTGTTCTATAGAAGCATCTTTATTGGTTGTCCTTGTCATTTTTATGATTAATGTTAACGTCAAATATGAAAATGTGTGTCTTTGGATGTGCAGATTCTGTGTCCTTGTGTAATTGTTGCCATGTTGCAGACCAGCATAGCTTTGAAATGGAAGGAAATTCATACAAGTTTTTGCAAATAAAAATCTGGAAAGTTTGGTACAAATTTTTGTTGAGTCCCAGAGAGTCAGTACTTTGTAGAGCCTCAATTTGTTTTGCAATTACAGCTCCAACTCTTTCGGGGTATGTCTCTACCAATTCTGCACATCCTTTTAGTGAAAACATCTTTGCAAAATAGCTGAAGTTCAGTCACACTGAATGCAGAGTGTCTGTCAACATCAAGTTTTAATTTATGAGCCAGTTTTGATACCAGTCTGGACCTTTACTAGGCCACGCAGTTCCATTTTAATCAACTTCTAAATTTCTGTAATAATTCCAAATGGAAATTCAATTCTGAAGCATAATTTGTTTTTACACATTTTGTGGCTCTAGTGGCCTTTATTTTGCAGATAGACAGGAAGTGGGCAGATAGCAAAGGGGCAAAGAAATGTAGCAAAGTTCCCTGGGCGGGTAATTAACTCCGGACGGCTGCGTCGTGGACTATAGCCACAGCATGTGATGCACATATTCTACCTCTACACCACGCGACCCCCAAACATGAATATGTTTCGATGTACACCATTTCATTGTAGTTCTGGCTTTTATGTTTTGGGTTGTTGGACTGCTGGGGATGAATCTCCACCTTAGGCTCAAGTCTTGTCCGGGATGCCATTATTACCCAGAATTTACAGGAGCTCCATCTCTCTTCTCATCAATTCCAGTTACTCTCTTTACCAACTTAAGAGAAGCATCCTCACAGCATGATGCTGCCTCCACCATGGTCCACAGTAAGGATGGTGTGTTCAGGTTAATGTGCAGTGTTAGTTTTCCACCACACAGTGATTTACATATAGGCCAAATCTACTAATGAGATTGGGCTGGACTACAGTTTATTTAGGGGTTTCAGAGTAGAATGATCTAAATACTAAAGCATTCCACACTTCAGACCTTTTATTTGAAAAAATGTTGAAAGCAGAGAATCATTTTCCATTCACTTCCCACTTTTCCACTACTTTACGTTGGTTTATCCCATAAAATCCTAATAAAAGACATTGACATTTGTGGTTGAAACATTTCGAAATGAGAAAAAGCTCAAGGTGTATGAATACTTTTGTGTTGCCTGACTACGTTTTCTCTAGGTTCACCTTTAGTGAAGCTTTATGCATGTTTTTATTTTTAGGGAACTCCAGAGCGTCTCATCATGCACCTGGTAGAAGAGCCATCAGTGGTGGACCCAACCTACATCGAGGACTTCCTGCTGACCTACAGGACCTTCCTCTCAAGTCCCATGGACGTTGGCAGGAAATTGCTGGAGTGGTTTCAGGTGGACAGCTTGCGGGACACGGTCAGTTGTGACAAATATTAAATTGTTGTCATTCAGCCTTACAGTTTCCAGCTTCCTTAAACTGGATCTAGGAGGAAGACTGTAACAGAATCTGAAAACATTGGGAAAAGATCTGACTTAGAAAGCAGTGTATTAAATTAGCTGTTTCCATGTCCTTTTTAGTGTTTTTCCTCTAATCATCTGAGACAAAATACAGTCAGGCATACATTTAAAGGTGGATGTTTCTGCATCTTTGCAACAATCATCAAATAAGCCTCTTGCTCCTTTGTTGCTGTATGATTAGATTTGTTTTTCCAAATCTATGATGACTATACAGGGGTTGGACAATGAAACTGAAACACCTGGTTTTAGACCACAATAATTTATTAGTATGGTGTAGGGCCTCCTTTTGCGGCCAATACAGCGTCAATTCGTCTTGGGAATGACATATACAAGTCCTGCACAGTGGTCAGAGGGATTTTAAGCCATTCTTCTTGCAGGATAGTGGCCTGGTCACTACGTGATACTGGTGGAGGAAAACGTTTCCTGACTCGCTCCTCCAAAACATCCCAAAGTGGCTCAATAATATTTAGATCTGGTGACTGTGCAGGCCATGGGAGATGTTCAACTTCACTTTCATGTTCATCAAACCAATCTTTCACCAGTCTTGCTGTGTGTATTGGTGCATTGTCATCCTGATACACAGCACCACCTTCAGGATACAATGTTTGAACCATTGGATGAACATGGTCCTCAAGAATGGTTCGGTAGTCCTTGGCAGTGATGCGCCCATCTAGCACAAGTATTGGGCCAAGGGAATGCCATGATATGGCAGCCCAAACCATCACTGATCCACCCCAATGCTTCACTCTGGGCATGCAACAGTCTGGGTGGTACGCTTCTTTGGGGCTTCTCCACACCGTAACTCTCCTGGATGTGGGGAAAACAGTAAAGGTGGACTCATCAGAGAACAATACATGTTTCACATTGTCCACAGCCCAAGATTTGCGCTCCTTGCACCATTGAAACCAACGTTTGGTATTGGCATGAGTGACCAAAGGTTTGGCTATAGCAGCCCGGCCGTGTACATTGACCCTGTGGAGCTCCCAACGGACAGTTCTGGTGGAAACAGGAGAGTTGAGGTGCACATTTAATTCTGCCGTGATTTGGGCAGCCGTGGTTTTATGTTTTTTGGATACAATCCAGGTTAGCACCCGAATATCCCTTTCAGACAGCTTCCTCTTACGTCCACAGTTAATCCTGTTGGATGTGGTTCGTCCTTCTTGGTGGTATGCTGACATTACCCTGGATACCGTGGCTCTTGATACATCACAAAGACTTGCTGTCTTGGTCACAGATGTGCCAGCAAGACGTGCACCAACAATTTGTCCTCTTTTGAACTCTGGTATGTCACCCATAATGTTGTGTGCATTTTAATACTTTGAGCAAAACTGTGCTCTTACCCTGCTAATTGAACCTTCACACTCTGCTCTTACTGGTGCAATGTGCAATCAATGAAGACTGGCTACCAGGCTGGTCCAATTTAGCCTTGAAACCTCCCACACTGAAATGACAGGTGTTTCAGTTTAATTGTCTAACCCCTGTAACTGCCTATGATAATGGATCATTTGTGCTTGTAGATTGTCTTGGAATTAATTATAGTGTTGCTACAAAGTCTGTCTTCCAAATCTGAAGTATGAACAAAGAAAGCTTAGGAAATATAATTGTATTTCCTTACTTTATTTACTATTCCATTGTCTTAATGTTGTCCTTTCATTCATCCCTCCTTCTTTGTGTTCTTCTCTCCTTATTTTGGTCCATCTTTTTTCCCTTTATGTCATTTCCTCTTTCTTTCAACCCTTTCATTATACATAGACTTCCTTCCTTCCTTCCTTCCTCCCTTCCTCCTGCCCTTCTTTCCTTCCTTCTTTGGTTGTTTCATTCTCATCTTTCCTTCCTTGGTTCTTCTTTCCTCACACCCTCTTTATTTCTTCTTACTATCTTTTTCTTTTTTTGTATTCCTTCCTTGTGTCATTGCTTTTTTCCCCTTTTTGTACCCCTCCTTTTCCTTCCTTCCCTTGTCTTCTGCCACCTTGTATCAGTCCTTCCTTTCTTTTCTTGTTAATGTCCTACCTTTCCTTTAGTGTGTCCTTTCTGCCTTCCATTCAACTTTTTGCTATTCGCTAGTACCATATGTACAGCCACCCCACTATAGAAATATCTACCAGGAATTCACTGTCAATGTTAGCTTTTATTTTTTCAAATTGAAAATAAAGGATCGAGAACTCTGGATAGCTGAGTCAGAAAAAGTCTGGAAGTTCCACTTGAACAATGTGAAGAAACCTTGATAATATAATGATGATGATATCTTCTTGTAGAGCATTCAAATCATCCAGTGTTTTTCGAATGCTGCAGTGTCTTCACGTTACTCCCCAGTGTGGTGCTCTATAGATATATAGACCTTTCACTCAGTACTATAAATACTCTGCAGGAGTTCTTAACACGTTTCTTGTCAAAGAATGCAAATAGAGATGCAGATGGAAAGTGCTACAGGAACTCTTTAGGTACTGTCTCTCCTCTATATAAAGCCGCTGTTGTGTCACGCAGGTAACCAGAATAGTGCTGCTGTGGGTCAACAACCACTTTAATGACTTTGAGGGTGACGCAGCGATGACGCGCTTCCTGGAGGAATTTGAGAAACATCTAGAAACATCAGTAAGAACAAATAATAGTCTAAACCTGGGATTCTCTTTGTTTGTTGCCTTTTAGTTAATAATTTTTTTACTCTCTTTATGACAGAAAATGAAGGGCCATCTGAGGTTGCTGAACATTGCATGCGCGGCCAAGGCAAAGTGGAGACAGATCACTCTGCAGAAAGCATCCAGGGAGTCGCAGCTTAATTTCAGCGTGCAAGGAGGCAGCGAGAGAGGATTTGGCGTCTTTGTCGAGTCGGTGGAAGAGGGAAGCAAAGCGGCAGAGGCTGGACTCAAGCGGGGGGATCAGGTGAGGGATGGTGTGCAATGAAATCAGTGTATAAATATGTATTTATTATAGTTGGTTTCTCAGATACTTTATGCTTGGAGGTTCAAATACAGTTTCACATTTAAGTCAAGAACTATTCTATACAAGAAAAGATCAGATAATAATGCAACAGTCAGCTAAATTCCTGTAAGAAACATCCTTCTTGTTCATTTTACCTTTTTGGTTATCTATCGAAGAAAGGATTTGACTTCTAATATCTTCTCTGTGAGGATGTCTTATGTTTAAATCTGCCCAGCAGTTACAAGGTCAGCAGTCTAATTTAAAGCATCTTTTCCCTTTTTTTTTGTCTTTAGTCATCAATAATTTGTTGAAGTTTGTTTTCAAGGAGCCAAACGTTTTTGTTTGTAAGGGATCTTGATCAGTGGTTCTAAAGGCTTTCTGCAAGTTCTTCTCTGAATTTCAGATTCTTTTCTATGGATTTTTACTCTTTCTCGTTTTTCTGCTAAGCCTCTTAACCTTTACCTATGAATTATTCAGGCATGAAGAGGCTCCTAAACCCAAAGGATAATGTGTCGTTTTGTGACGATGTATAAGAGACAACTTGGCAAATCATCCGTTTTAAAAAGGATCTTCTCATTTCATTTTTGATTCTATAATAATTCCCAAAAGAACCGTTTGACACATAAGGTAGTATTTTGACTTCCCATAGAAGCTTCCCATAGGACCTTGAGCTGAGAACTGTCTGTACCTCAGATGAACAGCTAAAGGATAATGCATTTCCCAGTTTTTGTCAGGTCTTTGCTGGATTTTCTTGTCCATCAATCCATCCATTTTCTATACCGGCTTAATCCTCACAGGGTTGGGGGTGTTGCTGGTTTCTATCTCACAGTCAACGGGTGAAAGGCAGGATGACAGTGGAGGGCATCTCGATTACTGGGCAACACACACTTGCACCTACACACAATTTAGAGTGGCTAGATATTCTAACATCCATGTTTTCGCTCTACAGCAGGAGTTGTTTTTTATACTACATAAAATTGTGACTTCTGAGAATTGTTCGTCTGCTGATGATTTGAAGCAAAGTATTACGAAATAAGAGGGGGTTAAAAACCTTTGTACAGCATATCGTGCTTCTTGGACAAGAATAGCAAAGTATCACCTCTTTGAAGAGCATAGTTTCCTTTGTCACATTTCTTCATAGCAGTGCTTGTTAAGCATACAAAGCCAAAGCTGTGGTTAAACAAGTCTTTATATATGTTGGAAATACATCAATACATATTTAAATGCTCAAATAATGTAATATTAATATAAATGCTTAAAATACGCATTCATTACATGTTAAAAGAAGATTACGTAATGTTACTTTATAATTTTATGTGTCATTTAGTTATACCTGTCACAATCAGTGGACAGGGGTAACACTGTTCTAGAGAAGATGATTGGTCGACAGTTGCTGGTCAGGTTCACCAATCAGATGTTAGGGTCTATTTAAGACAGATCTCCTCTGTATATTACGCAACATAAAAGCCTGTAACTGTAAGCTACCCAGTTTTGTGCCATTGAGACAAGTAAAGACAGACTGCACAATATATAAGCCAATTCAATGCTGCCTTTTACATTTTAAAGCAAACGAAATGTAAATGTTTAGTAGACTTATTGCCACACAAGTTACACACAACCAACACAGTCAGTTGTGCTGGCGAGTTGCGTTTCCTACATTATACAGTTCCTTCTCAAAATATTAGCATATTGTGATAAAGTTCATTATTTTCCATAATGTCATGATTAAAATTTAACATTCATATATTTTAGATTCATTGCACACTAACTGAAATATTTCAGGTCTTTTATTGTCTTAATACGGATGATTTTGGCATACAGCTCATGAAAACCCAAAATTCCTATCTCACAAAATTAGCATATCATTAAAAGGGTCTCTAAACGAGCTATGAATCTAATCATCTGAATCAACGAGTTAACTCTAAACACCTGCAAAAGATTCCTGAGGCCTTTAAAACTCCCAGCCTGGTTCATCACTCAAAACCCCAATCATGGGTAAGACTGCCGACCTGACTGCTGTCCAGAAGGCCACTATTGACACGCTCAAGCAAGAGGGTAAAACACAGAAAGATATTTCTGAACGAATAGGCTGTTCCCAGAGTGCTGTATCAAGGCACCTCAGTGGGAAGTCTGTGGGAAGGAAAAAGTGTGGCAGAAAACGCTGCACAACGAGAAGAGGTGACCGGACCCTGAGGAAGATTGTGGAGAAGGGCCGATTCCAGACCTTGGGGGACCTGCGGAAGCAGTGGACTGAGTCTGGAGTAGAAACATTCAGAGCCACCGTGCACAGGCGTGTGCAGGAAATGGGCTACAGGTGCCGCATTCCCCAGGTCAAGCCACTTTTGAACCAGAAACAGCGGCAGAAGCGCCTGACATGGGCTACAGAGAAGCAGCACTGGACTGTTGCTCAGTGGTCCAAAGTACTTTTGTCGGATGAAAGCAAATTCTGCATGTCATTCGGAAATCAAGGTGCCAGAGTCTGGAGGAAGACTGGGGAGAAGGAAATGCCAAAATGCCAGAAGTCCAGTGTCAAGTACCCACAGTCAGTGATGGTCTGGGGTGCCGTGTCAGCTGCTGGTGTTGGTCCACTGTGTTTTATCAAGGGCAGGGTCAATGCAGCTAGCTATCAGGAGATTTTGGAGCACTTCATGCTTCCATCTGCTGAAAAGCTTTATGGAGATGAAGATTTCATTTTTCAGCACGACCTGGCACCTGCTCACAGTGACAAAACCACTGGTAAATGGTTTACTGACCATGGTATCACTGTGCTCAATTGGCCTGCCAACTCTCCTGACCTGAACCCCATAGAGAATCTGTGGGATATTGTGAAGAGAATGTTGAGAGACTCAAGACCCAACACTCTGGATGAGCTAAAGGCCGCTATCGAAGCATCCTGGGCCTCCATAAGACCTCAGCAGTGCCACAGGCTGATTGCCTCCATGCCACGCCGCATTGAAGCAGTCATTTCTGCAAAAGGATTCTCAACCAAGTATTGAGTGCATAACTGTACATGATTATTTTAAGGTTGACGTTTTTTGTATTAAAAACACTTTTCTTTTATTGGTCGGATGAAATATGCTAATTTTGTGAGATAGGAATTTTGGGTTTTTATGAGCTGTATGCCAAAATCATCCGTATTAAGACAATAAAAGACCTGAAATATTTCAGTTAGTGTGCAATGAATCTAAAATAAATGAATGTTAAATTTTCATCATGACATTATGGAAAATAATGAACTTTATCACAATATGCTAATATTTTGAGAAGGACCTGTACATGTTGTTTTTTAATCTGTTCTGTTGTAGATCATGGAGGTTAATGGTCAGAACTTTGAGAACATCGCCTTGTCCAAAGCAGTGGATATCCTGAGAAATAACACACACCTTTCCCTCACTGTTAAAACCAACATCTTTGGTGAGTAAACTTGCAAACTTTTACTAAACACTTATTGTACCATAGGTTAAAAATAGCACTGGTATACTGAACATGAAGTGTCTTGCAAGTTTGGCAGAACATTTCTACCACATTGTTTTTCATGTTGCAACCACAATCTGTAAGGTTTGTTTGGGATTTTATGTGATAGTCCAACACAGAGTAGCACTTTGTCCTGCAAGCTGAACAAAAATCTCCATGGTGAAACATGGTGGTGGCAACATCATGCTGCAAGGGATTCTTTTGGGGAGCTGGTCAGTTGATGGGAAGATGGATGGAGCTAAATGTAGGGCAATCCTGCAAGAACACTTATTACAGAGGTGTCAAATTTCAGTCTTCAAGGGCCTGTGTCCGGCAACCTTCATGTGTCCTTGGTCCAACACACCTGAATCAAACTGTTGACTTACCTCCTCAGTATGGAGTCAAGTTCTCCAGAGTCCTGCTAATGACTTAAATACTTGATTCAAGTGTGTTGAAGCAGAGAAGCATCTAAAAGTTCCAGGACACCGTGCCTTGAGGACTGGGGTTTTGACACGTGTGTGTTAGAGGCTGCAGAAGACTTGAGAATAAGGTGGAGATTCTTTTTTTCAGCAGGAAAACTACCCTAAACATGCAGCAAGATCTTGACTTGAATAGTTTATCTCAGTGGTCTCCTCTTCTACACCACAACTCAGTCTCTAGATGCTGAAAGCTGATAGAGACATACCCTACAAGGCTTGCAGTTGTGTTGTCACTCCTGGGGTGATGAATACAAATGCATGGAAAACTCTTCATATTTTTATTTGTAAAACATTTCAAAAACCAGGTATCGTTCTCCTTCCACGTTACCTTTATGCACCACTTTGTGTTGGACTTTCACATAAAATTGCACTAAATTGCATTTTGTTTTGTGGTTGTGATGTGACAATATGAGAAGGTGAGTTCAAAATGAAGTAAAAATACATTTGTAAGGCACTGTAACCAATATGTAATAAGGCTATCCATTCATTATCCTCCATCTACCCAGTGTTCAAAGAACTCCTTAGCAGGATCATGCATGAAAAGAAGAACGGCGGCCCTCACATTCCAAAGATCCAGGAGAAAAAGGGGAATCGTTTCTCCATCGCCGACCTTCCTGGAGATATGGAGTTCCCCACGGACAGCAAAACCACTCGGAAGATGAAAGCTAACACCGTGTCAGGAGGGCGTAACAAGATCAGGAAGATGCTAGAGAAGACGCGCTTCAGTATACTGCCACCCAAACCATTTAGGTAATCACAAACACTACGTCAGAAACAATGTGAAACAGCAAACCTTTTTCTCTGATCAGAAATATTATACGGGAGCATAGAAATAAAAGTAGATCCAATTTGGTCATTTAAACCAATTAACTGAAGAACATAAATTGACATTAGATGAGGTTTGCATAATTAGTCAGCTGAGGTCATTTTAAACTTTGTCCTCTGATGACATGACCAATAATCTGAGTGTCTTACTTTCTGACCACATTATGTTTGCTTTGTTAGCTGGTATAAATATGAAACTGAGGAATCTTACTGTAACTATCATTGTCAACTGCTTTGGTGAGGTAGTGCTGGTCTGCAGTCTCTTCAATACCATGTTTGCATGAGCTTTCCAGTTAAGAAAATTTAATTTAGCTTTTTTCACAGCTAATGTAGCACAGAGAGTTTTAAGTGAAATCACAGCCAAGTAAAATGCATGATCATCAGCATATAATCATCATGTAATCGTTAGCATCATCCGTAACCAGTCGCTGTGTTGGTTGCAGTCAGAGCAATTGTGCTGACGAGGCCCATATTCGATTTTCCACCCGTAACGTGGTGATCCAGATTTGATTTGATCATTTCATTTTCTCTCCATGCCTCGTTTAACTTCAGGCTGCATCAGTGCTGCAGAGAGACAGCAGATACTGTTTTCACCCTGTTAATTACTCAGCTAACTCACTCAACACAACTCACTAACCCCCACACACACTCCTGGCGCTCACTGTCATGTAGGTCCTCTCTTCTTTTCTCTACTGTCCCAGTTTGCAGCTCAGTGTCGATTGAATGCACTAAATTAAATTGTTTGCATGAAACCTCGACGTTCCAGGTCTCATAACAAGCCATCAGATCGACTGTTTGATCCAACTGGGTGCACATCTTTCAGAGCTTCTCCACTGCCATCTATTTGTCATCCAAACAGAGATTATCATCTCTCTTTTGTTCAAACTGAATCTACCTATAAATTGCCCTTAGGGGTGTGTATGGTTGTTTGTGTGTTGCCCTGCGATGGACTGGCGACCTGTCCAGGGTGTACCCCGTCTCTCGCCCATAGACTGCTGGAGATAGGCACCAGCTTCCCCGCGACCCACTATGGAATAAGCGGTAGGAAATGACTGACTGACTGACTGAATCTACCTGCTGTAGAAAGGGCTTGAGAACTGGTTAAAGGGACAGGATAAGATGGTAGGAGTTGAAGAGGTTATTAGGGCCAGTAAGGATTCATCAGTGCCTTTTTATGAGGTAGGAATCAGGTTAGTGCTTATGTCTGAACGTGTATATGATACATAAAATAAGAGGCATTTAAAATATTTACTTTTAGAAAACTACTTTTTAAATCAACATCAAATCAGAGACGTTAAAGGGCAGGAAATGTATCTGTGCTGGTTGATCTGTCAAATAGAGTCCTTTGATTACTAATTTTCTGTGCTTTAAGTTTAGATTTAGGTGGAAATGATTCCTCAGATAATTCGTGTTTAAATTTATGGTGACATTTTACATTGAAGAGTTTAATATTTTTGATTGTCTTTGGACAAATAACACAAACCACTTTTAAACTCTTCATAACATAAAATCTAACATCCCTGCAAAGTCGATTCTTTAACACTCAGTATTTTCATTGAGCTTACACACTACTTTTGCAGCCAGCTGACTTGACTTTGCAGAGCTGGGCTTGTTCTTTTACTACAGTACCACAATGTCTAGAAAATGTGTGCAAATTGAAATGTATTACCACTAATTAGTTTGCAAATATTTAAGAACAATTAATCAGGTTAAAGATGAGACTTAATTTGGGTCTTTCAGACTTGCAGTACAAGACCCCATCCTACATGATGAAATGATGTTGTTTTTCTATAGTTTTCACTTCTGATGCCCACATATATGAGCTCAGATGTGTAAAACAAATTCTTTATTAATGTTAAAAGCTATTTAATGTTTTTGCATGGCTGTCAGACTGACAAATCCAATGTCACTACTGCTTCTTTCTGGTCCACTAGGTGCTCCAAGACAAGGCCACAGTGACATTAAACAAAATAACACATTGATTTACCTTTATTCTAATAATATTGTCAGACTCAACTGATTAAATCCCACAGATATGAACGCAGTGAAAAGGTTTGAACCTTAAGATAAGTTTTTGATTTTGTTTTTTGTGACCACAATGTGTCCAATCCATCAGCATGTCCCAGGATTTTAATCTTCCCAATTTGTTTGCAAAGAAATCATTTCAATACTGTGATCATTTTAGAGAATACCTTGCTCTCCTGTTGATCTGACGGTATATAACAACGTGGGATATCTGTTATTGAGCTGACACTCAACTATAGAAACAGGTCAAAGAAAACAAAATAATCTGAATTAATTCTTTTTGTTTAGTCTTTTTGAGATTGTTCCTGACATCTTTGTGCATTTATTACAGCAAATGTGTCATTATATCCCTTTTATAGTTTGGCAAAAATAATTAGCTGTTTCTGCTGTGTAGTATGTCTTGGGAGGAGGCTTTGACCCGTTGCTGCTGTTGTATCACTGCATCTCCTCAGCAGAGCTCTGTTTCTTGTTCTGTTAAAAATAACATTTTACTGTTTTTCATGCGTTTTAAATGTTGTCTCTCTTCTGTCTGCCTGTCTCTGCTGCTTCAGGGGCCTGTTTGGGTAAGAGCTCTTGTTGTGTAATTCCCCCGTCCTCCAAATGTGTTTCAGTATCCATGTGCAGACCTGCGCTCAGCCGGCTGGCAATCAGTGACACAATCTCACACGTTCATCAACACTACTAACCCTCAGCGGCATGTCTAGAGGACTACATTTGTATGTTTCATTTCTGCAAATTGGAGGTGTTAACATGATTCCAATGCAGTCTGGAAGAGTCTGGAAATATGTGGGATTTAAGTGCTTTCCAGATCTGGATAAATCTGAAAAAGTATATAACAGTACTATCAATTCTAGCTCAAATGATAGACTGTGTGTAAGGGTTATAGCCAAAGTTTTTAGGCTTAGACCTTTGGGTTATTACATGTTGTGTTTTCACTTTATCTATTTTTTTCAAATCAGTTTATAAGCAACTTTGCCTTTTTCACACTTGTGGTTCGACCCAACTAAAAGTGGTATTTAAAGGTGTAACCCAAGCCCTAGGTTGGGGAAATAGGCCTAAAGTTCTCACACAAAAAATTATTTTGTGACGATGCACAGATCTTCTTAAAGATGCTTGGAAATGACTCCAGCATCTAAAGTCTAAAATGAATTATTTAGTATTTAGGAACATTTATTCTAAAAATCAATCCAGAACTCTGTTATTGCTGAGGTGCCAAACTAAAGCAACTTCTCATTAAATAATGTATAAAATAGTCTTAAAAAAGAACAAAATGTGATATAGGGAAAATGAACAGCTGAGTGTAATTGCTAAGGGCATGAAAACAGACACTGTGTAGCAATCTCAGTCATCATACCCATAGTCAATCACAGTAATGGCAGCATCATGTAGTGAAATTTGTCTGTGTAGATTTGCACATATTTGGATAGAGGGGAAGACAGATGCACATCAGTGCAATATTCTCCTTTATTAAAAGTGCTTTAAGTTTCCAGTGAGTAAATATCATAACTGATATGATCCATTCATGATAATAATGCTTCAGTGTTTTTGAGCCCCTTCCTGTCTTCCATCTTAACACATTTACCTTGTTTTTCTCTCCTGCTTATTATCATATTTAATTCACCTAGTTTGTTTCTTTCCTCTAGCCTGAATTTCAGTCATCTGTGTCTTTTCCTGTCTTCTACTTCTCTTTTTTTTCCTTTTCCATCCGAGGAGTAAAAATGCTGTCAGCCTGTGTAGGTTTCTCAGGGCATGACGACATTTTGTAAAAATACCATGGTTTTATGGTATTAAGGTTTTAACCAATAAAGGACACAAATACGTAGCATAATGACTTCGTTTTCATCTCATCTAGCTGTAGTGTTGTTAATGATACTATATGGTTGTTATGTTGATTTCCTAGGCACTTTAAAATTAGTAGTGGTTACCAATCACTTTTTGCCTGCCATTCTTCTCTTTGTTGAAAAACACAATTATAGCAGTTTGATATTAGATGGTTATGCATCTGGTTCCTGAGAAAGCTTGGGTTGTAAGGAGTTCTCCAGCACTTAACCTTAGGAGCCTTTATGGCCCCATGCCTTACTGGGTACGTCAGAGATTACAGAGCCTTTACTTTTGCAACAGTGTGGCTGTTAGTGGAAGCCCTTAATTACAGGCACATGTAGAAGGTAGCTACAGTAAGTATATACGGTGAAGGAAATAAACGGTTAAGCCTCAGAGATGAATGTTGCTAAACAAGGCATGTCCTCAAACCCTATAACACTATATTCTCCTTATGTTACAGTATATTTAATTTTACATTTACAAATAAAACCTTAGCTTCCCAGAGTTATAATTTCAAACTAACAGAAGTAAACTGCACAGGGAAAACAAATCTCATTAGTGATCTTTCTGTCATTGTATTGTGAGTCTGTGTTTGGTGAACCTGTTTTCTATTCATGAATGCTTCTACTCAGTTGCCATTCCTTGACATCTCTTCATAGATTAATCTCAGCAAGGTGATTGCTGCAAAGATGTTAAAAAACATAGTTCTTGATATTCTGTGTTGTCGTTGGACCACAGTGGGCATTGGGATTGAATGTCTTGTTTTTTATAAATGTTAAAATGTTCTCAGGGTGAAGCTGTCATTTTCTCCCCTGCCTAAGGATGAAGTTATTTTATCACCTCCTTCTTATTTCTCCCCTTTCATCCCGCTGCGCCTTCTCTTCTTTCTTCTTGTAGTGATGGCGGCCTGGGTCAGTCTCAGGATGACAGCATTGTGGGCACCAAACAGTGTCGTCACAGCGTAGCGATCATGCCCATCCCTGGCAACCTGTCGTCAAGCAGTCCTGACCTGCTGCAGCCGGCGACCAGCGTACTCGACTTCTCCAACCCCGCTGGTAAGGGACAGACATTAAAACAGACATATGTTTTATCCTATTCTCTCATGTGATGTATTATGTATATAATATACGCGGAATTAGGACCCAGCGACAGTGAGGTGATGTAATTGGCATTTTGCACTCACTTTTTTCTTTGTTTTATTTTTCAACTTGTTTATTGTGGAGCTTTTCTCGCTTCAACCGAAACAATATGTAGGTACTGTTACACTGGCCGTTGCAGCAGACCCACCAAAGCACCTGAGGTGTTCAAAATAGTTATCTTGGATAGGAAGGACCTTTGGCTTGAAGCTGGCAAAGTTGTCAAAAATACTGATTAGCAGATTTTTTAAAGTCTCATGATCATATAGGCCGACGTGTTATCAGCCATGTAGCTCACTCATACTGTGCCCTCAGTTAATTGATTCTGCTTGTCATTTATTCCGCTTGTCCTATTGTCAGATCCAGTTCTTATGTTTGGTTTCATAATGTCTTTTAGATTCCTACTCTTTATAAGTCCAACGGATTCAGAACATATAAGACTGACCTTACACCAGACAGAAAGAGTATACTACTCAGCTTTAAATGTGTAATTTTCATAGTCCACTGATATAGGCCAACAGAGAACTGAAAAAAGCTTTTCACCCTACCACAGGTGATCTTTCTGTAGATGTTTTATAGGATGAAGATCTGGGCTCATTAAGAATAGTTCCTGATTTAATTTTTTTGTCTCAGCCATGTTGTTTTAGCTGTGTGTTTTCAGTTATGCTCCTGTTAGAGGACCCATGACCTGCAACTGATGCGAAGCTTTTTGACACTGGGCACTTTTGTCTCATTTGTCTAAAGGAATTTATCCTGGAGATTTTGGGGCTTGTCTACATTCTGGCTTTTGTGTTTTTCTAGCAAGTAGAGTCCCTCAGGGTTTTCTTCAGTGAAGTCCATTGGGGTCCAAACTGTGAGGGTGTGGGGGTTAGGAAAATGACATGTTTGTTCTTGGAGTTCAGCATGACCAGCTAAGGAAGGTGTCCTTGGCTCTTTTTTTCTGTCCACAATGTCTGTCTGATCAACCTGGGGTTGCATGTCCTCTAGAACTTCCTAATATATCAAATCACAATTGTGGTATCATAATTACATGTTTTCGTGCAGCTCTAATTTCCTCTTATGTCCACCTCCTAGGAAATTTCTTCAGTCTCATCAACCTTAGCAGCTTGGAGGCATCTGTGATACTAATTAATGTTAAACAGGCAAGGGTTAATATTCTCTTTAGGGGCATCAACAAATCTGCCAATAGCATCTGAGCATATCTTTGTAAAATAAGCAGTAAATTATTTGTTTATTTCTTCACTTGCTAGAAGTATGGAGGTGCTGCATTAGATTGCTTTCACCCAAATCCCTTTGCAGGAGAAATAAAGCAACATATCACAGCTTTATTTATGTAGGGGTACCAACAAGTTTGTATTCATCCAGTTTCTTACTTGGAGGTAAAAAAACATCCAAAAACATGAGGGGACCAGTAAACAGGCCTAATTAATAACGCTTATTTTCTTGTGTGACAAAAAATGCATTTTCTGCAAGATGCAGGTTGCATTTGCAGAAAATGAATGAACAGATGTATTTCTATCTGTTGCAGGTAGCAGGGGAAAATTATTGTCATTGTCTATTGATTTGAGTGAGATTTTGTCATATTAGCATGTACACTCTTTAGGGCATGTCCGCTTTAGAGATAGCACTTCTCTCTGACGAGAACCTCTCACATAAATGAGCATCATGAGAAAGTTCTGGTAATTTCTGAGTAATGGAACAGAGAAGAGACCTAAATTCTGCTCCCTGGAGCTGACTTCTCATCTCAGAACTTTCCCTCTAGAATCATATTAATAATACAACAAAAATAAAAGCAACATAAAAGGAGCAACTTTGGCAGAATGGTGTTATATTTAGTGGTGTGCTGGTAAAGATGTGTTAATATCTAAGTGAAAAATCCCAAAAATTATTGAGCAACTCCATTCAATCCAGGAAGAAAAGCCTCTTGCACACCTCATTAGGCTGGTTTGCTGCTGTCATCGCATATTTCAGGTGTCTCAGTTTCCTTTGAAGCTGTTTGGCATCATTGGCCTGACTCCTCAGCCTCCCTGAATGGTGAAAACCCTTATAAAGTTAAAAACTGCAGTGCTGAGAAAGTCTGTGCTAATAAGCTGCCATTCTTGTGCATTGACTGATTAAAATAGCTGTTTGAGATATTTATGTTGTGCAAAGTCAATCTCTTTACATGTTTGTTCTTTGTTTCTTTTTGTTAAAATGCAGAAACTGCTAAGTTTCATGTTTGCCTTCAAAATAATCCAAGCACCCAGGTACAGAAAGGCTATTGGTGGCTTCTAGCAAAATCACAGATTTCTGTCTGATAAGACTGAACCTTCTGGGCCATTAAAGGATGTCTTTAATCTGCTCTTGTCACAAAGGTTTCTGAACCTATAATTATATAAACTAACATGGAGGACACTCATTGTGTGTTATTTATGCATATGTAGACAGAATGTCAGAGAGCAGACCAAGAAAGAGAAAGGTGAAAGAGATTGATAGTGAATTGGATCTTAATTTATTCCACAAGCCATATATCTGCTCTGACTGACACACACACTCCTGCTTGTTGGTGTTATGCAACTCTGCAAACCCACAATAGTTCTGCTTTAAACTCCAAAGTTGAACATCCCCAACAAATTCCTGCCTATAATTACATTAACCTAAAAATTCAAGTTTCGCCTTTTTCTTTTCTTCATGTTGCCTTCATGCAGAGTTGTTTCTTTTCAATTGCCACCTTTCGTTTCACTGTAATGGTTTTCAATTGAAAGATTCCATCTTTTATTTTATTATAGAACATACTTAATTTATACACCTGCTGTGTTTTTTTTTTAACCAAATCAAGAAATTCTCTGCATTTGCGACAAAGATGTAAATCAAGGCCAAAGATCAACTACTATACCACGCAATGCCCCCGAAAGCATTTTATTTAGTCAGCTTAGAAGCAAAAGCATTACTCACATCAGAGCTGAAAAACAACAACAACTTAAGCTGACAAAGTTTAGTAATTTAAATATCAGTGATCAAGTAAGTTGGAATTTACAGAACAGACATTCTGTTACATAGTGTGTGTTTGGCCTACATTTCTATCACTATACACATACGAAGGCCCTAAACCTCTTTAATTTAACCTACTGAAATTTGCAGGAACTCTGTGAACATTATTTTAAGACATAATGAAACTAAATTAGTTTGATAAAAGCAGTCAGTATTCATTACAGAAAGCTCTGGGTTGCAGTCATAAGTTCTCCAGCACGTGACACGTCATCTGGCTCATAAATCTTTGCTCTAGACATCACAGTCTGTCAGTGTTTGAGAAGTAGAGCATGAATCTCAAAGCGTTTTTGCTTTGCAGGGTGACTGAAGGGTTGTTCTTGCCATCGGTCGTTTATGTCTTTCCTCTTTTTGGCAGAACAGCTTTGTGTCTTCTCAAACATGTAACTGTGTGTGGAGCCATTTTCTAAGATCCCCACTTTTCTGTGTTCCTCTGTATCCATTTCTTTATTCCTCTTTCGTTTTGTGATTTTAAGCAGATGTTCTAGTGTCGACATGTTGACTCATAAGCCTGCATCTCTGGTTTCCCATCAGATTAACACCAGAGTAGCAGCTCCGTGGGTCTTTCCTTCTTTATGTTTCTGTCATGATGTTTTTAAGTCACACTCTCCTCGTTTGTATTTACTGTGGTTTCTCTTTGTTCCTACTGCTTGCCTAGTTCTTGGACTGTACTGTAAGTATATATACCTTTAGTGTTTATATATACCTAAAGTGACTTTTGACAAATGTGTTTACTAGCTTGTTACTCCTGACTTTTTACAAACTGAATGCTGAATCTCTCCATCTACCATTTTAGGGTTTGAACTTATCTCTTGCCTTTATAGTCATATTTTTACATCTTTCATATAGAAAAATAATAAGCATTAAATCAAAGAATGTGGTGTTTTTTTTAATTTTGTGCAGTTACATTAAAGGTACATTTATACATTAGACATTGGCAATATTGTACATATACATCTCTAACATTAAAATTGCCATGAAGATGTGGCTTCTAGCATTTTTTTTTTACCACACTTTATAATATTTTATTAGTAATTTTAATAGTAAGCCTTTGACCGTTCTTATCAGAACTGGTAGAGCTCTTTTAAATAGGGGAGTATACTTGCACGGACTTGGCTTTTGAGCATAATCTGTAAGGTTGTGGTCAGGGCCAATCCAAAAGCCGAATGTTAACCAGCTGTATCTATTCTAAAGCTAGGTTTGTTGTATGTTTAGGATCATTAACCGGTTGAAACACCTAATTTTCAAACATATGAGTCAGACTGTCACGCAGAGATAAAAAGGAATTACTAGGATTTTTAGGAACTACCCAGAAACCATCACGGCTAAAGTTTGCCATTAACTGGAAACTGTTGGAACACTCGTGTCATTGTCCACCGTGAAGCAAGGTTAACGTTGCCATATACTGAGAGGGTGGTGGCCAAGAAAGAAGTGCCTACTAAAATTGACTTCAAGCAAAAATGAAATTCGTTGCCGTTCACATGGAAAAGCCAAAATACTTCTTTTCAGAGGATTTAAAGCTTCACCTACTTAGCCACAATGGCAAGAAGTATGTTTTGAGGCATCAAGATGAGGTTTTCAAACATAAGAACACGGCACCAGCTGTAAAGCGTGGTGGCATAATGCTGTGGGTCGGAATAACTGCCTGTGATACCAGTGCTTCACACAAGTCCATGGCATAGTAAAGAATATGAAAGAAGAACCTCCCCTAAATCAACAGCTAGATGGTAGAAACTTGGACAAAATTGGGTGTTCCAACAGATAATCATCTCAAACAAAACTATTATAAAAAAAAAATTGAAAAAGAATAGGTTAAATCAATCATTAAACACAATAAATTAGTTGAATTAAATAAATCAAATTTTGATTATACCAGCATTACTACAACCCTCGTTGTAAATCCCATCTCTTCTCAGTACTTCAAGCCTTTCTTGGATTAGATTGCATGATATCTAACTTTTTCAACATGGAGTGACTGTGAAAGGCTTTGAAAAGCAGTGGACAAAGATGGCAAGGAGTGAGGAGGGCAGTTGATCCTTGTAGGGCATGTGCATCATCTATCATTGATGCCAAAATGAATCCCATTATGTAAGAAATCTTGTTTGGCTTCAGTTCATACCAAAATTCTCTGCTGATTACATTAAATGACACTCGAGTGAATACGTTTATTCATTGAATGCGAGAGCAACAACTGTACTCCTGCATTCAGGTCAGTTTTGCAGCAATGGATTAAATGTAATTAGCCCTCCTCTCTTTCACTGGATATAATAGGTAGCTTGTTATCTGAGAGCTTTCCACACTTTAATCACAAGTCATCACAGCTAATGAGACACAAAGCATTTAGCTTCCACACAACCTTCACTCAGTTTTTTGCTGGCTGTGAGCACATACAGCATACATTGTCAGACATGAAGGGAGCTGCAGTATACAGCCTCTCTGAGCGATTCTCCAAATGTAGCAAAAATCATCAGTTGTCTGCACATACAGTAAATGTTATGATGGATATAAATGAACAACGTGGGGATTTGTCTACAACAAAAGAGTCCAATGTCAAAATATTAGTATGTTCTCTTTTCCTCTAAAGAACCCGTGAAAGTGAACTGGGGGTTGAAGGTGATTAATTGATATTAAATTCTGCAGTTAGGCAATTAAAATATTAATTAGTCATCCCTGGTAATAAATAAGGATTATTGTCATTTTATGTCAGAGAAAAGATCATTCAAGCAGCTGTCACACCATTTATCCCATGACCTATGTTGATATATCAAAAACATATTTTACATAGGTCTAAATGTAAAAACCTGAGGGACATTTTGTGAAACATTAAGTCCTGTCTCATGTATGAAGTTTGTTGCTTATGATGTACCCTCTGTTTCTATAGTGGGTCTATTAGGCTGAGTGTTGTAGAGTTCCCAGTGCCTCTACATCAGAACATAATGCCTTACTTTTGCCAAGATGTCACCCCCTTGTTTAATTTTTCTGCCATGAACATTTTAGGGATGGAGGTTGGTTATTTTTCACAAAGCCTATGAGCACCCCATGTGGTCAACTGATTATTTGCTGAATTAGACAGAAAGTCAGCCACTTCAAGTGTTGGGCCTGACATGTTGAGTGAATCTTCATCAGTACAAACGAAGCATCTGCATAGCTTAGCATATAAATAACTAATGTTAATATGGGTTCATTGTTATGACAGTTCAGCAGCGTAAATTACACTGCAGTGGTGCCTGTGTACAGTGAGTGTGGCGCTTCAGGGCCGTGATGTTTATGCATGGTATAGCTGGAGATCTAATTGTTTGCTGCAATATAAGGTACGCGTCCACTATTAAAACCTAGGACAGGTATGCAGCAGTCTGATAGGGGAGTCAAAATAATGTTCACTGCCAAATAAAGTTAAGCAATTTAAATCATAGAAAGCCCCCAGAATGAGACTGTGTCTCATTGAGAAGAATATTCGTCTTGCAATCCGAGTGTTGTGAGTTCAATTCCAGCTTCCTCCTACCACATATCAATGTGCCCTTGGGCAAAGCACTTAACCTCAAAGTGCCTACTGATCTGCGTATCAGTGTATAAATGTGCCTCCTTTGTACAGCTCCCTAAACAAACAGAGATGAATGATTATCCATTTTTAGTCTAACTGTATTGTTATTAGTTTGCCCTTTGCCAGTTTGTTTGTACTAATGTGCTAAAGCTGCTTTAATGATGATAAAACGGTTTTGTTATGTACCACAGCATCCATATCTCGTTTACAGCTCTATAGCTGGCTGTATCTAATGGACCATAGACTCCTCCATAGTTGGAAAACATTTCCATGATCTAATGTTTTTTGTAGCTGTTCTGTAAATCTGTAATAATTACTAACATTTGAGCTTTATTGGTTTGAATAAAACAATAATACTGTTTAATACCCTTTATTTAAAGGCAATGTCTTGGGATATCAAAGAGCCTTTAGTTCTGAATGTTATCGTTTGCTTCATTATTAATTTTGATTTTAGTTCATTAAAAGTATATGTAATATTGTTAAGAATTGGGTCTCTATTTTTTTAAACAATATTCCTCTCATAATGTCTTTGAAAAAGAAGGGTGACAGGAGTAAATACAGTATTTATACTTGGAGAAATAAACCTTGAAGAAAGAAACACGAGTAAAAGAAATATGAAGTTGCCGACAAATCTTGCTTCCTTTGCTTTTCCTGCTTATTGCAAAAATGAATGACTGTTATTCTTACCTCCCTTCTCGTTGCATTTTTCCTTTTTGTTTGTGTAATTACATGAAATTCACTTTTAAAATGACTTGTGCTGCTTTTTTCTTTGAACTGTGAATGTATATAGAATGATGCATGTAATACTAGTGTTTTGTTGCACTGGAGGCACATTTTTTATTACTTCAGTAAGACCAGCAGCAGATAGAGCGACATTATTGCTAAATTTAGAGAGGAATTGGCTGGAGGCTTTAAGGTATAAAAGCATATAAAGTTGTACACTATAATGTTTGTTTAAATCTTTTTAGATATGATGATAAAGAATAATATATATGAAAAATGTAGTGTATTTCCCCTTCATAAAAGTTGAGAATTGTTTTCAGTTTGTCATCATTTTATAATTATCTTAGTAAATTCACCACTAATTCCTAAATCATTCACTCGTTCACATTGAAGAAGTTTCGCTCGTTAAATGTTCTCTGATGATAAATATTTACCTACGATAATAAAACTTTTAAGGCCTTTCCACATTTCCTAACAGTAAAATATGAGCAGATGTTTTTTGTTTTTAACACTTATCACATCATTGATAAATAACACAATACTAAGAACAGGAATTTGAAAATTAGTTGTAAAATAGCTTTCTATGTGTTGGAGCTTCATTCATTCATTTTATTACTGACATGTCCACATCTAATTGCTCCTTTTCTTCCATCTCTCTTCTGCTGTCAAGACATCCCAGACCAGGTTATCCGGGTGTTCAAGGCAGACCAGCAGAGCTGCTACATCATCATCAGCAAGGACACTACAGCCAAGGACGTCGTCGCCCACACTGTCAACGAGTTTGGCCTTCTGGCAGCGCCTGACACCTACTCCCTCTGCGAGGTGTCCGTCAGCCCAGAGGGAGTTATCAAGCAGCGGCGGCTGCCTGACCAGCTCTCTAAACTGGCTGATCGGATTCAGCTGAATGGCAGGTGAGCAAACTAATTTTAAGCTGCTGTTGGGTATCTTATTTCACATTGCCACATGAATTAGTGGTTTATTTCCCAAAGCAAGCCTGCTTATGTTGGATTTTAAAGCATTTCTGCTTTACTACTCAAGGCAACAAAGGAGTCCTCTTCATGAACCAGAAATGGACAGGATTTGATGGACGGGGAGACACCCTGGTTCCAGAAAATAACTTAAATCTTAATTCACTGTTGGAAATCTTAGAAAGAATAGAGCCAGAAGTAGACCACAGGATTTCAGATTACAGATTGTACTGTCTGTGGCCATTTGAAAGCTTTCATGAATAACATAAAACCTGGAACATTAACAGTTGACAGCTTTTTCTTCCTTTTCTTTATTACATTATTTCTAGATTGTTTAAGATAACAGAAATTTTAACAATCCTGTGTAACCTTAGATTTAGAGGTCTTCTCTTACCTAAAGTATCATCCATATCTTTCACACAGTGGCTCTAGACCTCACACAGTCTGCATGAGATAAACTCTGTTAGGAAGCAGATCATGTCCACTGCAATTGTATAGATTAAATCCTTCCTGAGGAGGGGTTCTGAATCCTCCTCCTGAGGACGAGGCTGATTTATTTAATTAACGTAACATTTTTTGACTGTACAACATGAACGAAAACCAGCAGGACTCCATCTATTCATCTGAAACCTAGTAGAACACAGAGAGATATTGGACTGCTGGTGCAGATACTGCGTCTTCCATTAGTTTTTCACGATTTTTTCCATCTCTCCTCCCTCTCCTTCTCCCATGGGGGTCTCTTGTCAGTCCCCTCCCAACAAGGCTAGCATGAATTTTTCATCCTCTGTCAGGGGCGGAGGCCTCTGCAGACAGCATGGCATGTATGGAATTATTTATACGCTCTCTCACACAACCTCATGCAAACATATCACATCTATTACTATTAAAATACTGCCGTCACACAACTGATTGTATTTAAATCTGTACACTAATAAAAAATACACACATTACTTCATTTTGAGAGAGCTTCAGTCATCTATAGAGGCAGTCCTTCAGTTTTACGTGTGAAGAATGGGAAGCATTTATGCTTAATTTAGGGGCTTTGGCAGTGTTTGTTCACATGTTTCATACGGTGTCAGCAGTATGTCCATTCACAGCCTTCAGCAGAAGGTCCCGTTTACCAGAAACAGTTGAGAGAGCTCTGTCTCTGCCTCTTTGTGTCAGCCGCCCTCCAGCCTCCAACGCTATGCTGCTGGTGATTGACAGATGCTCTGGGAGTGGCAGGCTGAGCCAATAGCAGGCCTTCTTCATACTTTCAACCTACATATAAATGAAGTGAGAGGATGCTGTCCTCACAGTACACCCATACCTGTCCTCATTGGCTATTTCCAATGGCTTTATTTCAAAGATTTAGGATGGTTCTGTTCATCTTTATTTTAGTCTTGTCTCATATGTTTTCCTTTTGCTTTATTTTTCTATTTTTTATGTTTCTTATCAAACACTTGTCTTCTTTTTCATCATTGATCATATCCTTCTTTTTCCATACCTATATCTTGTTCTATTACCTCCTTTCTGTATCAATTGCAGGCACTGCAAAAGGTCCTTCAGGGTGTTTTAAATTTACAGTACTGGCCATGTTTATTGTAAAAAGCAACAAAATAAATTCATCCTCTACAGCTATAACATAATCTTACACTGAACATTTTAGAAAAATAAAACCTTTAATTTCACTGTTTTTTTAGTGGGAAAGGATTTCCATGGTAAGAAATAATCAAATCAATAGTTTACTTCATTATTGGTACCTCAATAAATATAAGTATCTGGATAATTGTTTAATTTAGACTTTACTTTTTTAAGTTTATCTGAGTTTCTTGCAACTTTTCATTAGTAATTCACAAATTAATAGGCTTGGTGAGAACCCATGTTTTGTAAGGACTAAATGCAGCCTCACTGGATCTTTTAGCAAAATAATGATCCAAAACATATGGCAAAATCAACACCGATACAAATAGATGTTGGATTTTTCTAAAGATTTTGATGCTGCAGCAATATCTAAAAAACATCCTCATTCTGGGTCTGCTTCTCTGCTGTTGGCCTTCGACAAAACTAGCTTTACATCTTGTGTTTTATGAGTGAATTCAGCTCAGTCGCAACGCAGCCTGTTGTTGCTCTTCATTCCTGCGTTTCTGTCAGCATTATCGTGCAATTTAGTCTTAAGTCTATGCCAACACTTTACTACTGAAGAGTGCCCACTCTAGGCCTTGAATCCTCAGAGGGTCTGCATTCCAGGATGACCGCATTACGACTCCATTAGAGGGGAAGTAGGAGGGTTAGATTTATAAACACAGAAGCATATAGAAAGGAAAGAGACGGCCTGCTGTTGAAGGACGTAGATCAGGCTGTAGAAAAAGTGTTTGCTGTTCAGATGCCTTTCCTCTTCTTTTTTTCTCCCTTTACTCTGCCCCTTTCGTCCTCTTGCCTTTTTCTTGAAACAAATCCATAATTTAAGTGTTTTTGACTTTTTGTTATATTAATCTTGAGTTAGAGCCAAAGTGTGCCAATCCATAAAGGAAATTTGAATAAGAGAAACATTTATGTCATTTATTTGGGTTAGTACACTATGCTAAAATGCATCTTCTCCAGCCACTTGGCTGCGACCAGTGCAATACCTCAAACCTGCTACTGTCTTAAAAATGCACAGAGAATATATATTAGTTTCATGACATTGTAGATCTAGGTCACCCTACTCTGTACTTTAAGTCCCTGAAAAGATTTAAACCATCAAGCATTACACAAACTTTACAACTGGTCAAGGTCAAGTAAGTCTAGAAATGGAAGGTAGAGTTAGTCCTGCTCAGTCCAAACTTGGACTGTATTTTTAAGGTAAAATCATGCTAAACTGCCTCATCTCACCGTATTTTCATCTTATTGCTATCCCTAAAGGTACTACCTGAAGAACAATATGGAAACGGAGACGTTATGTTCGGATGAAGACGCCCAGGATCTCCTCAGAGAGAGTCAGATCTCTCTGCTGCAGCTCAGCACCATGGAGGTCGCTGCCCAGCTTTCAATGAGAGACTTTGAACTCTTCAGAAACATTGAGTCTACAGAGTATGTAGTTTGTGATTTCAGTACAAGAAAATACCCTTAATCACTTTATATGACTGCCAAAAACAAACCCTAAACTCTAACCTAAACTCTACCGTACATAATGGATGAAAGCCCAAAGAGCAAATGTCAAGTAAAAACATACCAAATATATGGTAAACTATAGAAATTCTTTAACTGCATACATTATTTTCTCTTCATTTTCCTGTTATTAGGTATGTAGAGGACTTGTTCAAACTAGACTGCTCTGCTGGAGGTACAAATCTGAAACAGTTTGAGGAGGTGATAAACCAGGAGACCTTCTGGGTGGCTACTGAGATCCTGAAGGAGCCAAACACCCTAAAGAGGATGAAGATTATCAAGCATTTTATTAAGATCGCACTGCACTGCAGGGAGTGCAAGAACTTCAACTCCATGTTTGCTATCATCAGGTGAGTTCAGTCTAAAAACTCACCAAGTTCTCCCTTCATAACATCTTGTGGTTCTGCAGTTGCCTCAAATACCTAATTTTGACTCTGTGATGTTAGCTGCTTCATCTCCACTGATGGGAAATATGCCTAATGAAGTTTGACAAATGATCTTTCTCCACGCCCCCTTTAAGGATCTAACCTCCTCTCGTCTCTCTCTTACTTGTGCATCAATCAGGTGTTTCACCCAGACTACACAGAGACTCCTTCTGCAGTGTTGCTGCATTTAAAACAAGAATCCAGTAATAACAATTAGGCTCATTGTTTCTTAAGTTCTCTGATGTTTGGGTCCAGGTTGTTGTTTTATCTGGAGAAGATTTGGTTTAGGTACTAATGAAAAGATACGTATGAGATCAATGAATATGCAGACAACAACACTGTTCAGTTTGGAAGTTGTTACAGTGGGAAGAAGACTATACGTTATCTCTTTTCAGCTCCCATGAGGTTTTTAAAAATCAAGTCAGAGGATGCAAAAAGAAGCCATTTAAACATAAACATGATTTTCTATTAAAGCATTTTGACTGTTCATCACACTCTGCTACATCAGAGAGCTTGACTTCACCAGGCACTTGTCATTTGGTTTCTTCCCTGTTTGTACTTTGGCAGTTTTGGTTGTTTCATCTTTAACTTTTTTTGGGCATGAAGAGAAGCTGTCTGGCATGGTACATCAGTTTGTTCCTGACACCGGGACGTGCTGGAATTGGCAAAGGAGCTAATTGACCCAGAGCTGACATTAGCAGATAACAGGAAGGCTGAACAAATTGCAGTGAAGTTGCTGTTTTATTTTTTGGGCCTTCATACTGTCTGTCATGGAACATGCTACATTTGAAAATGTGGAAGCCTTTTGGAAATACCCACATTAAAGCAAGAGTCTGCACACTCTAGAGATTGATGTTTAGTTAGTCACCTTACGTGGGCCAAACATGCTATTTGCTAATGGAAGATGCCAGACAGTTTAAAATGCCACCCTGTAATTTTTTTAAAACCCTGTCTTACTGCATCTGCTGTCTCCCATACACAGTGTAACGTCGTCTCTGATCCTAATATAAATTTTTACGCAGTAAAGGCTAGAACTAAATAATGAACAACAATTGGAAATTGTCTACAAATCTCAGTCATCTCTGTATGAAATCCATTCAAAAATCCAGATCCCCTTTTTAAAAAGTGAATGGGGCGTCGCGTGGCTCAGTGTTGGAGCTGGCCAACCATATGCTGAGGCTACAGTCCTCGTTGCAGCTGTCCTAGGTTCGATTCCCGGCCCAAGGCCATTTACTACATGTCTTCCCCTTCTCTCTCTGCCCTACTTTCTGTCCAACTATTAATGAATAAATGACACTGGTCCCAAGAAATAACATAAGAGAATAAGAAATAAATACGGCCATAAAATAAAGATAATTTCAAAATATCGAATTTACTTAAATAACTTTCTGATTACTGAATGTCCTTTTTTCAATAATGTATCAGGACCATCAGGATAAAGTATCAAACATCTTTTTAGGTAATAAGCCTATGATTGGCTGTTGAGTGTTACAATCGATCTGAACTTGCAGCAGGAGATGCGCAGTGTAACGATCCTTTGTTCACGGCTGTAAGAAGTACTTTAGAGCAGAAGTGTCTGACATCCATGTCCCCTTACACTCATGTTCACAGCAGGATCTCTTCATACATATGGCTCTCTGATGCTTAACCTACCAGGTGGCAGGGGGCACATCTGCCACTGCTGATGTGTGTGTATGTAGAAACATGGCACGCAAGGTTTTCATAATGACCCAATGGCAGTCTGAAATAAAAATGACAATAGTTTTCCTGCAGTTTCACCCTCATTTAGGAATGTTTTCTGGAACATGTGTGACACTGCTCTTTGTTTCCCAACCACATGAACTAGATAGAAGTTAAGCAAGTTTCCAGGGAAAATATTTGGAGAATCCTCCAGCAGTTAGTTTCACTAGACTCCATGAAGCTTTTTTTCTGCTTCTAAACACAGTGTTCAGATTGAGTTATCCTTACTTCAACCAGCTGGACACAGACAAATAAACTAGGCAAAACAACTCCGATCATAAAAAGAAAGTGGCCATCTGAATTGTTAGGATATCACCTTCTGATTGTTTCACAAAAGTTATGTTCAATATGGCCCACATGGAACAAAGAAATATGCTATGTTGAAATATTTTGGGAATGCAGGTAAACCTGCATTTCTTTTAGAAATGATGGGAGGAATTGGAACAAAAAAAAGTTTGAATTAATCATTTAACTGTGGTTAAAATTTAGGGAGCACCTAAACTTCTAAGGAAGAGTATACCATAATCTAGATGTGCATTACTGCAGCTGAAGCCCATCGTCTTGGAACTTCATGCTGTTTACTGATCACCATCAAAGACTGCCTGGTAGACCCTCTCAGTTTTAGTATTTAGAGCTCAAGAAAAGTTCATTGAGGTTGGAAATGATCTTTTTGTAACTTGAAAAGTTCTTGATGCCTCAAAATGTCCTTAAAAATAAACAACAATTGCAAGAGGTAAAAAACTGAGTGGAAAAAGGCAAGAACAATGAGGAAATATATGATTTTTGTAGGTACTGAGCTGCACCGTTTCCTCACCGTTCCCTCATTCTTCTTCTTCCATCTCCCTATCATAACCTCATTTATCTCTGCCTCTGTGCCTCCCTTCTTCCTGCCCTGCCTGCACTTCTTCCCTTTCTCTTGCACAGCGGGCTTAACTTGGCACCGGTGTCTCGACTGCGAAGCTCATGGGAGAAGTTGCCCAGTAAGTATGAGAAGCTCTTTGAGGACCTGCAGGACGTCTTTGACCCGTCCAGGAACATGGCCAAGTACCGTAACGTGCTGAGCAGCCAAAGCATGCAACCTCCCATCATCCCGCTGTTTCCTGTGGTCAAGAAGGATCTTACTTTCTTACACGAAGGTAGGAAGACTTGGTGAAGTTTCTTTATGTGTCTGTTAGTCTAAATTAGCCATGTACAGTGGCCCCTTAAAGTTTTCCACATTCTCTCACATTACAAACACAAACTTTATTTTATTTTAACAAGATTTCATGTGATAGGCCAACGTAAAATGGTCATTAATTGTGAATGGATAAAAAGGATACATGGTTTTCAAATGTTTGTACGAATTAAAACCTGACAAGTGTGGTGTGCAGTACTTTTTAGAAACTTCTCTTGCTGCAATTAGAGCTGCAATTCTTTTAGGGTATGTATCTACCACCTTTGAACATCTGGAGGTTGAAGGTTTTGCTCGTTCCTCTTTGTAAAATAGCCCAAACTCAGTAAGATTGGAAATCTGTGAAGAAATTGTTCAACTCTAGCCACAGATTCTCAGTGAGATTTAGTTAATGACGTTGATTAGGTCATTTTAACACATGAATATGATTTTATCTAAATAATTCAATTGTTTCATTATTGTTTTCTTCTCCCTGCTAATGAAATGCATGCCTTATTATGATATTGCCTCCACCATGTTTCACCATGGAGGTGGTATAATAAGGGTCACGTCCACTGTTAGTTTTTTGTAAAAAGAAATATTTTTATGTTGGCCAGCAAGTGAAAGTTTGGTCAAATGACCAGAGCAACTTGTTCCAAATGCTTGATGTTGCCTACATGATCTGTGGCAAACTTTAAATAGGACTTGCTGTTCTCTTAAAAAAAAACAAAAAACAAGGGTCTTCACGGAAACATTATGTTTATGCAAAAATAAAATTACACACAGATAAACTCTATTTACTAATCAGTTGACTTGTGGAACAAAAAGGTTGAGCTGAATTTTATTTACAGGTATCGGTGTAAAAGGGGCTGAATGCAAATGCACACCACACTCCAAACTGAATTTGGATAAATGTTTGAAAACCATGTATCCTTTTCCTCTCACTTTACAAATATTCTATCACCTAAAATCCCAGCAAAATACATTGAAATGTGTGGTTGTAACATGACCAAACTTGAAAACATTTGAATACTTTTTCACAGTACTGTAGATGTTAGGTCTTACTTACTTCCACTATGCAGCACAAAGTCAAACTTAGGCTCAAGAGACCTGCAACACGTATTTTTAACTTTCCACAGAGTCAGGTCAAAATTACCCACACAAACTTCTCTTTAAGGGTTTGGTATTTTCTGCTAAAACAGAAAATGTCCCCAATTGTGCAAGTTCCAAAAATACATTATTTTTGCTGAAAAAGTGATAAATTGTAAAAACAAAACCAAAAAAAAACCAGCCTTTTAAAAAATGGAGATTTTCTTTGTGAACATATTTTTGCAGCTTGTATTTCGGGAGTCCCAGAATATGAATCTTTCATTAAATGCTGACAGCTCACTGCGAGTTAAACTGGTACTCTTGTCTGTATGTGTATGCTCACCTGCTTCCTCTCAGGCAACGACTCCAGTGTTGACGGCCTCGTGAACTTTGAGAAGCTGAGGATGATCGCGAAGGAAATCAGACATGTGGTGCGGATGACCTCGGCCAACATGGACCCCGCCCTCATGTTCAGGCAGAGGTTAGTTGTCATATATGCATCACGCTACCTGTACTACTTTCTTATTTTAATTCGATGCAGTTGTTGGAGCCGGTTTCAGACACATATTAAAGGTGTTTTCATGTGGCTCAGATTTTATTGCATGCCAGCTTTCAAATTGTGACCAACTCTTGTTAACTTACAGAAATCATTAAACTCTGGTAGTTTTATTTAAAATCTATAGCTCACTGAAATCTAGAGATTCCTTTATCCTTGTTTGTCTTTCAAATTGGCTCTTCCTCCTGTTTACCATCAGATTGCAGGGAAATTCCTCAGAGAATGCCGAGTTGGCATGGTAGACGTTAGGTTTTGACAGAGTTCACGTCTGAAGCCTAAAAAAATGTTGGCAAAAAGGGAAGCAGGACTACCATACATCCACCAGCCAACCTGGATCCCTCACCTATGGGATCAGGTGCACACTCAAGGTCTTGTCCAATCAATTCCCATTCGCTTCCTTTCCTGTTGATGTTTGGATTGCAATCCTTGTCTGGAATGTAACCGCCTTGGAGCACAAGAAATGGACTGAATGGAAGTGGAGGTGGAATTGATGACAGCTGCAGTGTGTAGTTGGTATCACTCATTTTTTTTTTGTGCGTCTCTGTCACAGTTTGTCACTGCTGCGGTGCATGACTGCCCCCTGCAGACCCTCCCTTCTTACTACAAATTCAGGAGACACATGATTTTAAAGTCCTCTTAAAACATCCTGTCACATACAATAAATTCTGCTAATTACAATGTCACAACACTGATTTTTTGGGTTCATAGGGGGAGATGTGCCACATGTGGTGTCCTCCCATCTCTGGTCATTTCCTGTTTGTTTGTGGTGGCATGAACTCTACATAAGTCTTGTCTCCTCCTTCTCTACACCCCCCCAAATCTTTAAATTTGTCTTCAAGTCACGCTTCAATCTTCCCGCCTCTTGCTTGCAGGAAGAAGAGGTGGAAGAGTTTAGGGTAAGTTATGGCCTGGTTATCAGTTTTTAACCCAGTTATAGTCTGGACCGGCTGAAATTTTATCCACCCTGCATCCCCACAGCCATAAACTCTGCATGTGTCCTGTTTTCTGTGTGTCTGCTTCTGTGTGATTAACCTTTCCATTTTCAGTGCTCATTCACATGAACCACACTGAAATCCATTGTTCACCCGTTAATTATCTGTCATGTTCATAAGATTCTGAAGTCCGATAGTAGCTTGTAATAGTGCTTATGAAAGATTTTATGATACACGACTGGTTGCGTATTTGCTGTCTTTATTTTAATCCAGTTATGTCCATCAGCCAAGAGCGAGCGTGAGAATGTGCATATTAACCCTGAATATATGCAGTTAGGAGGCAAAAAAGTCTGTTTAGCAGTAATGAATTGTTTCCTCACGTTATTAGAAGGTGGTTCTACAAAGTATTGATTCAGAGGGCCAAATACAAATGCATGGCACATTTTTCAGATTTTGATATGTGAAAAAGTGTAATTTTCTAAAATATTCACAATTTTGTGCCGCTTTGATTTTTGCGCATGATATAAAGTCCCAAAAAATACGTAGTTTGATGTTGTAATGTTACAAAATGAGAATATGTTTAAGGGGGTTTGAATAATTTTGCAAGCCACTGCATATTAATTAATTAATAATTAATGCCCATAAGTAGTGGGTTAATTTTTACTGTACTGGTGGTGACTTGGCAGAGGTAAAGTGAAGGGCTCCTCTGTGTCATTTGACAGAAGCTGCTTGTCAAAGAAGCTAAGAAGAAACAGAAAACATGACGAATGGGCCAAAAATATTGATGTCTATCATCTCCACATGACTGAACACAGCAGAATAATCACACAATAGACTTTAAGGGTGGATCAGTTTGTCCACTCGTTTTTTTTTTCATTTGGTCACAAGCCAAATGTTTTTTTGGACAAAGTAAAAATGAAAAGTAAAATAAACTGTTGCAAGCATTTGCAAATACTATTTGACTCTGGTTTTATGTTTGTTCACATCTGCATTTCCACGTTGAGTGTTCTGCATCTTGTGTTTTCCTAACCCTTTTTGCCCCCATTGGACAGAATGTCCTGCTGTTCTGCACTATGTTAGCATGGCATAATAGGGAGTGCTGTCTCCCTCTCAGTTGCATGGTTCCATTTTAAAATGCTGTGCTACAAAACAATATACTGATTTTACTGAAGTGTTGTTCAGTTATTAAATAGAGTGTCCTGTTTTATTTATGCCAGATTTAATTATTTATTCCCTTCCTTGCTCATTTTGCCTCTTTGTTTTCTATACATTTATTTTTCTGCACCTTATTTATTCTCTGCATCCCTTTCAATCAAAATATCTTTAAATTCTCCCTTTCTCTGCCTTTTCGTTTCCCTCCATCTCCTTTGTGTGTCCTCTTTTTACCTCTACCTTTACCTATCTTCATTTTCCTCCTCCGACTCCTTTCTCATTTTCCTCCTCTACGTCAGGTCTTTGAGTCAAGGCAGCACCAACTCCAACATCCTGGACGTGCAGGGAGGAGCCCACAAGAAGCGAGTGCGCCGCAGCTCACTCCTGAACGCTAAAAAGCTGTACGAAGACGCTCAGATGGCCAGGAAGGTGAAACAGTACCTTTCTAACCTCACGGTGGAGACGGATGAGGATAAGCACCAAATCATGTCCCTGCAGTGTGAGCCTTCATACAACACCCGTGAGTCAAACGGACCATCAAAGTGACTGAACATGTTCTGGATGTAACTGTAATGTAAACTGTGGATAATGCCCCTGATTCTGGCCTGATATGTTGCGATTTATGTCAGTGAATTCAGGATTTAAGAAGGAAACTTTCAAGATTAATTATTGTGACCAAGCATGCACAGGGCAAGAGCTCGACCGTTTTACCAAAAATTAAATGCAGTTTGACTCACCATTACTTCCGTTTGTAATATTTGCCCACACTGCCACCTAGTGTGTTTGCAAATGTCCTACAATGAATCCAGCACCCTCCACATTTAATGGTACCCCTGCTAAAGATGTAAAGATGTAAAACAGTCAACAGTAAATGTATATTTTAATGCAGTAGCATTATCTGAAACTGAACTAAAACTTGCTCTTGTTTATCGCAGTTCAATTCATAATAAACTCTCAAATTATTGCGGAACTGCTGACTGAACGGTGGATAGGACTGATGTCTGTGTCACATCATAATAATACTCCTAGGAAACAGGAAGTCATGTATTACTAATGAAAATGTCCGAGACGCTCGTATAAAAATAATTAAGGTACATTCATTTAATAGGAGTTTTTAGGGATGCTAGGTATTATCTGTTGAACTCCAGATGGGGAACCTCGTCCTAAACACTGTTAGCTCAGATTAAATGAATTTGCACTGTACTGCGACACGGAATAATTAAAATAATTACTTAAATACTGAAATAGTTATATTTATGCTCAACATATCAGTTCAAATTATCTTTAATTAATGATTTCCTCATTTAATTGTTTAATTTTCTATTTTGAAACATTCAAATAATTGTAGGTAAATTTCTTCATTTAATGTATGTATTTCCAATTTTATCAAATTATCAAAAACATCATAGGTATGTAAATATTAATTCATCACAAATTTATTGGAACGTGTTACTTTTGACCTTCCATTGCCTCAAATTATTGCACAAGTATTTTGTTTTAAAGAACATTTATTTATTTATTATTAATTTCCCCATTGAATCAGTGTTTTTTAACTTGCAGGTTATTTTTTGTCTGAGAATATGCTACTGCCATAAAAGATTCATTTATTTTAAATCTATTTACATCTAAGCAGCCATTTTTCTTAAACACGAATGAGAACCTAAATGCAGACGTAATTTTCCTACATAATTATGCAGATTCTGCTTTGTGTGCGAACCGTCAAGGTTTCTTGCAAGAATATAGTTAAAAATGCAACATAATATGAACAACTCCTAAAACTGAATCTCTGAAAGCATAATTGAATAAAATATACGAATATTCTTAATGGTAGATATATTCTATTTAAATGATCCTTACAGCTGGCTCTCCAAGTGTTGAGCAACTGATGTGAGAAGTTAGTTGGAAAGTGAGTGCCTAAATGTACATTTCTCTTTAACTGTTGTTTTCAGTGAGCAAAAACCTGAGCGAGAGGCGGTCCAACAAGTCGGACATGTCTCCAGTGTCCCTCAGGGCAACCCTGCCCTCTGGGAAAACTCAGAACAGAGTGTCACAAGTCCTTCAGGTCCAGGTGCCACTGAACCCTCTACGAAAGAAGAGCACCGCCAAGGACTTTAGCACACCCAGTGAGGACTCCTCAGCTAAACTTCACCTTCAATAAAGCTTTTTTTCTTGCATCGTACATTGTGTCTAGTACAAGTAGAACTTCATGATCTTTTGTAAAACCTTTTTTCTTCTTTTCGATAGACTCCAGTTCTCCCCAGGTGGTGAAGAAACCTGCAGTGAACTCGTCAGATGAGTGGTGCGCCAAGAGACCATCGGATGACACGGTTTCCATCGTCTCATCCCTTCACTCCAGCCCCACAGTGTCGCCTCAGGGCTCCCCACGCAAAGGTATGCAACACTTTTCACCCTCTAAATTCATTTTTCAGCTAACTTACAAGCTTTAGTTTTTTGGTTTTTGGAAAAGTTACAAAAATTTAGATTTCCGACTAATAATCTCTAATTCCGGCTTTGATTTTTCTTTTAGTGGGAGGTGTGGCAAAATCACAGAACTCCAGCCAAATGAACTTATCGGGATCTTCATCATCATTGACCAGTGACGCCAGCACAAAGACGGGCACAATCAGTCTGCGCAGCTACGGCATAGGTGGGGCCTTACTCCACAAGAAGGTCCTACGGATGACCAGTCAGCATAGCAGAGAGAGCGGCAGGGACAGACAGACAGACCTTCTGGAAACAACTGAGGATGAAGCAGAAGCAGCTCAGGAAGGGCTTTTTTCTTCAGAGCGAAGCAGAGGAAGATCCAGGCAGCAGAGCAAATCGGGTGCTCAGGCAGATGCAGGAGAGATGTTACTGAGGGCAAGAGCAGGAACCCCAGCACAGACATGTGTAGGGAGAGAAAGAGAGCATCCAATGATTCACTGTTGGTCACCTCCTCCACAACCTGATTTCAGGAGTCCTCAACCCTCAGGGTCACCCATCAGGGCGAGGCTGTTGTCACCTTTCAGGGTACTGAGGGAAAGAAGTCAGTCCAGAGGGAGGCCACTTCTAACGAGTGAGGAGGGAGCTGGAGAGACTGCGCCCTCCTCACCTCAGCATGAGACACAAAGACAGACAGAGGAGAGAGTCAGGAGATCCGTCAGCCCCAACCCTTTCCTCTGGCTGTGCAGAGAGAGACACAGCAGGAGGAAGACAATCTGAACCTCCAACAGAGTCAGGGATAACAAACAGAGCCTCTACTGTGTTACTTTTTGATTTGTGAAGCCACGAAATGAATGTTAAGAATATTTAACAAAAATAATGTGGCACAGAGAATAAATGTTAAGAAAGGGAGTCAGTAACAAGAGATAGAAAACCATTCCAATGTGTTTGCAACATGTGATTAAGTGGGTAATGTTTAAGTTTTTCTAACTGGCCAATCACCGTCAGGGCTGATCAAGCTGAAAATCAAGTCAGCAGTCATTTTCTCATTACATCTTTAGTTAATTTTCTGTGTCAAAGCAAGAATCCTGTCATAAACGGAGAACATTTATCTTTTTGAAAAAAGGTTAGAAATGAACAAAAGTTATCTCTGAAATTGTATCTGACAGGCGTAATTTGTTCATGCTTGTTTGTTGTGTTCAATGAGTTGACTGAGTTTTGCTGGTTCTAGTGATATAAAACTCAAGCTGTGAGTTCAATCTTGTTTTCATTGTAGTACAAACTACACAGTCTCAGTAGATGATTAGCTAATCATAATTCACACACATTAGCCATAATTGCCAACAGAAAGAACTTAATTAGTTCTAAGTGGATTAATGGAGGTATGGTCTGACTGCAGGGTGGTTTAAAGTGCAGGTAGTGTACAGAACAGTTGGACAGCTTGGTGCTGTTAACATCATTCACCTTTTTTGATCAGTCTGCTTTTTCATTCATCTTTCAGTCTAATTAACCTAAATGTCCTTTCTCTTCAGGTTGTCCCCTCCTTCCTACCGGCAAATCAGACAACCTTTCTGACTCGAGTCACAGCGAGATCTCCTCCCGCTCCAGTATCTGTTCAGTCGACTCTGCGCAGGCCTCTGGGCCTGACGACCGCTGTAACCGGACCTGTTCCAGTACTACAGCTTCTGCCACTATTGCTCCTAATGCTACCGCTGCAACGGCTGCTGTGGTTGCTGAGGGCACAGCGGCATTAAATGCACACTTAACTGCTGATTACAGCCAGCCCAGCACAAGGTAATTGGCTCTGGTTCAGTTCATTTTATCTAATCTGTCTGCTTAATTATCTGAGGTTGAAAGGCATGCTTGTAAAATAGACGTCATAATGAGATGAATGGGATTTAGATTTTAGTGGAACACATCACACATTTGGCCTCGTTTAGGTTTAAACCTTGTCCTGAAAACAGGACATTTAAAATATTGCTGAGTAATAGATTTTCATATTAGGATAAAGAACTATTATTTTTCTCCATAGTAATCACATACAGTGCTGTGAATAAAGTATTCATATCCTTTTGAACCTTTTGACATTTTTTCATGTTACAGCAACAAGTTAAAATATAGCATGTATTGGCTTGTATTTTTTATACATGCCCCCTAGAGTTAAGACTTCCTTTTGCTGTAATTTGCCGTTTTCTCTTTTGAGTGTGTCTTCGTTAGTGTTGCACATTCGGAGCGTGAAATGTTTGCCAGTTTTTCTTTGCAGAAGAGCTCAATCAGATTGAAGCGTTCGTGAACTGCATCTCTGTCAGCTTTCTACTCAGAAAACAAGAAAGAAATAATGAAGTGATTTATTTTAAAATATTATTTACATTTTGTGTTCATGTTGTCCAAATAAATAAATTGTCCATAATGAGGGTAACAGCGGATTTCTCCTCGTATCATTTTAATAACAAGCATCGTCGTCAGTTTTCTTCTTCTGCTTGTGATATTTTTTGCGGTTTTCTTTAACTGTATCGTGTTTGGTATCACCTTTTGACTGGGAGTACCATTGTCACTATTGGTGCACACAGTAAGCACCATCGCAAATATCTGGCCAGTACACAGATGTCCCAGTGACCTCTGGTGGGCGCGTCTAGATGACAGAGCTGATGGAGGTATGAATTAGTCTTAATGATGGATTTGGTTCTCTGAGGCCCGAGGTTAAGTTAAGCACATGAGGACTCTGTTTACTAAATGATTTCTGGAGACGTTTGGTTGCACTGAATTTTTTAGGTGTATCAGAGGCGGTCAGGATATTTCGATTTTTATTTGTGGAAGAAAATTTCAAAACAATGTGTGATCTTCCTTCCACTTCACATTTGTGCATTACTTTGTGTTGGTTTATTATATAAAATTGCAACAAAATGCATTAAACATTGTAGTTGTAACATGAAAAAATGAAGAGATTCTGTATGCTCCTTTAAACTTGTACCAGTACATTTTGGTAAATTCCCCATCACTCCTGACTTTCAAGAACACAAGTTTTTTTCCTCTTTCTATTCACCTCAAACTTTTGCATTAAACCTCCACCCCAAAGCATTTGCTGCCTTTTGCCACTCCTTTTCTTCTCCCAACTGCTTCCAATTACATCCCATCCTCATTAAAAACACCTAGAACTGGAAGTCGTAAAAAAATAACTGCTGTTTATTAGCATCCCCACGTTTTACTGCTGTCCTCTCTCCTTCTTTTATCTGCGGTGTCGTGTTCTCACACCGGCAGCTTTTTAATCTGGCTGAGTAAACAACACCGCTTTTTTACTGTCTACTGTTTCTTTATTGTCCATCCATAATCAGGCCTTTCTGTCTCGTAAAGAGAAAACTGAAATATCTACCTCTCTGATATTATATTACCTTGGCAGCCTTGCTTTGTAACAGCGACTTGTTTTATGAAATATGGCTCGGTTTTCATTGACTGGCTTGTTTGTCCTGTGAAACACTTGTCAGTGAATCAAACAGCTGGTCTGAAAAAATAAAACCGAGGGGAATCTTTTTCCCTAACCTCTAGTGGAAAGTTATTTATCAGGCAGGGCCGGCTGTCAGATTTCTGCTCAGTCAGAACAAAATAATAACATTAGAGAGGGAGCATTACTGAACAAACGGCATCAGAAAGGCCAAGAAACACAGCAGACAGGTCAGGAAAAAGGTTCTAGAGAAGATGTTCAAGCTTTGAGTCACGAGAAGTCCCATTTGCCAGTTTGCCACAAGGCTTGTAATAGTCACAGCAAACATGTGGAAGAAGGTGTTCTGGTCAGATGAGACCAAAACTGAGTTTTCCGCCTACATGCAGAATGCTGTGGTTGGCAGAAAACTAACCCCACAACTCACTATGACTACAGTATCCCCTTGGTGAAACAGGGCAGTGGCAGTATGATGCTTTGGGGATGCTTGTTCTTCAGCAAGCAGAGTTGATGGATAGACAGAAGGAGCTAAATACAGGTTGATCCTGGAGCAAAACCTGTTGGAGTCTGCGATAGATGTAAAACTTGGGTGGAGGTTTACCTCCCAGCAGAGCCATGACTCTAAACACACAGGTAGCGCTAGAATGGAATGGTGTAGATCAAAGCATTTACATGAGTGAGAAGGTCCTAGTTAAAGTCCACACCTAAATCCAACTTTGAATATGTGAGGAAACTTAAAATCTGTTCACAGATGCTCTCCATCCAATCTGACTGAGCTTGAGGTGAAGAATGGGGAGACGTCTAAGCCACTAGATGTGCATAGATGGTGGAAACATGCTTCAAAGACATGTAGCTGTAATTCTATCAAAATGTTTTTCTGTAGAGTACTGTCTTAGGGGGGGAAGTTACAAATGTGTGTCACACTTTTTATATTTTAGCTACATTCTTTTTTACTTATATTGATCCAGAGCCATGATTACTGATGTCTCACATGTGTAGGGTTTCAAAATTTAGAATTTTAAACATTCTGGTTTTCTGTCAGTGTTAGAATGATTTTGTTAATGTTGTGAAGGTGTAAAGTTATTTAATGTGCCACATTTTATCTGAAAGTTTTCATCACTTCTTTGCTTTTTATTTGATAGTTCTTCAGTTGTGGCTCGAGGATATGCAGCACGACCTTTCAGCTCGTCTCTCTCCACGGAGGAGCTGACACCGGACCACACGTCTCTGGACTCAGTGGTCGACAGCGGCCGCGGCAGCTGGACGTCCTGCTCCTCCAACTCCCACGAATCCTTCCAAATACTCCCCACCTCCTCGTGCCGACCCTGGGACCACGGCATCTACGGTCACCCCCTCTCTCTGCCACACATGCACTTGAGTGGATTGAAGCACACGCCATTGTGCCGGACGGTAGCAGAAGCAGAAGCCGCCAGGCCCTTGTGGGCCAACGACTTTCCTGCTAACCGCCACACCAGAGACTCCAGCTCAGATCTGAGCGAGCAGGTGCGGGAGAGCTGGACATCATCGGGCTCCCTGTCAGATCACTACGAGGGGAATTATGGAACGATAAAGCGCCGAAACACCTCGGAGCATCCTTCCTCGCCGACCAACGAGGAAGGAGGACAAAGCACAGACGCCTCCTACAAAACGGTGACATCAAGCACAGAGAAGGGCCTGATAGGTGAGGGAACAGGATAAACGCAGTTCAGCAGTGGTCACGTTCATCTCCTCTCCTGCATGTGTGTTGTTAGTCTGCCGAGGGAGTTGATCTTGTAGTAATAATCACATTAGTGACGAGAGTTGATTGACTCATGCAGAAAGGATTATTTCTTATTTTAGGCATTAGGCTGATGTTAAGATTTAGCTATTTTTCTTGTTCCTTTTTCTAAACAAATCTATATAATAAATAATAGGCACATCATCATCCATTACAGCTTTAGGTATTTTGTTATGCACTGCAGGCATCTACCTTATTGGTTGTATATTTTTCTATTAATTTTCCACGTTTGGTGCATGTATAGTTGTGTGTTGTGCTCATGAAGCCTCACGTTAATTTATTTTTTTCATTTTTTTCCTTTGTTTGCCGTTTACACTCCACCTGGATATCACAATCCCCTCATCCACTCCTTTCATTTCCTCCATCCTTCCTCTGTTTTCACCTACACATCCATCCAGTGTACTGTGTCACCTCCCCCACTAAGGATGAGCGTTACCGGGCTCCCCCTCCCACCCCTCCAGGCTACCAGGGTCTGGCTCTGGGCGATCTCGGGCTCACGGACGGAGTAGTCAGCGGGCCGGGGTCTCCCCTCCCCCGACCTCCCCACCTCAGACCTCCGGACTACAACGTGGCGCTGCAGAGGAGCAAGCTCCTGCAGAGCCCCGGAGCGGCCAGTGGTCTGGCTGAGGCGCGGAGGCTTCACCTCCAACACCAAGATGGACGAGCAGTCAGCTCCACGCAGGGCAACTCCATAGCGCCCAGCATCTGCCACTCGTCGCAGGACCTGGCTAATAGTGAGGATGGTAGGATGCTTTTATATTTTTAGTAGTCGAAATAATTTGATCCTCTTACCGTTAACCCCAATATTGTAAAAAAACAAACATTACACTAAAACTACTTGAAATCTATAAAACCATCATCTATTGGTTTTTATTTCAAAAGTCCCAATAAAAAAGATTTATTTCTCTCACAAGCAGTTTTAACTAAATCACCAAACGCAGTTTTAAAGTGATGGTTTTCATACCTAATTTTTTTCCCTTTTAGGTTTTACTTGTGTTTTTTGATATCACTGCTTGGAACAAATTTAAATACTGTTTACTGCTTGAAAAATATAAATATCAATGTAACATTACCCCATTAAGACCTGTGTTGCTGGAAAGCTGTTTCTCTTCATACAACTATGATAAAAAGTAAAAACAACATTACAAATGTACATTTTTTTTATCAATTTTGACTTGCGTGCATGAAAACAGTAAGACAACAGAGAACTTATTAACGTCTTAAAATTTAAAAATACTAAATGATAAAACGACATACACCTGCCACCAGGACAATGTATGAATGCTATGCTAGGTGGTGCTAATTGAGAATCTGGTCTCATTTGTTTTGCATCACCTCACATATTTTCCATGTTTGACTCCACCAGTTGTTAGAAAATTGCAAAAATAGTGACCCTTACAGCTTTTCATATGTTCACCACTGACGCTCCGATGCTGCTGTACATCACATGAAAATCGAAGGGCTTTTCTTTCGCAGTGGTGGAGATTAAATTCATCTACTTTTCTCTCATGGACCGCAACAAAAAGCAGTGAATACACAGATGAGCGTAATCTGGACAAGACTTGTGAACACACTGCAATAAATTATGATAATTACTTTTTAATTATTTGATTGAATCTTTTTTTATTTTTTATAATTAACTCAAATGACAAAATATGCCCAAATAAGCTGTTTTATTTCACTTTTTCTTTTAAAATAACCCTTCAAACCACTCCATAACATGTAAACAAATGTTTACAGTTTGGCCACTCCCAGCATGACTTTTTAAAAATGAAGTCTTAATTATATATGTTTTAAAAAAATAAAAGCCTTGAATATTTAGCATTTTGTAAATGTTAAACAGGATTAGACTGAACTGGAAATAAGGAAAAATAGGCTGCAGTTCAGCCACGATTTCAGCTTCACTACTTAAGATGTAATGATTGGTGTAACTTTTTTATTAACTTTGTGTGTTAGTTATAAAATATTCTGGGTTCAATTTGATTGTTTTAGACAAACTGCCAACATCATGTTTACCTTCACATAACTTGAGGTATTTACATATTTTAGACCACTTTATCCTTAGCTATGCTCATATACCCCAACTTATTTGACACTGAAGCAGATGCTTTTTAAAACATGCTCACCAGTAGATCCTTAGTTTTCATTCCTCTGTTTCTTTGTTTTAGTTTCAGACTTTAAAATCACACTAAATGTGTAAAATTTTGTCACACCTCTTTTCCAGATGAACAAGTGTCGGCGGTGTAACATTACGTCCTCACAACTCGGATCAGGTGACCACGCTGATCAGATGTAGGACTTAACTATCAGCCTGTGGTCATCATCAACAGAGCACATTGTCCAACTCCGCCCGCAATCCAGTGGGTCATGTGACCTCTCTACACATCTCGGGAGTCACAAACTTTGTTTCAACAACCAGAGATTTAAACATTTTTTTTAAATGAGAACTTCCGAACAAAGCTGAAAGAGGTGAGTGACGGGATCACATCGCAGGAGACGGACGATATTTATGCCTCGCTGGAAAAACAGACCACCACGTACCTCCATTCGCTCTCCAAGCTCACTCATCTGCAGATGTTTTTTTGTTCTTACAGTTTATTTGCTTTAACTTGTTTCAGTTCTTGCTTTTATCGTTTGGGTTTTTGAGCTTGGAAATGTGAACTGCTTGAAGTCATTCTGTGTAAGCCAACTTTAAAGGAAGATTGAATGTAGATGGACATACAAAAGGAGAAAAATAGATTTTGAGATTTTTAGGTTGTTCTCTAATAGTTAATATCCAAAAGGCACTGCAAAGGTTCTGAAATAAATGTATAAAAACTTAACTTGGAAGTAAAGCTCCGCGCTTTATTTTTCAGGGGGTGAAAAAAAAGGACAAATAATCCTCACCGTAGCTGCGGAAAACACACTTGTCTGTAAGACAAAGAGCATCCCTCCAACCATTTTTCTGAAACTTTGCATCACCTTCACCCCACCACCTCTCCCACTGCTCGTTCGGCCTGCCCCCTCCTGCACGTTCTATTACACCTGTATTATAACATGTTTTTAATGAGCTGAAGAACAACTGCCTCGCTGCTTCCCGTTGAGTAAAACGCACGCGTTCATGTTATTGCAGCAGCTGTAATAAAAAAATAAATTAACACTGTGTGGCGACACGTGCATGCACATAGACTTGCACACACACAGCAAAATATAAAGGAACGTGTTTACGTCAGCGCTTACGTATTTTGTTTACAGTGTTTATTAGACTAGTTGTGTATGGAATTACGAGCTGGAGAGCGGATCGCTCCGGGTTTAGTTGTAAATTTGTTTATAATGCAGCAGGATTATGCTGATGCAGCATTATTTTGTTCTCACGGTGTACCTCTCTCGTCCTGCTTCTCATCCAAAGGAAGGTGCAACAAGAGCAAAAGGTCTGCCTGACTTACATCACTCAATCCTTGTTGCTAATCCACGTGTATTTTGTAAAATATTTAAAGAAAACGCTTGAAGATTTATTTGTATTAAAAGCAGGAGCAGATTTGTACAGTGAGATAAAAAATGTTTGTTTTTACTTTTATTTGGACAGAGAGGGGTGTAACTGGAATCACTTGTTCTTTTCCTCCCTCTGTCGTGTGTTTGCTTCTTGTAATTTGTTTTGCCACAAAAAGACTTGAAATGATCGATGCTCACCGCAGATATATACATTTGTACATATATATTTTTGCTGTTCCTTCGCCATAATTTAATGTAAACTGAGTGTATAAATGTGCAGAGAAGGTTCTCTATAGAGGCTATTTTTGAACATTTTTGTTGAAAGAAAAACAAAGTGGTGATGGCTCTGCTGCTGTTTTAGGGGCAGGAGTCTTTAAAGGAATTAGTGTTGATTCTTGTCATTTTTTTATGACACCTCTCTCTTCCCACAGCCCCCTTGATGCTCTGTGTTTGCTGCCCCTTCGGATCTTTGCGTGTAATTGCTGCTGAGTTTTGGGAGGATGCAGCAGCGTGTGTGTTGTAGTGTTGTATTTGGGAGGTTGGGATCAAAATAGGTTTTCTTTTTCATTTCAGTCTCTAGGCGCTGCACTGCTCGCACATTATTTCCAACACAAACCCTCTGTAGTCTGCAGTTTTGCTTTGATGGCTTCTGCCTACTGGATGGCTGGCTCCTTTTGAGTCTTTTGCCAATGGTCTCATGACACAGACAAGTTCAGGCAAGCTCCAACACTGAAAGGAGGTTTTTGATGCAATACATCCTTGTCTGTTTGAACTGAACTGAAGCCTTTTTACGTTTCCCTTGCTGAATCTGTTTTCGACCCTGTCACTTCTGCTTGGCATATAACTTTCAACCTGTCAGCTCACTCTGCCTGATGCATTTCTCTCCAATGCTGAAGGTTTTTATGAATCGTAAGACTGCAATATGACCCTCAACTTAGCCTTCTTTTTAATTCATCTTTAAAATTACTTTGAAGTTTTGCACAACATCTCTGGTAAAATACAGATTTTGTTCCATTCAGATTTATCTTTAAAAAGTATAATAAAATAAAATTATAAGTACAGAATTCAAAATAGATTTTTTCCAAATCTCCCTTGAGTGAGTGATCATAGATTATTTGTATAATGACCAGAGGGATTGTAATGTTATGTCTCTGGGAGAGCAGTCGCTGTTAGGTTTTGATTATTTTCTAAAACGAAATCAAAATGATTAACAAGTTCAGTTTTTACTCCCCTAAGTAACTGAGGGTTAGCAATAAGCGCAACTAGCATGGCTAAAACAGCCTTTTCCATGTGAGTGCTCCAGAGAATGTAGATCCTAAACATAAGTCCTAGATTTCTGAAAAGCTGCCAATGTTTTCAAATCCTGCATGTTCCATTACAGATGGGGGTTAAAAAATTATAAAAAGATAAAAAGAGCAACTCTGCTTTACTTGTACAGCCTCCCTGTTACCTGCTTGAAGTCTTGCTCTCTCTCACTCTGCCGCAGCCTGAATGAACTGCAGACATGTCTCGATGTGTCTCAGGAAAAACAGTTTCCTTTTGAATAGCTCCTCGCTAATAACTTTAAACCTTTAAGCTCAGTGATAACCTGCATTCAGAATAACTTGTTAGGGGTTGATCAAAATTGAAAACATCCAATTACTCTTGCTTCTCTACAGTATTATTGCACTGTCTTGAATCTTTGAGCTTAAAAGTTCACGTCTTGATGATGTCCTTTGGATGAATTATTTTGGTCACACATGAAAGCAAAATAAATCAAGCAAAAGTTTTATTTCTGTTTCTTCCCACATTTGGATTTCTTTTTTTCTTTTTTTTGCTTTATTCCTTACATTCTTAGAACTTAAAAAATGCTAAGTAGTGTTTGCTTTGCTATCTGCCTCCTAAAGCTTGTAAAGCTTTACCTGACCCCTTTGTTTCTCACTCCTCTGAAAGAAAAGTCTGAACACAACATGACTGTTTCTTTGAACATAAAATGAGAAAAACATCAGCTCCCTCAACTCAGTCAGAATATGATTTAGCCCACCACACTTTTATCTGTTTTCCCCCTTGTTTCCTAGAATGAAATAAGAGAGATGTGAATGTGGCTTTTTTATGGGGTTTTTTTGTGAACATTTTCTGGCATTACAGCAGAAATGCATAATAAGCTTAAATGTGGAGAGTGAGCAGCACAATCTTGTACAAAGAGGTATTAACTCAGTCTGTGGCTTAACGTTGGCTTTTTCTCTCACGCGTATAGATGTTGTAACTTATGTCTTTTAGAAAGACAACCATGATTTTAGCTTGTACGCTTTTTATGTATTTTTTACAAGTGATTGTAAATAGTTGTTATATTTTTGTTTAAAAGAATGTTTAAAAAAGGAACGATTAACTTTTATTTCTCGGAGTCTACTGATATTAATTTGGACTATGAATAAAATGTTAAACTGAAACATTTGGTGTCTTATTGTTTCGGTTCAGTTGCTACACTTTATTTCTCCTTCAAAGACAGTTATAAGAAAGTATACCTCAACCGTGTTATCTATTAAAGATTCAGTCTATTTTAAATTAACTGAGCATTTTGCCTAAAACGACCTTTAGAAGGCTTTGTTCAGCTGAATCTGGTCTTTAAACAGTTACGGACATATTCGGATTATTGCCAGATGATGGAGCTAGACAAAAATGTTATTTAAGAAATCTGAAAACTAAACATAATCATAAAAATATAAATTATTTGAAAGAACTATGCAAAATTTGCTGGATGGATCTAAACTGGTAAATGTTTATCTTTGTGTGGGTATTTTTTGGGGTGTTTTATCCCCTTTTACCATTAAACCAAATGTTCTTAAAACACTTCTTGTTTGGCATAGTTTCTACTTTCTCCCACTTTAGATGATTACAATTTCACACAGGTGACTATCCCTTATGTTGTTTGTCTTTTCATCCACTGACTGCTTTGTTCAGCTTTTTATCAGATCTGAGCCGAACCGGGGAGCGCTCAAGGTCAGCCCGTTTTTATTGCTCATTAAAGGTTCACTGTCACACACACACAGGATGGCTGAATGGCCTCCTTGTGTGTGTGTGTGTGTGTGTGTGTGTGTGTGTGTGTGTGTGTGTGTGTGAGGAAGAGTTTTTGGATGCACCACTGCCTGTTCTGTGTGGTGCATTCCTCCTACATGTGATGCATAAAAAAAATCTAATTGTTATCTTTTCCTTTTTCCTAAAGGCCAGATTTTTGGCATGCATGTCTAAAAGTCGTTCTGTCAACAGATTCTTCAACCTGAACTGGGGATCTCTGCAGCTCCTCCAGAGTTACCCTGGGCTACTTGGTTGCTTTTTTGATTAATTCTCTCCTTGCTCAGTAGATTAGAGGGAAAGCCATGTCCTGTCACTCAGTTTCCATTTTCCGATGATGGACTGAACTGTACTCTGTGAGATGTTGGAAGCCTATCTTAATATTTTATAACCTAAACCTACTTTAAACCTCTCCAACTTCATCCCTTAACCTGCCTCCTGTGTTCGTTCATTCTTACGATGCTCTTTGTTCACTGATGTTCTCTAATATACTTCTGAGGTGTTCACATAACTGCAGAGTTTATACTAATATTTGGCTTCTCACTGTTGGACTCTAGATACTGATTAGGGGACTTCTAAAGGTAACTGGTTCTACGTTTGTTTTATTGATGGGTGTTAGTTGGAAGGAGGAGAAATACAGATGCGCGCAACATTTTGAGATTTTTTTTAGAAAATGTAAACCATCAGTTATTTTTTTCCTTCCACTTTGACAATCTGCTACTTTGTGTTGGAACATATCACAAAAATACATTGGAAAATTTCTTTTTTTTTTTAAGGCATAAAGTTGTTAGTTTGAACATGATTCAGAGGATATTGAGTTAATGAGCATTATTTTCCTTTTACAAATCAAGAACTGAGATTTTCAGTTTAAGATCAGGAATCCACAACCATCAAAGCTCTTGAATCAAGCTTCTGCTGGTTCTGATCTCAGATTTAATGCCTGTCTGGTCCAACCAATTCTGAATACAGTGTTTTTCAGGATATGGATCAGAATAAGATTTCTCTCTGGCTTGTGTCGCATATTTGGGATATTAACATGTGATATAAGCGCACGTAACGTTCTCATTAAGAAAGAATAGTCTGAGGGGCAAGTGGTCAGTGTTTCCTAAATTAAGGTAACTTTTTTTTAAAGATGTTCCTTTCAGTTTAAATAAACTGTGTTGGTGATGAGTCAAAGTGGAAAGGTCTGGAGAATTTAAAGCTCAGCTCCAGGTGGGAATCCTCCAAAACATATTGATGAAATTAGGCACAGCCTGTCACAAAGGGTGAAGCAGCCCCACTGCATGGCAGGAGCGGAGGTAAAAAAAAAAAAAAAGGAAATCAGACTCCTATATGCTGTAACGTGTGACCTGCATGCACATGGATGTGTGTATGTCTGTGAGTCTCACCTCTCCACTGTTTTGACTTTGAAGTTGTGACTTTGTCGGATGCAGAAGCCGAGAGCAGGAGGTGGGAAAATGGAAACCTGGCTCCTGAGGTATGTGCTCACACATGGGGTTGGCTGTTAGCATATTCCTGTCTAAATGAAAATTTGTGAAGCAAAGCAGCTTGGAAAGATATTCTGTCAGCTGTACAGCCTCAGCAGATCTGCCCTTGAGTTTATGTGTGTTTGCTGCCACGTGTACGGATGTAAAAGCAAGGTGGTTCATCTTATGTTTCAATAAACTGTCATGTCTCGTTTCAGATTTGGTATACATCTCTCTGTCTAGTGAAAACTATAACTAGGGTCTTCCTTATAAGAATGATTAATACTATCCATTGTTTCATAACCCGACCATGACCCTTGAGCAAGGTAAGAGATTACAGGTTGGACTGTTGGGCCAGCCATGAGAACAGCCATAAACGGAGAACAGAAGACTGGTAAAAACTCTGAACCCCAGAAAGCACAGCATTTTTTAACAAAAGCTCCAAGGAAGAGTGAATGTCTTGATCTTGCTGGCTGAGTAAATGCCTACATCCAGGATCTAAAAAGTTAAGTATAGTCTGTTGTTTGGGCATCCGATGACTGTGTTCCAGCTGGAAAAAAAGACTAATCGCTGTAACCTTTCTGTCTGACCTACTGCAGAAAAAAAAAAATCTGAGGCAGATATTCCCCAAGAAGAGCTAGTGTCTCTAATCATGTTGAGGGCGTGGCTTTCTCCCTCTCTGCTTGAGAGAAGATAGCGTAGGAACCATGTGTGAGAAGACACGATTGTTCTATAGTACTGCCACATTGGGTTCGTTTTCACAGGACAATCTCTAACAGGCTGAAATTTATTTGGCTAAAATTAAGTATTCAAACTATGTTAATGATATTGTTAATACTTAATTAGAATTATTAATAGTTGTTTTGGAGTGATTTCCTTGCTTAAAGAATCCTTTTCTGTAGCTGTTTTTAAATTTAAATTCCCTGCCTATGGTTTACCACAAGGTCCTTAGTTGTGACCTTCTTGTTTTTAAAAAGTCTTCTCTCTCTCTTTAGCACATTTGGGGCACCTTTTATATCCCCGCTACACAAATGATATACAGTTTCTAAGATGGAGATGTTTCATTGAGGATTGGATAGCTGAGAACTTTGTCCAAGTTAAATTGAGAACTTGAACCCTTGTTTATATGTGCCCCTGGCACATTGTTGTGAAAAATGAAACTCTTGGTCCCTATGGTGTGCCACAAGGTCCTCTGTTTGGGCCCTTATTATGTATTACTGTGTCATACTTTGAATTGGAAATTGTTGTTCATGACTTTTCTTCTTCTCATCTAGATTACTGCAATTCACTTGTCTTATCAAAACACCCTTGGAACATCTGCAGGTTGCTCATATTTCTTCTCCAAGGCTTCAGACCCATCCTGGTGTCCTCTGAGTTTTCAGGTCACACTGTAGTTATTTCAGTTGCACTGGCTTTTCTTTAACTTCTGACTGCATTTTAAGGTTTTGGTTTTGACTTACAGGGGTGTTTTTTATAGACAAGTATCAGCATGCATCAAATAACTATTGCATAAATCCTTTCCTGACCGATTCTCTAACGTCGAGTTGAGGTTGTGTGAACATCACCCAATGACTGTACATCACACAAGGCAGACTCTGGACTGCTTCTGAGATCATTGTGCTCAGTGGTCTCTTCTACAAAAGCAGCTAAAAACTAAAGTTATTTAAGTCTCCTTTAGTTAATTCATTGTTTTAAAGTTTGCTTTAAGTGGTTCTCTCTTCTTAGCAGTTTGTGACATCGTCTTTAAAGATTTTTACATTTGACTGAGTTTTGAAATCTCTGACATTGTATCCACTCATCCTTTTTAAAGTAGCACATAGTTGATACTTTGTTATGAACCCAGCACATTATTCTGATAATGATCTGTTTACTCTTAATTCCTTGGAGGGGCTTAAATAAACAGACTGGGGGTGTGATCAAGCACATAATACCGTCTGCTCAAATCAACTACCTGTTTTATGCCATTCCATAAAAAGAACAATGTGAGATTCTTGTTCATTAACAGCTACAGTTGACTGTGAAATCTCAAACTGGAGAAACGTTGCTTTGCTTGTTGGCTCATCAGCAGAAGTAAAAGCAAGAGACAGCAAAAAGCTTCTTTAGACTATCATTTGTACTGGTTAAAGTTGTAGCTACAACAAATGAAGAGTGGTGGCAAGACATGGAACCAAAATGTTGTTTAGATGCTTGATATGGGGCTTTTTATGTCTTTACCATCTTCACCGCCAAGAAAAAATGTTGATTTATATCATGGAAGAGACATGTAGAACAAACAAGAATGGTGTCTGAAAGATGTTCTGACCACTGGACAGAAGAGACTTGCAAATTTGTTGTACACACAGATACTGATTCCTATTCCCAAGTCTGGCCTTGTGGCACAATTTCAGTGGTTGTCAGATGCTACGGTGACACTCTAGAGAGTTGTTCTAGCCATTTGTCATGAGTCCTCAAGGTTTCCCTCTTCTTATAAAAGGGTTGAGGTCGGTGTCCTTGAGTCTCACCATCCCAATGATGTCTGCAGCACCGTGCAGATAAATCACCAGACCAGCCCACAGATTGTAACCTGATGCTCACAGAACTACACGTAATCCTTTAAGTTATCTTTTTTAAGTTGTACGTTTTGGCGGCATGACCCTTCAGTCCAATGTCGGCATCATGAGGCAACATATTTATTCAATATTTCGCCCTTTTCTGCTTTTGTATCAATATTAATCAATTCGGAGCACAATAAATCAGACGAAAATATACAACCATCTTTGATATGGTCAGAAAATAATGAATCAATCTGTTTTTTAATTAACTTTGCTCTATTTTGGACACTTTTATTGGCTTTTAGCAGTCCCAGGCCCTAACAAAACTGAATTACTTTCAACACAAATCAGCCAAGTTATAAATTTTTAACACATCAGAAAGCTCTAAACATTACATTGTTTTATGATACTTGGGTTTCATCTAAAATTATCATAGTTTTCTGAGCTCTTTTTACTTTATCTTTATCTTTCATATTTATTAAGACCATTTTAAGTGGACATTTACTGATTTTCTGTAAGCTAAAGATTTAAATTAAATGATTTTGATTACAAGTTCTTGTCCAGCTCTTTCACTGATGGCCATGAGGGGGCAGTGCTGCATTTTAACAAACACTGCATGTGGAGCAGCTCAACCTCTCTGTGTCCATGCCCTCAGGCTTTAGGCAAGATTTGTGAAAGGGGACAATTTGAAGAGTACGTTTCACCCCAGAGGTTGCCCATCCTATTAAGGTGCAAATTACCAACATGTTGTCTGTGCTGGAACAATACAAGCCCGGCTTTGAGGAGGAGGTGATTGCATCTTACTCCATTCTCTTTGCCCTCTGTGTTAAAGCCTCCCCTCATCATGGTGGCTGATGAATGTTGGTTCCTTAAGGGGTCTCCTGTCTCTCTTTACTGGGATTTGATTGTTCGTTTTAATGGGTGGTCACAAGTGTAGTGATTTCACCTAATAATTTATGTGAAAACTTTTGTCGGTGCAATTTTGTGTTATACTTTGTCATTATCTGTGTGTTTGTGCACACCTGTGGAGGTGTGGTATAGAAGTCATCAGGGAGTGTATTAAGTCTCTTAACTGCAGAAGAAGCTGAGGCGTGTACACCTAGGTACCCCATCCTCATCATAATTATCGTTAACCTTAACACTCAAAATGATACGCCTTTGAGTTAGGCAGAATCTTGAAATCCTGTCGGTCAGTTTTATTTATTCCTTTTGAAGCATAGGCTACTTGATTTTATTGTGCAGACATGTTATTAACCATGTCACTTTGTTACCTTTACTTGAACCCCGTTTTAACTTTAGCCCTAACACCAAGTCTGAAAACTCAAACAAAGCTTTGGCCGATAGAGAAAAAGTGAGAAATGGCATGAATGTTTCAGGTTTTCCCACAAACCACACAGGCAACAGCTTTATGCAAGCATTGCTGCTGCTGCAGAGCAAAAGGTAAACGGCAGTTCACATCCCCTTTTGTCCTTTTCTAAGCAAAGCACTCCAAAAGTGAATGTGTCTGTCTGTTGGCAACAGGTTGAGTCTGAGCTGTGGAAAATAAAAGTACTTTTGAAAGCTTAAAAATGTGTTTAATTTCTGCAGAAAAGTAACACAGATCATCCTTGGGTTCTACCATATTCTCCAAAAGTAGATAAGGAAAATTGTGTGATTTGGTAGAATGCAGTCACTTTACAGATACTGCCATGAATTTGGTATGAGTCTGATGAGCATCAGAAACTCTTCAAAGTCTTTCTATATGCAACGCTCACATTGCCAGACCTCGATTCTTTACATAAAGTGGGACACCCACTCACGCCAGATAGTCATCCTATTTATGAAAGCCTCCTGACTGTAACTTTATCTTAAAATACCTCCTAACCTCAAAGATTGACACACTATTTTCTGCAATATTGCAAACCCCTGCAGGTCTATTTGGGTTGGGAACATACCTTTGTTCTGCAATAGTTTTATTAGTGTCATAACGTGAGAACTCATTGAGTTCCTCAATTGTTTAAATCCTGATTGCCAACTAAGTTATCTCTGCTCTCCTCCACATATATCCTGCCATATTTTGTTCAAGTTTAGTTTTGTTTGCACATTTCAATACTTTCAAATGCGTATTCCACCACTGATTTGATTAAGCTTCAAACTACATAACAGAAACGTTGGTTTAAAAATAATTTTGGTTAAATACAATATTCTTTTTTCCTGTGCTCATTATCCAAAATGTGTTAACTGACACAGTTCTAGCGATGCACTTCATCCTTTCGCAGTGTGTTTCCACCCTACATCCTACAGCAAGCTACTCACACAGAGCGGCAATCATCTCTACATCACATCTTTAAGTGCTGCCACTGCCTCAGTCAAGGGCTCAGAAGCTCAATGGTTGACTTCAACCTACTTAACTGCTTCATCCTTTTCAGAAATGGACCGTTTTATAAAGATCGTTTTCCTTGTCCTGAGAAGATGTACACTGTGAACTGGTAAAGTGTAGATAAACTGATCTGAACTGATATGCAACACAAAAATGTTAAAGGTGTAAATTAACAAAGACAGAAGAAAACTTCTGTGAAAATGTACAAGTAAAAGACTTTTATGCAACTTTGTGCAATCACATAACCAAGTCTGAGATTGATGACAGGCAGGTAGCACGGTGGCAGTAAAGCGGGAAAGTTAGAATGAGTGAAGGAACAGAACGGAGGATAAAAACAGAAAAAAGAGCTCAAGATCGACCCAGATATATGGAACATCCCCACTGAGCAAACTGGGGAGAAGCCGCAAAGAAATGGATGAGAGAGGTGATGGGGGGTACTTAATGGGAGGCCTCTCTTTTGAACTAGAGTGGAGAGAAGGATGGAGGCATCTCGGAGCATACCAGATTGCGAACCACCAGATTAAAGACAGAGACATCACAACAGAGTTACAAATGATGAGACGGGTGGAAAAGTAGAGGCTAAAGCTTCAGCAAATCTTGGAAATGGGAAAGGAGACAAGAGGAGAGAAGGAGACGAGGCAACTAAAGGTCCAATCTCCCCCGGTGTCTCTGAGCTGCAGCCAGGTCTTTGATCCTGCACTTCATTTATGTCCACTGTAGGAAACCTTCCCAGTTGTTCAGGATTAAACACTGATTCCATTTTATTTAGCATATGAAATATTACACTCACACAGCCAAAATGAGTTCAAGTTAAAACTTTTTTACAACTTACTTCAGGAAACGTGCCTCGTGTCAGCAGATGTCCACGTGCAGAAAGAGGCCAGTCATTGCTGCCCATCATTTCTGTCTTTGTTTCCTCTTTCTCGGAGCCCTTATAAAGGTGAAATCTGAAGAGAACTTTAAAAGTCTTACTGCAATTTTCCCCCCACTCTAATGTGGCTCATTATGTCCTTTGAATTAAACCACCATTAGTGCACAGCGAGGTACATTAGTATTATACGGTGGAAGGAAAGGGAGCAAAGAGGGGGAAACATTTTTATCAGACATCTCTCATCAATTAGAAAGCCCTAAAACCTACAAAACCTTGGAATGCTTATTGTAAATACAGGGACACTGACAAATGTTGTTTTTCTTCTTTAATGAAATATTTTCAAGTGTTTCTAACTCTTGATAAGGAAGATCAGATTCTGGATCTGCATTCCTTACCACAATGACAAAGCTGACAAAAGCAGATCTGAAGCAGACATCTGCTGTAAACAGAGATAGGGATGCTTTATGACACAGGGATGCGTGTCTATCTTTTGGTGGTTACCTCCATTTACTGAGGATCTGGCAAAAGGGAGAAGAAATGGGTCGGATTCACTGTTGTCTCAGATTCACCCATAAAAAGTGTCAGTCAGCCCATCTCAACTCAGTCATACTGTTTGTAATTGGCTAATGACAAAACTAAAATTGAGACATTGACAAAGTTGGAAAATAAGAGAGTTTTTGTCTTTGCTAAGTGTAAAAGGAGGAGGAATCCAGTGATATCCATTGGTTTCAGGGTGGTATCCATACCTGATACATGTGGGATTTTGTTTGCAAAAAGCAATGCATATTTAAAAAGTAGATGCGAAATGGTGCATGGGTTTCAAAATATTTTACAAATAGAGATGTATGTTATTCAATTCCCCTTTGAATTCTGATACCCCTAAAATATAATCTATAGTTTATTTTAATCTTGGCATAAATGCAACTGTTCTGTGAGGGCCTCAGGGGTTTGTTAAAGAACCTTAGTAAAAAAAAACAGCACTATGAAGACCGAGGAATGCAATAGACGGGTCAGAGATAACGTTTTGGAGACATTTACAGAACGGTTAGGTTCTAAAACAATATTCCAAGCTTATTGTTCAATCCATCATCTGAAAATGTATGAGAACTGCACAGCAGCAAACCTGCCAAGACATGGCTGTCCTCATAAACTGAGAGACCAGGCAAGGAGAACATTAATTAGAGAAGCAGCCATGAAGCCCACACTAACTCTGGTGGAGCTGCTGGTACCTGTTGACAGGATAACCTTTAGTCATTAAGTCTTCAAATATGGCCTTTATGGAGGAGTTGCAGCAAGGAAACTATAAGAAGTCCCACTTGCAGTTAGGCACCAGCCATGTTGGGGACCAAGCAAACATGTGGAAGAAGCTTCTCTGGTCACAGGTGACCAAAATGGGACTTTTTGGCCTACATATAAAACACTGTGTTGTGGAAAACTAACACTACAGAACCCTAAACATGCCACATCCATGGTGAAATATAGGTTCAGCAGCAACATGATGTGGGGAAGCTTTGGGCAAATGTGCAGGACAATCTTGGTAAAAATAAAGCTCTTAGATGCTGCCGAAAGAAAAATCAATGGTTTAGATCAAAGAATAATGAACAGTTAGAATTACCTAGTCAAAGTCCAGGCCTAAATTCAATAGAGAATCAATGACAACTGCTGCCCAAAACCTTAGTAATTTTGCTGAAAAGTTATTCTACCAAGTATTGACACAGTGGGGATGAATACAAATGCACATCATGCATTTCAGATTTTGATTTAAAATCGTTTCGAAAACAACCAGCATTTTTCTCTTCCTTTTAGGATTAAACACAGCTTTGGGTTGCTCTATGGCTGAAATTCACAATAAAATGAATTGATGTTTGTGGACGAAAGGTGAAAAGTTCAAGGCATATGAAAACTTTGGCTAGGCACTGCATGTAAGTAAAGGTTCCTCATTTAGACCTTTCAATTCAAGCAGTTATGGCACAAAATGCTGCTCAGTGCCGAAATGTTGGGGAATAGAAAGATGTCCGACAGTCTCACCATTAGAGCTAGCCTATGGGCGCCACTGCGACGGTTTGACAAAATAGCATTAGTATCTCCGTGAAAAGTAAAAACGGGTCACAATGTCTTCTCAGTGTGTTTACATCCTCTCTCAAGTGAGAAGAAAATGTTGGATCAAGTATTTTTCTGCTGCATCATGCTGCTTGGCCATTTCTTTGAAGTCTGAAAATTGATTCTTGAGCACATCTGCTTTTATGATTTGCCTAACCTGTATAACCTCACTGAAAAAAGACAAAAAAATACATGTATCTATAGTGTGTAAACATAGAAAGTCATGAAGATTGAAGCCAATGAATATGTAGCTCAATGTTTTTTCTTTATCTCTGGAAAATGTAATTTAATTGCACTCAAACAACAAAATATAAAACAGCACAGAACATGGGGAAAATGTATTAAACTAGGCCTTTCACTTCCTTCTGTTTTAATCACAACCTGAGGGTTAAATTGATTTAACAACAAAAAATGGTCCTATTTAATCCTCTATGCATGACAGCAACTTCTTAAAAATCTTAAAAACCGTTTTCTGGTGATCCTGTAGCTGCACAGGTGTTCTGAATAATGCCTAATTAAGCATCTTCCGTGTTGGACCTTGCTTTGGGAACCTAACCGCAGATTTTTAAAGCATTTGGGTTGTCTTAATTTTGTCAACATAACGTTTTAGAAGCTTTTTTTTATTATTATTATTTAGTTGAAATAAAAATTAGTTGGCGTGGAGTGGACGATGTTTCCTGTATACCTGATGTTTTCTCAGATATTACTCCGCCATAAAAGGCGTCTTGACGAGTGACTGTCCTGTAAGTAAATAACATGTTTAATCGTGTCTTTCTCTGGTCTTATTCTGTTAATGTAAGTTTTCTAAACAGGCATTATCTCTCGCTTCCCAGCTCCTGGGTTTCTTTGCATGTTTTTTTTTTTCTGTTTAAGTTGTCTGTGGCCATAGGTGCACAATTAACAACAGTAGAGTTTTTGGCGTTTACTGCGGTGTCGAGGTGCTCCTTCAGGCTCATCTGCTGGTTTTATTTTTTATCTAATTACACTGTTTTTACGTCCAAACTGCCACTTTTATGGCTCCTTCTGTTGCACTCTCATCAATGTGCTGATGGACATCTGCTGCTTGTGCTGTTTATGCGTTTTATTTATTTAGATAGAACTTTACATTTGAGCTGAGTTTATGAAAGGTACAGTTTTTTGTTTTTTTCTGAATGCTTTGATTATACATTTGCAGGGAAAGCTTAAAAACTGCAGGATACAGATACGTGGTTTGATTAACTCTAATTTGCAAATGATAAAAAACATGTTCATTCAAGCTACTCTCATGACTATGTAGATTCGTTTGTTGATGTGTGAAGTTGCATATAAAAGCCTGCGCAAAAACAGTTGTAGGTCAGAACCAACGATTTTATCTGGAAGAGCCAAAATGAAACTTTAAAATTATACTAATATGATTTATGTAGGTTTAAAAAAAAAATTAGATGGCTGCAGCTTTTTAAAAGCTCAAATTCTGCAGTTATTTACGTCACAAAAAATACAAATTTGTGGTTAAAACTAAATTCAGGTCTTTGACTGGGCCGAAAGGTCTACTTCATTACCGTAGAATATTTTTAAGTATAAAAAAACCAAGACTAAGAATATTCTGCTTTGAAATAAACACTTTTGGCTTTCATTCTTTTTCAAATAAAATCTTGAAATTCTTTACAATTCTTAATGGACTCTGGATCTTGGGTGGGCCAAATATGCATGTAATAGCTTATCAAATCAGCTTTTTTTTTTATTGCAGGGGTAGTTAAAACATTAACGTTATGCAACACAAATTCTTCTTGTCTCCAGGTCAATGAAACATTTTTTGTAAGCGATGAGTCTCAGTGTGACGGTGATAAGAATGGAAACAAAAATGGATGGCAGTCAAAGTCTCAAAACTGCTTGCAGCAACAGCAAATAAAAAGCTGTTTTTAGGGGTGATGTAGCCATTTGCAGAATCACCAATCAAGCAATAGCAGAAAAAACGGCTGCCATGCATTTGCTGATCATGACTATATGTTCTTGCAGAGCCACTGTTGTTTAGGTACTTAGCCTTAAGACACTGAAGGTGGGATCATTTACACTTGGATTCGGTTTTAATACAGGTTCAAAACATGACTTAACAACCAGCCTTTATGATTATTTGCTTTTATAAAGTTGGTCCTCATTTGCTGACACAAACATACCTCCAGGCCTTGGGGTTAGTTGATGGTTTTTTCCCTTTCCTGCTGCTCTTGTCTAGTGTTTATTCTTTTAGAGATTCAGCAGCCCAGTTTGCTTCATTACCTTCCTTGTGTTACATGAAATATTACATTCTAACTTCAGTAAAAATCTTGGCTTGTTGAAAAGATAAGCTTTCTAAACGTGACACCCACCTTTCTCTCCTCTGATGTTTCTTTCTCTCCTTTGGAACTCCTTTTAGGAATACTGCACAAGCCTGGTAGCCTCTTCAACAGAAACTTTAGCAAAAAGACTGAATATCCTGTGATGTGCACTCTTCTCTAAAGGCGCCCGTGCCTTTTCTGCTGAGCAGAGTTTTCTGTCTTCACACAGAATTAAAATTAGGGCACGTGGAACAAAGTAATTCAAGATGGAAATGAAAAGTTCAGTCATTTGGTTAAATTTTAAACAGGATATGAGATCTCACCATTAGCAACTACGAAAGATTCCTATATTAGGACTTTACTTACTTGAACCTGTGGAATTTAGCTAATTTAATATTCCTCTTTTAACTACTTTTTTCTTTCACTTGAAGGGGAAAATTACATGTGTGTGGCTTTTGGATTGATTGATGAATGCAGAGCCCAGAGGCAACAATTTCAACATACAAGTGAGTCAGTTTGTTTCAGCCCTGCTTTAATGTCGGTTTAAAGACAACACCCCCTCATGCACAGTCAATCTCTGGTTTTATTGTTAGTTTTCACCACCACTTTGCTTTGACTAGACCTCCCAGATACATGGTGACTGTAATATTTGTATTTGTGTGAATATCTATCTTTTATATTTCTCATTTGGGAACACGGTTATTTTTGTGTGCCAAGCAGTGTCTGTGTTAAGATGCTCTGCCGCATTGGAACAGTGGTTGTCTTTTCTTGGCAAGGAAAGACGAGACATCTTCAGACTCATGCTTTTATCTCAATCAGCTGTGTGTGACTAACTGTTTAAGTCTTTCCATGCATTATTTGCATTGTTTAAACATTTTTCAGTCTCTTTCCTTTCAGCCAGTTTTGAACAAATATGGAGCACTAAGAATGTTTTGCATCGATCCACCACCATAAAAATAAATTCGGTTGCCTTTTGAAATGTTGCAGCTAAAGCAAGTGAGTGTGAGGTTTAAAATAGAGCTTTGTGAATATATTGCCGTCTTATTCTTAAACGTACAAGGTGCATACATACATTATGATAAAATATTTGAATTTATGCACTTTTAATCATCCCAATCTGCTATAGCAAAGTAGCAAGTTAGTAGGGACCTACGTTGTTTTTTTTTTTTTTTACTTTTTTTAAGTACTAGGTAATATTAGTGTAATGTCCTCATAGCAATTGACCTACTGAAATGAAAACTGCACAATATAAAAACACCATGATATTTCTCATTAATGTGAAGGCTGTCCTATGATCCAGTTGCGGTTGGCATGTAACCGTCTGAAGTAAGTGTACGCTTTGGTTATGATCCCCAGAAATAAAGGAGTCTGTGCTTTAAAACTCAATTAAATTGATCTTTGCCGCCCTTATTTTGAGGTAAGAAAGGAAGTGTTTGCCCTGGTGTTTGACTGTCACACAAAGACTTCTCATGAGGCTGACCAACAACACTCAATTTTTTTAAAGCATTCAACAAGCCTCCTCCTCTATTAAGTAGTTTTTCTGGCATGGTTATATCAGCAGCAAACTGACTTGAACCCCATGGAGAATCTATGAAGTATTGTCAAGAAGAAGATGAGGGACACCAGACCCAATAGTGCAGACAACCTAAAGGCCAGTATCAAAGCAACCTGGGCTTCCATTGCTCCTCACCAGTTCCACTGGCTGTGACCTGCATGCCATGCTGCATTAATGCAGTAATTCATGCAAAAGAAGGCCAAACCAAGTATTGAATGCATAGAAATAAACATTTAATATATCATTTTTCATTGACCTTATGTGATATTTTCATTTTCTGAGATGCAGAATTTTGGGGCTGTGGTGCCCTACTTTATAGCTGTCATTTAGCAAAAGGGGAGTGTACAACCTGGGTAGGTTGCCAGTCCATTACAGGGCAACACGAAAACACACAGGACAAAAACCCATGCATTAACATAAAGTTGTTTTTTTTGTTGTTTTTGTGTGTGTGTGTGTGTGTGTGTGTCACTGATTAAATTTACAGAAAAAGGTAGGAAATGTGGCACTAAACAGAAGCAAACGTTGACAGAAAGCAAGCTTTTTCACACTCTGAATGTTCAATGGCTCCAGGAAACATGAAGGTGTGCATAAATAATTTGATGCAAGATACATTGCTTTTTTAGGTATTTAAAAATGTGGCAAGTATTCATGAAGTCTGGATTGCATGCTGTGATTACATTGCTGTATTTATAACCTAATTACAGTTGATGTTTTCTGTTGATGGATAAATGTGTGTGGGAGGAAAAGGACGATGCAGTGACTTTGTCAGGAGTTTCCTAAACGTGCATCTACTTCTGTATCCATCACATATTGTGACTGTAGGAGACGCTGTTATAGTCAAATATATTTTTCAAATATAAATAGACAATATAAAAAAAACACCTAAATTTTAGTTTGGTTCAAAATGAGCATTTCATTTTTTATTTATTTTTAATGCATGTGAGCCTATGTCAAACACTCACACCTACTCTCAGTGGGGACAACAAGGGCTGAAGCCTATGCATTACTGATGTTTTTATTTATTCTTTTTGGTATTATGACTTCAAGTATTAAAATAAATCCAACTACATTTCAGTTTCAGCTAATGCACCATCAGACCACAAAAGTTATTTCCATTTGATGTATTTAAAAAAAAAAAAAAGGAAAGAAAATGCATGGCTTCTGATGAGAAAAAATACCACCAAAACGTGCACGCTGTTCTCACATTGTGCATTCTTTACCAAGTTGAGAATTTGAGTGGGAAATACATTAACATTTTAAAGGCCCGTTGCTCATGTTTTACGTAGCCACATAGCAGCTATGTTCAGAGCTACTAATGTCTAAACTAGACAAATTTAATGCAATCAGACTGGGTATTTTATGTTAAAGACTATTAACTTCCAAATAAAAATTGGTGGGTTTTATTCTCCTCTGCATCATCTCTCACTCTGCTCTGTGTGTGTGTGTGTGTGTGTGTGTGTGTGTGTGTGTGTGTGTGTGTGTGTGTGTGTGTGTGTGTGTGTGTGTGTGTGTGTGTGTACTGTTGTGTATACTGTTGTGAGACTTTTGAGGGACAAATGAAGGTGAGCTATCCCTTTGCCATGTTGTGTTTAATCAGACTGAGACTGCATGCCTGAGGCTAAAACAACTCTGTGATACACACATGCTGCTGACTCACTTACATCTCTAGTCCAACAATTACCCAAGCCAAAGTATTCTGCTATTTGGAGCCATTTTTCCAAAAGTCATTTTCTATCATAGAAAAGAAATGCAGTTAGATGATTCAACTTAATTTCTTTTCTTTGACCCGACATTTCATTTCACTCTTATTGTCTTTTTGACTTTGCAATGTTAAAAGCAAATGATGTCGGATCATTTGCTGTACTGGAATTTAGTTTCAATTAATATAAGATTTGTATTGTTTGCAGTAATTTCTGACTTGGTGGAAGGAAATGGGATGTTGTGATGGCTTTCATGCTCTGATTCATCCAAATTACATTCAAAATGTCAGTTAGTCAGTCAGTCATTTTCTACCGCTTATTCCATAGTGAGTCGCAGGGGAGCTGGTGCCAATCTCCAGCAGTCTGTGCGAAAGGCGGGGTACACCCTGGACAGGTCGCCAGTCCAACCACGCACACACTCATTCATACACCTAAGGGCAATTTAGATTGACCAATTAACCTAACAGGCATGTTTTTGGACATTCAAAATGTCTTGTAAGTAAACCAGCAGATTTACACTTCATACTCTTCTAAATCATCCAACTAGAAACTTTGAAAAATTGCATTTTCTGACACAGAGCTTTCTGTAAAAGTCCCTGCATTTTAATGGAAATGTGACTAAACGTTTACATCCTTTACATGAACCAAACTTGCTCATTAATCTCTTTTCTTGATAACCGCAACAATACTATTTTTATTTTTACATTTTTTTATTATTTTGTTCCCGCTCAGCCATTGTCATTATGACAAGTATGAAAGTATTTAGTAATTAAAATAATGGCTTGTTGCAGGCCTTTTCACCTTTTCCTGGTAACAATGCATTTCAACTGGCTCAGTGAACAATATTGGAGTCATCTGCAATGAAAATGGAGAATTAATGCATTTCATTCTGAGGCAAAATTTGTGACATGTCATGGTAAGAATAGCCCAGGTGTCAATAATGAAATTACTGGTAGGTAGTCTTTCACTTGCTGGGTCACAGTCACACTGTGAGTGCTCACAGGAACACTTGAATAGCATGGAGCCGTTATTAGTGACACCTATGCTCTCTCCTTGACAAGTCACAGTGGCCTCTTCTTGACCCTGAAAATACGGAAACAGCCTTTAACTCTCAACGAACACTCTCCAAGCAAATTATGTGTTTCTAAACGCTTGGATGTCTTGAGGGTTGATGGAAAGGTGTTTTTTTTTTTTTTTTTTTTTTTTAATCAACTAAAAACATAACTGTTGCTTACTGTAAAAGCCACATTGAAAGGCTGATTTTTATATTCCTTTAGGACAGGTACGTTTATTTTGACTCCATGCACTGTGTGGAAATGAGCATAAACTTCAACAGTGCATTGGATATAAATGTCAGCTTGTTTTGGAAGATATGTTGCATGTAATTTTTCTTTAGAGACATGCAACGGACAAAGTGAGAACAAAGTGTGGAGTGCTTTGAGATGGACGTCTGGACAAACCAATTCTCTAGGATAATGGATAGTGCAGAGAAAGTACAGAGTTCCACCACCCATTGGCCAAGATAACAGTAGGTTACCATGGTGACTGAACACAGACTGCTGGACTGGCGATGCTGACCTACCCCCAGTTTACACATCGTCCATCTCCACTCTGCTCCACCACAGTACGAACTCAGCAGTAATTACGCACCATTGATACATATTACTGGATTGGACATCACGTGACTTTCGCATGACCCACATGCGCCATTGCTATGCATTGAGTCTGGGCTGCTGCAGAAACAGCGTCAGAAGTATACAAAACTGGTTCTTGACATATTACTTTGAAAGTTAGACTTGAAAGTAATTGAGATATAACCAATTGTAGAATGTAATTCTAGAAAAAATAAGCAATGTACACAGGTATGCCATGAAAAGTAGTTTAGTCTTTTAAATACTAAAAAAAAACATTTTTCCTGGTTACATAAAGATTAAATAAAATAATATATACAAGGATTTTAGTAATCATAAATAGTAATTTTATTAGTGGAGTTGGTGACTGGTACACAGAATCTGAATTCGTGGACGTTTTAGCACTAAACAAATATTTCAGATTCTGTTTAACAATATTCTAAAATTGGTAATATACTTTGTAAAATCTTTTGTTCTCTCAAGTTTAAGCCCCTTTCAGTTTCTCAAAGTTGAACTAACTTCCTCATTAAGGTAGTTCTGTTTGATAGGCTATACTAGTGTTTTCTTTTTTACTCTTTGCCACTTGTGTTTATGTCTTACCTGCTCCCTTATGAACGGATATTAATTTTCAGCACTTTTCTGCATCAGCGGCCGGTGCTTTCTTAATTTTTCTACCTCTTCCTCTCTGCTCCTCCTTTCCTCTTTGGCTCTCTCTGCTGTGACAGAAAAAAAAGTAGGGGTGAGGGGTTGTCTGTCTCGGTCTGGGAGGTTCAGCAAGGCAGATGCCCGAGAGAGCTGCACAAACTGCACGGATTGTTTTTTGTTTTTTTTTATTGAGCTCAACCCAAACCATGCTACCGGGAAGTATCCTGGTGCTCCGGGTGGCCAGTCTGCCGCCACCTAGATGACAGGAGTCACAAGATCCCTCTTTTAAGTTTTGAGACTTAGAAATTCCAGCGTCAAGGCCAGAAACCAACAAACTCTGATGCAATATTCACAGCCATGCAGCCTGAGCTATTAAAATCAATTGACAGCATGGCTATCTTTTTTATTACACAGTAAGTATAGCTGCCAACACTATAATGCAAATTTCCCGCAGTGCTTATAGATATATTTAGGGAGGTTACATATTTCAGAACAACAGGGTTTTGTTGACATGACTCAATGCACAGCAATGGCATGTGTGCGCACGTCTCTATAACTTGTAATAGGCACTGTCCAATGAGAGCGTTTACGCCAGGCTCACTAAACGCTGTGCAGTCGTGCTGCAGAAAGCCACTCGCACTGTGCTCTGGCCAGCCCGGCCCAGCTACTGTTCCGGTTGTGAAAACGGTGCGGAGAGCAGAGGTTCACGTGGGTTCTGGGAGTTCACGCGAGAACTAGCCCAAACATATGGCAAGTCTCTCATAAACAAGCTGTATTTTGACCAAGTTCACTCATTCACTTACCCTTGTAGCATTGTTTTGTTTCTTTGTGTGCATAAATCTGACAGCGGGGAACTAGGAATCAAAGAGGGATGTTCTGATAACCTTTTTGTGATTGTACAGAAAATTACCTTAACCTATTTTATGTCCTTAATGCAATCCTAATGTTGCAATTAAAAAAATAAAATTGTTCAAAAAGCTGAAATAAAGTAGTATTTTGTGGTGCAAAACCCAACAAAGGTGAAAATCGCTCCTGTGTGCACGCATACTCTGCTCTCCATTGGTCTTATGTGACATTTCCAAAAAATCAATACTTTGTTTGTGTGTGACATTTGTAAGAAGTTCATAATTTGGTATAGCTGCAGAGTTAATAGTAGAGAGCATACGAGAGAAGGTTGAACCAGTGATCCAGACTCTCCACATGACAAGTGCTGATTACACCCATGTTCGCTCCTTCTTGCTTCCAAGAAATCATTGCAGACTTTGAAGGCAGAGGCACTGAGCAAATAACAGAGAGCTCATGTGGGGCAGTGGAAAAGAAAATTATCGTCATGACCTTGAGTTGGAGAGGTTGTGGTATTGTCACACTAGATGGGGAGTGCCTGGTTTAAATGAATCCCGGAGGTATTTACCATTACACTTCTGGTGTAAACATTAGGAGAGGTCTTAGAAACCTAAATTGAATGTTTGAGGGAAATTGTGGATAATTGGTGTATGATGATGGATCCTTTGGCCTGAAAAGCTTTTTTGTCTAGTTTGGTCAACAGGATTTGCAAGCAATATCTTGCCACGATTTTTGGGAGATAATGGACAAAGTACGTGGAAAAATTTTTATGCATTAGTAAAAACTATAAAATTTCCTTTTTTCAGTTTAAGACCTAAACAAATACAACTTTAAACATAATCCGATTTTTACTGTTTCATTGCTAAAATTAGAAGAGCAAATTTAACAAACTACAAAAAATATCACACATTTTTTTTGAATATGTTGACTCATTGCCCCTTTCCCTGTACTTTTTCACAAGTAATGCATATCTGGTTGTCTGAACCGATAGAAGTCTCAGACTGACAATTTGGGAATATAAATTTAGGTTTAAGCATTGGCTGTGACATTAATGAAAATTAAGTGTGGATATGAGTGGATACGTTATTAAAACAGTGGTCTGTGCATTGATTGTTTTTTTTATTATGATTAAATGGAATTTCTGTAATTTTGTATTGCTTTTATGTCTGATTTTAATTTTTGTGAAAATTAAAGTTTTCAATTACAATTGTTGCTTCTCGGAATTTGAGAAATTGTCTGAACTTGTGGTTGGGATACTGACCTGAATGTTGTCAGCAAAAAACTGTGATAAATATTTGACCATCAGATGTTGTATCATCACAAAATTCATAAAAGTTATGTTTATTGCAAGTTATATTTTGGAAAAAATAAGAAAACATTTCAATTCATTTGCTGCCTCTATCCAATCCACTGTGAAGATGGTAATTATATCACCTTAAAATCTTAAGTTTCTACATTCATAACTGAGCTGAAATCCTCAACCCAAAGCCATAACTGGGATTTGAACTGAATATTCATTCATAGTCATTTGAATAATTTTGCAGGGATTACTACTTTCTAGACCGATTAGTAATATGTACTTCACAAATGCCTCCTGGCCTAATTTCATTACCACTGTGTTACTAGAACAGGGAGAACTCAGTCGGGTTTTAACTTTTCTCAACTTTCCCTAATTTAATAACTGTTGGTTTAGAAACTGTAGTCAGCAGAAGTGTTTCTAGACACACATACTTGTGTATACTCTATCATTATGTAGAAAAACTGCATTGCAATGCACTTTGACCTCCATTGGAAGATATCCCCATCAGAAATTATACTGGTGGAGGAGCTGTCAGTCTGAATCAGTCCCGCTTTGATTAATGATTTCACTGTGTGTTCAGGTGATTAGGTCAAACTAGGCTGCTCCGAGCCACACATGCACTTCAATTCTACCAATTAGAAGACCGTGGGTAAGAGATTGAAAAACATAAGCAAGTGAGCATCATTTGACATACAATTGTAGTTTCAGTGGGAATCTATTTTTGCACTCTTAGGCAGAATGTTTTATGGAAAAACAGAAGATGGAGATGTTGGTGGAGATGTTGGTTGTTCACCAACCAATGGTTGGTGAACAACGAAACAGCTTTTTTTCTATATTTCTTAAAGTAAAGCAAGACTAACTTCTGCAACACATATTCAAGTTTATCATTCCTTCACCAGTTTTATTTGAATATTTCTGTCATTAGGTGGGTGGGGGGTGCATGGTAAGATTATTATGGAGTCACCGGGAAGCGCTGCTGAACTAGAGGTCTAGACCACAAAATTATTTTTTGAACACCATAAAAATCCAACTAAAACTTGGTGATTTTTAAAATATTTTTTTACAACTATAATATAACATTGCATATGTAATTAAAAGGGTGACCAAATCCACAGTTAAAGATGTGGATGGCTGTCCTGTGAGTGACTTGTGATTAAAACACATCCTTCCTTTTGGCTGTCACTTTGCTGCTAGTACACCTAAATTTCCCCCCTGGGGGACAATAAAGGCTTTTTCAATTCAATATCTAAACATGGAAAATATCTGATACATTTTAGAAAATAGAGCCTGCAGTGATTGGGATATGTGCAGTAAAAGCACTCAGGGATGCCCTGTTAAGGAAAATAAATCATATTCAGACATTTTGGTTGCTCTTTGAATAACAATTTTAAATCACAATTACTCACTCAGTTAGAAAAAGAAAGATGCATCTATTCCGGTAAAAAAAAAATAATATTATGGGCAAACCAAATTATAAATTTTTTTTTTTTAAACCATTTGAGCGCTTGTCTACTTGGTCTATTTGGGTAATGTAGGAAAGTCCAGCAAAAGGTGTTCTATGGGATTAGATTGAATAAATGATTTTAAGGTTTTTGAAAAATAAAAAGTATATCATTTATACAAGTTTGTTTAAAATTTATTAAAACCTTTTTTTTTGTTTTTTAAACTAAAAATATATTAGTTTATGTACATCCTAACTCCCTCAATTATATGGATGAATATTTTTCTCATATTAAATTTGTTTTTATCATTCTGATATTTTATCAATGTTGTCTGTGTTCCTAGGATTCCTTAGTGTGGTTTAGGAGTAGGGTTGAATAATTGTTTGTGGTTCAGTACATAGTCCGAGTATATGAGAGCCAAAATAAAAGTGTAAACACAAACTTTACTATATGCACAGCTTTACAATTTCCTTATATACAATCTTTCAAGACTGCAAAGTTTTTATATTTTAGGCAGACCTTTGCATAACTTTAACATGCTATTCCAACCTGATAGTCAAGATGTGCACAGTGACATCCGTACAAAATAAAACTTTGCTCCTGTAAAAGGAATGTGCTAAAGTTTGGGATTATCACCGTTTGCCCTCTTTAAATTGGTTCATTTAAAATATATCGACTCATCAGAATAACTGTGTTCTTTTCCTCCTAGCATTTTTTTAAATAAATACTTGCCTGATATACACGTTTTCCTCAACTTGTTCATAGAAGACAATTTTGGAAAAAACAATGTGTAGAAAATTTCCTGAGTTTTAACCAAATACCCGGAAGGACATCACTAAGTGATTTGACATTGCTGCCAAAAGATGTTGGCACCAATGGATTTTTTTTTTTTGGCTCATCCATTCTGTTATTCCTCAGTGTTTAGAGTTAGGTTTGGTTGTACTGGTGAGATGTTTCTTTCAGGGTTAGGGATTGTCCACAAAGCATGCATGTCAGGGAGTAAAATGATTGAAGAAAATATCAAAGATGCACTTTGTTGCAAACAAAAATTGCTTACTGTTCCTCCACACTTTTTTTTTTTCTTCCTAGATCAACAATACAGTATTAATTTGCACAAAACATTGCACTGCATAAATTAAACGGGTGTTTTGGTATTTACTTTAGTGAGTTGAAGTACTTGGTGTACTCGTACTTGTCGTCTTCCGCTTTATCTGGGACAGGGTTGTGGGGGCAGCAGACTCAGCAGAGACGCCCAGCCGTCCCTCTCCCCAGACACCTCCTCCAGCTCCTCCAGGGGGAGCCCAAGGCGATGTGGAGGATTAGCGGCTCTACTGCAAGCCCCTCCCGGATGGCCGAGCTCCTCACCCTATATCTAAGGGAGTGCCCGGCCACCCTGCGGAGGAAGCTCATTTCAGCCGCTTGTATCCGGGATCTGGTTCTTTCGGACATGACCCGAAGTTCATGACCATAGGTGAGGGTAGGAACGTAGACCGACTGCGGCAGCCGCAGCGATCCATCTGTCGATCTCCCACTCCATTCTTCCCTCACTCGTGAACAAGACCCCGAGATACTTGAACTCCTCCACTTGAGGCAGGAACTCCCCTCCAACCTGAAGAGGACAAGCCACCCTTTTCCAGTCGAGAACCATGGCCTCCGACTTGGAGCTGATCTTCATCCCAGCCGCTTCACACTCGTCTGCGAACCGCCCCAGCGCATGCTGTAGGTCTTGGCTAGAGGGGGCCAGCAGGACCACGTCATCTGCAAAAAGAAGAGACGGAATCCTCTGGTCCCCAAACCAGACCCCCTCCGGCCCTTGGCTGCGTCTAGAAATCCTGTCCATAAAAGGTATGAACAGGACCGGTGACAAAGGGCAGCCCTGCCGGAGTCCAACATGCACTGGGAACAGGTCCGACTTGGTGCTGGCAATGGGAACCAAATTCCTGCTCTGCTTGTGCAGGGACCGGATGGCCCCTAATAAAGGGCCCCCGACTCCATACTCCTGGAGCACCCCCAACAGGGCATCATGAGGGACACAGTCGAATGCCTTCTCCAGGTCCATAAAACACATGTGGACATGAACCCTCAAGTACCCTGTAGAGGCTATAGAGCTGGTCCAGTGTTCCACGGCCAGGATGAAAACCACACTGCTCCTCCTGAAGCCGAGGTTCGACTATCGGCCGGACTCTCCTCTCCAATACCCTGGCGTAGGCCTTACCAGGGAGGCTGAGGAGTGTGATCCCCCTGTAGTTGGAACACCACCCCAGTCTGCCAGTCCAGCGGCCCTGTCCCCGACCGCCACGCAATGTTGAAGAGGCGTGTCAACCATGACAGCCCCACAACATCCAGAGATTTGAGGTACCCGGGGTGGATCTCATCCATCCCGGAGCCCCACCACCGCGGAGCTTTTTAACCACCTCGGTGACTTCAGCCTGGGTGATGAAAGAGTCCAACCCCGAGTCCCCAGCCTCTGTTTCCACCAGGGAATGCGTGATGGCAGGATTGAGGAGATCCTCAAAGTACTCCTTCCACCGCCCGATAATGTCCCCAGTCGAGGTCAGCAGCTCCCCACCCCCACTGTAAACAATGTTGGTGAAGCACTGCTTCCCCCTCCTGTGGCGCCGAACGGTTTGCCAGAATCGCTTCGAGGCCAACTGGTAGTCCTTCTCCATGGCCTAACTGAACTCCTCCCAGGCCCGAGTTTTTGCCTCTGCCACAGTCCGAGCCGCAGCACGCTTGGCCTCACGGTACCCGTCAGCCGCCTCAGGAGTCCCACAAGCCACCCACAGCCAATAGGACTCCTTCAGCTTGACAGCATCCCTTACTGCCGGTGTCCACCACCAGGTTCTGGGATTGCCGTTGCGACAGGCACTGCTGACCTTACAACCGCAGCTACTGGCAGCAGCATCGGCAATAGATGCGGAGAACATGGTCCACTCGGACTCTATGTCTCCAACAAAGCTCTCCTGGAGGTGGGAGTTGAATACATCCCTGGCTGAGGGCTCTGCCCGACGTTCCCAGCAGAACCTCACTATGTGCTTGGGCCTGCTAAGTGTGCCCGGCTTTCCCATCCAGCGGATCCAACTCACCACCAGGTGGTGATCAGTGGACAGTTCAGCCCCTCTCTTCACTCGAGTGTCCAAAACATGCGGCTGAAGGTCTGACGATATAACAACAAAGTCGATCATCGACCTCCTGCCTAGGGTATCCTGGTGCCAAGTGCACTGATGGACACCCTTATGGTTGAACATGGTGTTCATTATGGACAATCCATGACTAGCACAGAAGTCCAATAGCGAAACACTACTCGGATTCTGATCAGGGAAGCCATTCCTCCCGATCATGCCTCTCCAGGTGTCACTGTCATTTCCCACGTGGGCGTTGAAGTCCCCGAGCAGAATAATGGAGTTCCTGGGAAGGGGCACTATACAGCACCCCTGACAGGGACGCCAAGAAGGCTGGGTACTCCACACTACCGCCTGGCCCGTAGGCCGAAACCATAGTCAGAGACCTGTACTTGGTATAGTATCATAAAAGTATTAAAGTTGCAGTAAATATTTCAACAAATGGAAACAATCCATGTTCATGTTGTGGTATAGGCCCTGAAGCTAGCTCCAGTCTTGAAAAGCCAGTGCCTTGCATGTTTTAGATATTCCTCTGATTAACATGTCTGAATAGATAATTATCAGACCACTGCAGAACTTGATCCCATACTGAGGAGGTAATTCAGCCATCATTGCAGCTGTGTAATAGCCCCATTAATCTAAAACATGCAGGGCATCTGCTCTTGAGGACTGAAGTTGGACAGCCCTGAGCTAAAATCTCTAAATATATCACATCTTGGCACTCGGAGAAAAGGAGCCTTGTTAGATAGTTCCATTTTAACCTCTTGGCTTGCGAAGTCCAAGTTCAGGTACGGCAAAGTAAGACTTCTGTCACAGTCTGTTAGTGTAATGTTGCACCATTTCTCCTCAGAACATTTTAAGCACCAGAAAGTGAGAAGACACGAACAACATTCCTTATTTTGTAACTGTTTGCCTTGCTTGATGCATGTTTTCAGACCTTCACGTGTAAGCTGCTGGGTACAAGGTTCTAAGCTCTGCTTGGTGGTTTCATCGGAAATAAATCCAGATTCACCAAAGGTTGAGAGTTGAACAAAAGCTTGGAAAAACTAAAGTGGGAAGTGCAGAGTGGGGAAAACATTATTTATTTACAATTCTTCATAAATATGCATGGAGATCTCCACTGATCTTAGTGCATAAAGAGCAATATGTGTATCGTCATTTCAGATACATGTTTGTTATTCATCTGTTTGACACAAGCATAGTTAGTCAAATCCCGTGCTGGTTATGCAACTTTATGCTGGTGTGTACTTGATGTATAGCAGAGGAAATTGCTTTGAAAAATTATTGGTCCATAGTGTGGCAAAATAAAAGAAATATGATTTTAGCTGATATGTTTATTGTAGGTCAGATTTTTATTGCAGGTTATTTATCATTTTTTAATTTCCACAACTGTATTTAGGTAAATGTTCTACAGGCTATGTAATTCTGTCACTGAGGTCCTTTTGTGTCCTTGAATCCTTCCTTGTTCTTCTCTCCATCCATCCATTTTCCCTCCATTCTGCCTCCACTTCTTTCCATTTACCCACCTTACTTCCCTTCCTCCTGTTTCATATTTATTGTGTGAACATGGTTGGAAATATTTAATCTGTAAAATCATATTTAGCTTTTAAGTTTTCCATTAAAATGGGCATCAGGGACTGAGAAGCCAGCAAATTTGCGTTTGGAAGAGTGGATTTTTAAAATGGAAAAAATCTTTAGGAACTTTGGACTGAGTAGCACCAAGTATAAATGGCAAAAACCAAACGGAGAATGACCTCAGTTTCTTCTCTGGTGCTTCCATGGAGCCAAAACAGATTTTTTTTTTTTCTTTCACCCTGAAGGTTGAGCTCAGCTGTTCACCTTGCACACCTGCAGGCATCACACCAAGGTGTAAAGTTGAGACGCAGTGAAAGTGTTAATAAAGAAAAACGGGATGTAGCGGGAAAATGGAGTGACAATCTGTAAAAAAAAAAAATAGAGGTTAACTTTAATTATCCCAGGGATGTATCCTTTTTTAAAAAAAAAAAAAAACTTAAGTCTTAACTTTTTACATCTTTACAGTCATACAATTATTAGTTTCTTCTGAGGTATTTAATGATTAAAATATATCAAACAATAGATTTCCACTGTCTGAAAAGTCAGTTGCTTATTAGGATAAGAAGAAAAAACCTTTCAGGGACATGAAGAGAAACTGGGAAGAAACTGATGTTGCTGAGCTGTCTTTGCTTTGACTTTGGTTTTGTCGGCCACCTGCCAGGTTTGCACAACACTGCTCTAATACAATTTTTATTCATCTGTCTTTTGGATTTTTAAGAAGGATTTTCTTTCATCGATCATTGTCGGCATTTCCGTCTCACCTGTTAAAGCACATTATCTCACCCACGCTCTCAGGTCACAGGCATTCTCCTACTGCTTTTGCTCACTGTGATTCATCTTGGTGACATTTTTCACTGACAGACCAAAAGAGACACCTGAGACATGCAGTCTATTGTCACAATCATACTTCATCTCTACAGGGTTTAAGGGCACGATCTATTACTGTGTGTTAGAGTAAGAGAGAGGTGTACAGTGCTAAGGTGAAATATAGGGACTAACTCATTAGCCAGATCTAGGAGATGAGGTACAAGATTGCTTTGAGATTCAAGAGGTTCCAACGTTGAAGGCTAAATCTCACTGAGACCCCATAACTGATAAAGTAATATGGGTTATAGTGGATGGAAATAAAGTAAAAATACAAACTTCAAACCTGGGCTAGGGTTTGTTGTTCAGTTTGCACAAATGTTTTTATTTTTTAATCGTTGATTGTTTTCTTAATTGACTATGTATGAACAAAGTATTGCTTCCTGCCATTGATAGAGTTCTTGTGATAGTGCCAAATATTTACATTTAATTTTAAGGAGGCACTATAAATAAGATTACCTTCCTCTAAGGGTTTCTGCAAGGGCCACAACACACATCATGGGAATGAAAAGAATATCTGTTTTTGTTTTTTTTAAATAAAGGATTACTTGCATGCTTTGATATGGTACTGAATAAAGTTCTGCAATGTTTAATTCAGTACTTTTCATGACTACATTGTAGTAATTGTGTAATTATAACTTATAGCATAAACTATAGGGCTATCCTGTTTTCTTTCTGTGTGATTTTCTTCTACCAGTTTGTTTGTTGACACAGCAACATTATAATAAAAATTTATTAAATTTTAAATCTGTATTTAAAATCTCAGTGCTACAGGAGGACATTGACATAGTTACATACATTGCATTTTACATATTCAGTGTCATAATGTAAACAATTTGTGATTGTTTCTTTAGAGCATTGTGTTTTTTGTGCCAATTAGTCCAACCTGGTTCCAGTCCCATCAGTTGCATATTTTCAGGCTTTATGGGACAACTTACATGAAGTCCAGTTTGTTGCTTACAGTGTTCAGATGAAATGCAATTTTAAATTTCCTCAACCACAAAAAATACATTTTTTAGCCATGACAAATTTCCACTACCAATGTTTCATTATTACAGAAAAGCTCTGGGAGTCTGATCAATTGAGACTGAGTGATTCATTTAGAAAAAGATTGTGCTTGAAGAAAAGCCCTTGGAGGTAACCATGTGATGTACATTAAAAGGGCTTTACAGGTAAAATCTGTTAATAATATTGAACCCAAACCAAGCATTTTTCAAATCAGAAATGTCAAGAAGAAAGGTTCCAAGAGGAAATGTTCATGGTGCTCAAGAAACTCCAACAAATGAATGGGTGTTCTCCTAATGAGAATTCGGATAAGGGAATGTGTTGCCACCAATGCAGAACTTTCTTAGAACGGAAGCAGGCCAGCCAGGTGTATTTTTAGCTTGAACAGCTGACATGGGTTCAATACACACAGCAAAGAAGCCACTTCACCCCTACAGATTATTGTTTGGGCCATCTGGAAAAAGGACTGTCCAAAGAAGGAAAAAGTGAACACCATGAGTCTGGTGTTTGCTTAGACTCATGAGGGATTTGGTAATTATTGCTGCTTTTTTTTCTGCATAACTGAGCACAATACCAAGGCCAAAGGGAATGGTCCACGGATTCAAAGTTTGGGGTTCCAGCCAGGAAACGTTCCTAAACTTGAGAACCTGCTATAGATGGTTTGAATATTGTTGATGCATTTCTTAATAAAAGCCTTAGAAACTAATAAATGTTATTGACCTTCAGTATACTGTAGAAAGATCTGTTAAAAAGCTCTAGAAACACAGAGGCAGCAAAGTTTGTGAAGAAACACATTTCTGTCTGAAAACGTTTGGCAATGATTTAATAGCTCTCTTAGATTTTAATGCTTAACTCCCCTGTGCTTTATGATGGTAATCTGCTATGTCTGATTCATGGTTTAATTTAGTTTTGCCTGTAACCCTGCAGCTTCTTTTAAGAGTTTCAGTTTGTTGACAGTTGTTTTTTATCTTTCCATCAACTTTGCCAATTTGCCCTTTTGCTGGCATTTTGGGTTCTTTTAGTGTTCTGCTATTTTCAGATGTCTCTGCGTCAACACACCTGAATCGCATATTAAGGTCATTAGCAGAACTCTGTAGAACTTGAGTACATGAGGAGGTTCATCAGTCATTTGATTTAGGTGTGTTGGACTTGAAACACATTCAAAAGTCGCAGGACACCGGCCTTCAAGGACTGGAGTTTCCCACCCCTGTATTAGACCCTCTTACTATTTGGTTTGGTGCTTAATGCTGCATTTAGGCTGTCTTTGGCCAATCACAAATGCCTAAATTTAGCCAGACCCCTTTTGTGATGACATAGGCTTGAAAAAAACAAAGCCCGTCTCATAAAATGTGTTTTAAAATAATGGTGGATAAACTTAGTAGTTATCCAAAACATGCAAGTAATGTCTTGATGATTGATTATACTTTTAAATATGTTCACAGATATTACATCACTCGATGCTTTTTTTTTGAGTCTTGGATTAACTTTTCTCTATGTAAGGCATGACAGCGATGGGTCATATTAAAGCCCTATGCAGTCCTTGCTTGATGGTGTTTTGTAAAAGAGGCAAGTGTGATGTATCACTTTACTATTGTGTAACAATTTAGTAGTTGAACTGAAAAAGATTTAATAAACTTAAACTTAAATTGTTTGTTCATTGCCATTTTTCTTAATTTTCCAAATCCGTTTGTATTGTATTACAGTTAAAATTACAGTTGGCTTGAGTCACAATTATAATACCATTAATTGTATTTGACATATCTAATAGGATTTGATCAGGACATGGCTGCTGTTTTCGTTAAATGTCCTGAGATGTTGATCACTGAATTGGACTTGCCTGTAGAAATTCAACAAATATTTACACAATTGTGTGGACCAAGTATCATGAGGTTGCTCCACTTCCTGTTGCCCCTTTGCAGGATAATGTGCCATTATAAATGTTTTACCTCATTTAGGGTCACATTCAAAGCTGTTAATTTTGCTACACGCTCATTCTATAATGTCCTTAAGGACTCGGAGGCCAAATATTTGGTTTAACGATGCAAATTCATTATATAACCTAATTCAGACAAGACCATCTAAATCAAAATAGTTATTTACACCTATTTTGTGCCATGGCTCTGCTCTGGGACTCTGCTGACCTTCATGTACAAAAGGAGGAATGCCTGAGGCAGGAAAAACTGGAAGAAAACACCCCTGACCAGGGAACAAAACAAAGCAGTCATCAGTAAAAACACGGATGACTTTGAATAAATTAGAAAGGGTGCTGTGCCTTGGGAAGGATTTAGAACCACTAAAATCTTTTACGTTTTTTGTGACAACCACAACCTGAAATGTATTTAATCAGGATTTCATGTCACAGACTAATAAAACTAGTTCATAGTGAACAGACAAGGGCCAAATCATTAAACCTTTATTTATATAGGACCAATCAAGACATGCATCCCCAAGTGCAAAAATTTTAAATCCATCCAAATAACTAATCGCCAGCAATTCTAAAAAACAAAAGTGGTTTTGGCTGCTTCTTAAAAAGCTCAACAGAGCCCACAGACCTCAAAGAGTTTCGAAGTCCTGGGTCTATTGTTGATAAGACTCCTTTACCTTTAGTTTTCAACCTTGGTCTAGCTGCAGTTGTGGATTACCTGCAGATGGTCCAGTGACCCTTTGTTTAGGCAGGTGAACAATGAGTTACAGTTATCCAATCTTGGAGAAACAAAAATACATGAATAAAAATGTCCAGTTGTGATTGTGCGATAATATTCCTTAGCAATATTTAAGTGATTTCAAAAATGAGCAAACCAGAGACTGAACATGACCATTTAAGGTAAAACCAGAGTCCAAATTTACCCCAGTTTTTCTGATGGAAGACTTGGCATAAGAGGTTGAAGGAATGGTAATGGATTTCTTTTGGTCTTGTTTTGTAAAATCATAGATGGGATCTGAATTGTCTATATAGTGTTTCTTCTCCTGATGTTCTTCTGGCTACTGTACAAACATTCCTGCTTCATGAAACAGTTGCATCCTTCCACAACATACTAAGCATGTTTAGAAATATTTCCATAAGGAGGCAGCACTGGAGGGATAGATGGATAGATGGATAAGCTTGTAACCCTACATGAAACAACTGATTCAATTCTAACCAGCTGTATATTGTGATTTTGTTTTTTTTGTTTCAAGTTCTTACATCTGCTTGTATTTTGAGTAAGTCCTGGTATGTTCCAGTTTGATCCCAAGTCTAGTTAGAGAGAAGAATTTCTGCTTCAAAGCTTGTTTTTAAAGTGACCATATTACGAAAGAAGCTTGTCTTAAAATGTCTAATAAAATCTCAAGGTTTGATCAATTCAATTAGACCTGTTGTCCATGCTCCATCAGACCTGGTTATTGACAAAGAAAAAAGGATTAGGAGTTGAGTCTACTTTTTTCTATTGGGCGTGCATCAAAAGCACTTCGAATACTTGCCAGAGCTAATAAGAGACCAGCTGCTCCTTGGAAACGGAGGGCCTTCAGCCTTGTCAGTGGAGCCTGCAGTTGCTGAGTAGTCCCTGCAAGAAAACAAATTTCAGGTAACAGCGTGACACATACTTAAAACATGGAGGAACATTTCTCTCTCCTCCTGTCCCTGCTCTTAATTAGCACTATTAAAGCCAGTGCCAGAATAATATATGGTTGACAAAAGGTGTGAGCACTTTTTTTTTATTAGATTTGCTCTTGGGCACAAGGTGTCAAGCATTCATCAGCATCCTTTCTAAGGCTTTTGTTACAGGGAAATGCAATATCCAACAAATAAAAAATGGGCTCAACTCAATCTCTTTTAAAACTTGTAAAGAAATACATTTCTGTAATCAGCACACCAATTTCAAAATGCCAGGATTAGAGATGTAAAGAAATGAGACCATGATAAATCAGTTCAAGACTTTTCCACATATAATGTCACATATCTTTACAATTCAGTTGAAAAACAAAGTTAGAAGGAATAAAATAAAAGATGTAATAACCGCTCCGTTTAACTAATACTGTTTGAATACGTTTTGGCATTCAGATTTTTTTCTAACAGTCACCCACATCTTGACAAAACATCTCGTCCACAGCCTTTTTCAAGTAACCCCACAGATTATCTGTCAGATTTATCTTTGAACTCTAGCTTGGCCATTCCAGTTTATTTTTCCTTTTATGAAGTCAGTGTTTTGATTTTAGATGTGTGTGTTTTCAGTAAAAACTGACAGGCATTTGAAACTGTTTATATTTTCCTCCACTGTGACAGAAACCCCTACACACATCTGAAATAATCTCAGGTCCTGTTGCTGCCACCACAATGCTTCACTATGGTGTTCTTTTAGTAATGTTCAATGTTTGTGTGTGGGGGTGTTAAGCTTACTGTTAGTAGCAACAAGTTCAAGTCAACTATATCAGACCATAACACATTTATCTATCTGGTTTTAGGTTTAAGCCACACCTAATGTTTTCTTTGGAGAGAAAAGCTTCCATTTTTTCCATATGCCTAGAAAAATTGGAATGTAAAAACGGACTTCTTTTGTCACATGCAGATGAGAACCATCGCTTTGAATAAATTCTTGCAACTCCTTCAGTGTTGCTGTTCACCTTCTGCCAGCCTTACTCAGTTTACATTTTGTTTCTTTTATTGCTTATGGAGAAATGTCCATTTCTAACCTTTTTCCCTGTATTTAAATGCTGTGAATTTCTTTGTTCTTTTCTCCAGAATGAAACACTTATATAATAAAATCGCTGGACTCTGACACCTCTCTGCAAACTTTAGTTCGAGTTAAAGAAGGCACACGTGTAAATGTTGGGAAGGTTCTAGGAAAGGTGAATTTTATTTTTGTTCAACCAGATTTACTGTAATTGAGGTTGGGTGGGTAGCCAAGAGGACTGAATGCTGGAATGAAATCAAAAGGTGCTTTAACACATTTTATTTGCCCACTTATGCAACCATAGATATAAAAAAACTATTTAATTGTTTTTATATTGCTGGGCTATTTTATTCATTTGATATATTTAAGTCCATTTGATTTTATTTTTGGTCTATTATTGTATCGTGACTGCTGTTTAATTTATTCTGTGTACAGCACTTTGGCCCTGTGGGTGTTTAAAGTGCTCTATAAATAAAACATAAATGGTATTGTGGGATATAAATACATTACAATTGAATACATTTATCCAATTGAGATTTCTTCATACTTTCCTCAGGAAACCTTATAGGAAATAGTAATGACAAACTTTTAATATTTATTTTCAATATAATCATTTCTGCACACCACACTGAAAGCAGAGCACTTAATATGGACTTGGACTGGTGTGAAAAACAGTGATCTTTCGGTTTATTTTATTTAATAACCTTCAGTTTATCAACTGGTCCCCCATTTCTCATCCATAGTTCTTGGGCAGCTTTTTTCATTATACAGCTGCTCTCAAACCTATAGTTACCCTTGGTAAAAATACCAGATTTTACCATAAATAAATAAATAGGACTCATGGTAAACTGCTTCAAAACTTTATCCACTTTTAATGTGACCCTGTGCAATTTCACTGAAGAGCAACCAACTTTGTTAAAGTAAAAACGAAGGAAAAATATGCAATAACTTGCATCTTTTGAATGTATCTTTATTGTGGTAGACCATGGCACATTTACTGGACTTACTATCCCTGCTTAAAGATGCTAATTTTGCAAATATAGAAGTTTTTTCTTTGTACCAATAAAGGTAATTTTTTAGGAGACCCATGGTTTCATTCTTAAGATGAGCATTATAATTAATGATAACAGTTGAACAAAGAAGTCGTATTATTATGCATTATGCATAGAATAATTAATTACCAAAATAATTTTGTGGATATGCGACTACTACTAAAAATTATTCTGGAGGAAAACGGGGAAATGTGACTGGCTCCATTACAGTAGTTCCACATCATATTTCAACAGAGACAGAGATGATCCCTGTTTGTATTTCTGTGCCCTGAGCAGACGGTTGAGTTGGAGTTGTGCTAGTGCTCCAGTTTTCCTGTATGTATCGGGAAAGTCTGCCTAAAAAAGATGACCTCTTAGAAAAATCTAGTTTTACTACAAGGCTTGTTCAACCCTGAAATGTAGAATTAATTAAGGTTACAAAGGCAGACTAAACATTTCTCACCTCACAAACATTGAATTCTGCTCTGGTCCCAGGATGTTTTGGCCTTTACTTTCTTCCTCAAATACCACTTTCACAGCAATGGAAGTTCCTTATCTGGCCTCATGAATTTTAATATAAATGCATAGATTATATTTCTGTAGATGCTGCGATGCCACAAGATGGAAATGGCCAAGATTCCAATTGTTTGAAAAAACACTTATTGCTTTTCATGAATATATCAGTAGGTTATGGGATAAAGAGAAAATCTTCTCTTTAAAAACAAAAGAATGAAAATGGTATGTCCTTTTTTTCCCCCCTAGATTCTTATACTTAAAACTATATTTTGATCATAAGATCTTTGTACTCATGCTGTCCTAGAAATAATTTTGAGATCAGAACCGGGTCAATACCTCAAAACTAAAATATGTATTTCTCAATAAGGAAATCAATTAAATTTTACTCTCAGACTTTATATGCATTTAAAAGATTAACTCTTTTGTCAAAACTCCGATCTGGATTCTTACCTAACGGCAATTGTATCTGGATCCAGTTCCCTCCTTAGTTGAGCCTCATCTAAGTGTTGACTAAAAATAACAGTCATCTGGGGAAAGACCTTAGCACAGTACAGCACTCTGCTGCAAATAACACTAGTTATTTACAAAGTTTAAAGCTCTTGATTTAAGGAGAAGAACAACTCTATAGTTTCTATCTGCACACTATTTACTGGAACCACAAAAAGAACATGTTTTGAGCTGAACTGTCAACAAGGCTTTACAAAAATGAGTGGAAGCAAGCTACCTTTAATCTGGCACCATACAGTCTGCTCTCAGCAAAAATCCTGAGAGCAAGATAGTTGTCTACTGAAGAATTTTTTTCTAGCTTTATGTGCTGAGTTAGAAGTTCTTTTAGAAATAAAGGATAACTTGCTCCTTCTCTAGGGGAAATGACAATTTTATGAACACAATTATTGATGAATGAATAAGGTAGAACACAATCACAGTACTATTTTTGGCTCCTTATTGATGATAAATACAATGTGAAATTTTAATTCATATCTGAAGAATTTTTAACTTGATTTTTAAAAAGAACAATTTCTTTCATGCAAAACATGTTACTTTTGTGATTATAAAAAAAATGCCAGTAACTGAAAGGCAGATTTAAGAGCTGTAGTAAAACATTAAATTAGTCCCAATAATTTTAGATGGGTTTTTCTATAGTTGAAATTTTACTCATTGACTGTATGATTTTTATTTTTATTTTTTTAAGTAAAAATGGGTTTTCTTAATTTCTGTGCTTGTTACAGTTCACTGTCAAAAATTACACAGGCTTAAGTAGAGATTTATAATTTCCACATTGTTAAATAACAATTCCCTTTGTTTTTTCTTCAAACAATAAGAAATCCAAAACAAAAGGTGAAATCTCATAGAATTTGCTCATATTGGTGTGAGAGGAAAACTTTAATTTATGTATCTTTTTCTCTGAAACCCTCTGTATTCATTATTTTAGGTGGGTCTCAGATCTCCTCGCTTATCAGACACAGTCGTGTCTGATAAGCCTTGAAAATTTAAACAAATCTGTAGAATTGAGACGTGACATTTTATTTTATTTTTTTAGCTATATTTATTGACTTTTTTTTCAAGATTTTGTTGATTGTGTGTCGGATCAGAAATTTTTTCAGAAAAACTGAAAAAGCTTGTTCTAATTGAATAGGTGGAATTCAGAAAAGTAAAAATGGTTGTTTCTGTCAAATTGTACTTTTATGAATAAAGTAACTAAAATCTTTAAGACTGCAGGACAAATTTTAACTTTTGTATTCTATAAAAATTATGTTCATGGCATCAATATAATTTCCAGTTTGAGCATAACCAACAAATTATAAGAAGTTGTAGCTTTCTTTTCTTGCAGTACTGCCACTCCTTGAGGCTGCCTGTTTGTCTCATATGTTTTTTAATTTTTTTCAATGTGTCAATGGGAAGGGGTCACCCTGTCCTTTGGAAACAAATCAAGCTGCATTCACCCCCCCCCCCCCCCCCCCCCCACCCCCCCACCCCCCGATGCTTTAGTGCCAGGAGATCTTTTGCTCCACTTTTGGAAACCAGCACTTCTACTATATATATATATATATATATATAATTTCTATAAATGTCTACCAATATGCACAAATATACACACACTCATTTTACACAAACGTTGAAAGACAAAAACCCACCTTCTGAACCTTTCCTCCATTCTGTTTTGACTTTTTTTCCAAGTTCATATATAAACTCAAGTTGTTTTTCTGACTGTATTTTAACTTGTGGCAATTTGTTCAATTCCCAGTTCTCCATTACTGACCCTTGTGAGAAAGCAATGGAAGATTGGAAAGAGGGGGAGTAACCCTACCCCCATCTCAGTGGAGCTTCAACTCATTTTCAACGCTTTCACCCTCTTTTTGGAGAAATGGCAGTCTTGGGAAAGGCCCATATGCCACAATAGGTTTGTGTGGTGATATGATTTGCCATGAGAGTTTGTGTGCGTCATGTGCTACCATCACTGCTCAGCACACCATTTAGATTACTTTCACCTCATCAGCCCACATGCACTTGGCTTGTGGGAGACCTTTGGGACGTACTCCCATGTGGAAAGATGTTTTCACTGCTGCACAAATATATGTGCTTCAGTGTGTGGGTTTTGTCTGCATGAGGTGAGATAAGGAAATGGGAAGATAGGGAAGAAAGGACACCGGGGGAGAGGATGAAAGACATTTGTGACTTACGGAGAAATGTAGGGGAGCTGTGTTAACAGAAAAAATGTCTGTGGGCATGCATAGGAGCTGTTTTTCAGTTGTTATTGCAGTGGAAGTGTGTTTTATAGAAATGTACTTACCTAACGTTAGGACCTTAAACCAAATGTACATAATGCTTACCTTAATAAGCTGCAGCTTCAGCACTGACAAGGATTCAAGATGCTGGGAAATAATTGTTTAACTGATTCTCTTAAGTTTTATTGTTCTTGTGCACGGATTAGCTTTAATCTAGGCTTATTTTTTTCCTTGTCGGTAAGAACGCAGATGTTGCACATACAATAGGAGCCAAAAGGGAAAATGTACTGCTGGATATACACCGCTGGATACAGTCATGCCTGATATACACCACTCATGACTATAGACTGGTGACAGGAATAACACTTAATCACGACACCTGTTAGTGGCTCTGAATATTGGGTTAATTTCCATTTTCTCTTCAATATCAGCTTTAAGCTCTAGTTCTTTGATTAAGCCTCTAGGAGAATGAAAGTCCTGTTAAGGATTAGGTTTAAAACATTTACTTTAGTCATAAAAATGTCTCCTGCTGGTATACAATACAGGTCAAACTTTTTTGACACACTTTTCTTAATGGCTTTCATAGCAATTTACTGTAAGTAGATTCTCACTGAAGATATCAAAACTGAATGAATACATATGAATCAGAATCAGAAAAGCTTTATTGCCAAGTACATTTTTGGACATACAAGGAATTTGTTTTATTGTAGTCGGTGCAATACAGTACAAATTAAACAGTATAAACATATCTACAATATACAGGTCCTTCTCAAAATATTAGCATATTGTGATAAAGTTCATTATTTTCCATAATGTCGTGATGAAAATTTAACATTCATATATTTTAGATTCATTGCACACTAACTGAAATATTTCAGGTTTTTATTGTCTTAATACGGATGATTTTGGCATACAGCTCATGAAAACCCAAAATTCCTATCTCACAAAATTAGCATATCATTAAAAGGGTCTCTAAATGAGCTATGAACCTAATCATCTGAATCAATGAGTTAACTCTAAACACCTGCAAAAGATTCCTGAGGCCTTTAAAACTCCCAGCCTGGTTCATCACTCAAAACCCCAATCATGGGTAAGACTGCCGACCTGACTGCTGTCCAGAAGGCCACTATTGACACCGTCAAGCAAGAGGGTTAAGACACAGAAAGAAATTTCTGAACGAATAGGCTGTTCCCAGAGTGCTGTATCAAGGCACCTCAGTGGGAAGTCTGTGGGAAGGAAAAAGGGTGGCAGAAAACGCTGCACAACGAGAAGAGGTGACCAGACCCTGAGGAAGATTGTGGAGAAGGGCCGATTCCAGACCTTGGGGGACCTGCGGAAGCAGTGGACTGAGTCTGGAGTAGAAACATCCAGAGCCACCGTGCACAGGCGTGTGCAGGAAATGGGCTACAGGTGCCGCATTCCCCAGACCTGGGCTACAGAGAAGCAGCACTGGACTGTTGCTCAGTGCTCCAAAGTACTTTTTTTGGATGAAAGCAAATTCTGCATGTCATTCGGAAATCAAGGTGCCAGAGTCTGGAGGAAGACCGGGGAGAAGGAAATGCCAAAAAATGCCAATGCCAGAAGTCCAGTGTCAAGTACCCACAGTCAGTGATGGTCTGGGGTGCCATGTCAGCTGCTGGTGTTGGTCCACTGTGTTTTATCAAGGGCAGGGTCAATGCAGCTAGCTATCAGGAGATTTTGGAGCACTTCATGCTTCCATCTGCTGAAAAGCTTTATGGAGATGAAGATTTCATTTTTCAGCACGACCTGGCACCTGCTCACAGTGCCAAAACCACTGGTAAATGGTTTACTGACCATGGTATCACTGTGCTCTATTGGCCTGCCAACTCTCCTGACCTGAACCCCATAGAGAATCTGTGGGATATTGTGAAGAGAACGTTGAGAGACTCAAGACCCAACACTCTGGATGAGCTAAAGGCCGCTATCGAAGCATCCTGGGCCTCCATAAGACCTCAGCAGTGCCACAGGCTGATTGCCTCCATGCCACGCCGCATTGAATCAGTCATTTCTGCAAAAGGATTCCCGACCAAGTATTGAGTGCATAACTGTACATGATTATTTGAAGGTTGACGTTTTTTGTATTAAAAACACTTTTCTTTTATTGGTCGGATGAAATATGGCCTCCTGCCAGAGGGGAGAGTCTCAAAGAGTCTGTGACCGGGGTGGGAGGGATCAGCCAGAATCTTACCTGCCCGCTTCAGGGTCCTGGAGGTGTACAGTTCCTGGAGCGACAGTAGACGGCAGCCAATCACATTCTCAGCAGACCGAATGACACGCTGCAGCCTGCCCTTATCCTTGGCTGTAGCAGCGGCGTACCAGATGGTGATGGAGGAGGTGAGGATGGACTCAATGATGGCTGTGTAGAAGTGCACCATCATAGTCTTTGGCAGGTTGAATTTCTTCAGCTGCCGCAGGAAGAACATCCTCTGCGGGGGTTTCTTGATGAGGGAGCTGATGTTTGGCTCCCACTTGAGATCCTGGGAGATGATGGTTCCCAGGAAGCAGAAAGATTCCACAGTGTCAATTGTGGAGTCACACAGGGTGATGGGGGCAGGTGGGGCTGGGTTCTGCCTGAAGTCCACAACCATCTCCACTGTCTTTAGAGCGTTGAGCGTTGTTCTGGCTGCACCAGTCCAACAGATGGTCCACCTCCCATCTGTACGCGGACTCGTCACCATCAGAGATGAGTCCGATCAGGGTGGTGTCGTCCGCAAACTTCAGAAGCTTGACAGACTGGTGACTGGAGGTGCAGCTGTTGGTGTACAGGGAGAAGAGCAGAGGAGAGAGAACACAGCCTTGGGGGAAACCAGTGCTGATGGTCAGGGAGTCAGAGACGTGCTTCCCCAGCCTCACGCGCTGCTTCCTGTCAGACAGGAAGTCAGTGATCCACCTGTAGGTGGAGTCGGGCACACTCAACTGGGAGAGCTTCTCCTGGAGCAGAGCTGGGACGATGGTGTTGAAGGCAGAGCTGAAATCCACAAACAGGATCCTGGCATAGGTTCCTGTGGAGTCCAGGTGCCGGAGGATGAAGTGAAGGGCTAGGTTGACTGCATCGTCTACAGACCTGTTGGCTCTGTAGGCAAACTGCAGGGGGTCCAGGAGGGGGTCGGTGATGTCTTTTAGGTGTGAGAGCACAAGGCGCTCAAAGGACTCTGAAGTCATCAAGACCTGTGGTCCTTGGCTTCTTGGGAACACGGATGATGGTGGAGGACTTGAAGCAGGCTGGCACATGACATGTCTCCAGTGAGGTGTTAAAAATGTCTGTGAAGACTGGAGACAGCTGATCAGCGCAGTGCTTCAGGCTGGCTGGTGAGACAGAATCCGGTCCAACAGCTTTCCGGGGGTTCTGTCTCCTGAAGAGTTTGTTGACGTCCCTCTCCTGGATGGAAAGAGCCGTCCTCGGCGTGGGTAGGGGCATGATGGGGGGGAACTTCAGGGTGGGGGTTGGAGGTGCCAAGGCCCCTCTTGAGGTTGGGGAGGTGGGGGTGGTGGATTGTGGCTGCAGGTGTTGGGGGTTGTCGTGGGGGATGGTTGCAGGACTGTCCCTTTGTCTTTCAAAGCAGCAGTAGAACTCGTTCAGGTTGTTGGCGAGGTGTTGGTTGTTGATGGAGTGGGGGGCTTTTGGCTTGTCGTTGGTGATCTGCCTGAGCCCTTTCCACACAGACGCAGAGTCGTTGGCTGAGAACTGGTTTTGGAGCTTCTCAGAGTACAGTCATTTTACCTCTTTCACTGCCTTGACAAACTTGTACTTCGCCTCTCTGTATATGTCTTTGTCCCCACTCCTGAAGGCCTCTTCCTTATCCAGTCTTAACCTTCTGAGTTTGGCTGTGAACCAGGGTTTGTCGTTGTTGTAACTCAACCTGGTGCATGATGGTACACAGCTGTCCTCACAGAAGCTGATGTAGGAAGTCACAGCCTCTGTGTACTCGTCCAGACTGTTGGTAGTAGTCCTGAACACATCCCAGTCTGTACAGCCTAAACACGCCTGGAGATTCTCCACAGCCTCACTGCTCCACTTCCTTGTCGTCCTCACAACAGGTTTGCAGAGCTTTAGTTTCTGCCTGTATGCAGGAATCAGGTGGACCATGATGTGGTCGGATTGGCCCAGTGCAGCACGTGGGACGGCGTGATAAGCGTCTCTGATATGGAATTATGTATCAAACTAAATATTGTTAAATAACTAAATATGTAATATTTTAGGTTCCTAAAGGTAGCCGCCCTTTGCTGTGATGACTGAAATATGATCTTTGGCCTTTTATCAATGCACCCCTGGGAGGTTCTTTCAATACCGTAGTCATGAAAATATATAAAACCTTTTAAATGAGAAAGCGCATCTAAAACATTTGATCAATAGTGTAAGTTGGTAGATGAATTAATGTTGTTCATCTTTGTTAATCATCATTTGGTTGCTGGTCTTGTTCTTTGCTTAGCTGATAGATTTCAGTAAAACCTTTTAAACCATTAATTTTCAATTTAAGTGTTGATTCTAAATAAATTCTAATCTTAAAAAATATATAGAAATCTCCTGGTTCTCTTTGTCAGTGATTTCTCATCAGAAGGTGGGATTCATCTTTCAGATTGAATTTTTATATTAATAAAAAAAAAGATATGATTGTAATTAAAACTGTATTCAAGCTACATTTTTCAAAGCACATACTTTAATGAAATGGCACCAAAATGTCCTGAATTTTTACAATTGCTCATTTTCCCAGCTCTAAATCCATCTGTAGGGCCTTTCAGAATGAACTATTTTTTTCCCAGTCTGGTCTAAAAACAAATGCCATCAGTAGGTTGCTAGACTGCAGAGCCAAGGCACACAAAGTACTAACTTCACTGTAGGTGCCAGTTCTACAAGGTTGAAAGACTGTCAGTCAGAACAGTCGTGTATTTTCTCATGTACGCTCATTTGGTTTCCTGTGCTAAATGGCACTGAGCTTTCCACTGATGCTTGGAAAAGATGGGTGGCTATCAGATGTTTCAGATTTTATGCTTTTATTTTATTGTATACTGGTTGTCTTTCCCTTTGGACACCTCATTTGGTTGACTGTGTTTTTATGCTGGTCATTCCAGTGTCAGTGTGTATGCTTGTTCAGCTGTTTTTCTTCTTAAATTTTATGCCGTTTTTTTGGGTTCCTCCTGTTCTGCACGACTAAGTTCTGTTCTGTAGTGTTAATGTCCCTTCCTGTTTTTATTTTGCAAAAACTACATCATGCTTTTGTCATCTGCTGTCCCTGAGTCAAAAAATAGTAGAAGCAAAAGTGAGTGAATTCACAGCTCAGAGTCTTTTGGGGTATGTCTCCACCAGCTTTACACTTCTAGAGACTGCAAGGTTTGACCATTCTTCTTTTCAAAATCGCTTGAGCTAAGATTGGTTAAAAGCTCTGTGAATTTTATGTCTTGCCACATATTCTAAATTTGATTGCTCAAGCTACTGGAAGGTAAACCCTTGTCCCATTCTCAAGTTTTTTGCACCTTCTAAAAGTAGAGTTTGGCTCTGAACCTGGAACAAAAAGCATCCCCGTAGCATGATGCAGCCACCGCCATAATTCTTCAGAATGCTTTGTTTAGCATATGTAGTATCAGTTTTCCGCCACTGTTGGAAAAGAGAAACAAGATTCGGTAAAGATTGGGATTTCTTTTAAGGTTTTTAATTAAAGCAAATTAGCATATTGTTTGACATGCTACTGTAAATTCAGTAACTGAAGCCTTGTTTGAAAATATAGTATGGTTGCAAACTTGTATACCTTGATTTCACCGAAGTATGTGAAATCGAGAATACTACAAGATATGTTCTACTTTTACATACTCAAACATTTTCTGCTTAATATTCTCAAATTTGGAACACCAGGAATCATGTCCCAGCACATAAACGTACTGTAGAACAATGCAGGAGAAAAGACAGAGAAGCTGGCAAATGATGAGGTTTTTATGGGATCTTTTATTGATCAGAATTTAGGAATAACAGATTTTGTCTCATTTGAACACTCCCACAACTCATGTCCCTTTTTTTTTTTTTTTTTAGACACCGTTTCAAGAAAATCGCTAGACAGAGCCAATCTCATTAAATTTACTACCATCAAAATAGGGCTCAATTACCATGAGTGTCTGCAGTGGCATCCAAGATCAATATTGCAAGAATATCTAACAGTATGGTGTGAATGCAACAAAAACATGATTGGGAATGAGGATGAATACAAAATAAAACTGGGGTTTTCAAGACTCATCCTACAGTCTGGCTTTTTATTTTAGTTGATGGCTCAGCTTTGTGTTCTGTAGTCTGCACTGTGGTGTGTAGATGTGAAAAGGTTTACTTTGGAATAAAGCTAAGCTTTTACAGAGTAGACATTATTTCTAGTTGTCGGAGGTTTATCCATGCAACATAATTTATCTTTATTACCTTCTGTGTGAAACGGTGCACAAGAGGAACATTTGTAATGCCAGATCCTGCTGTGTACAGTATATTGCCATTACAGCAATGAACAGTTTAACAACACAGCAAACGTAAAATGTAATTTATCTGTTTGCCTTATTGTTGTGTCCTGGCTAGGTGTGTTGTGATGCAACATTTAAAAAAAAGAGAAGTACCTACCCTGTTTCCAAATCACAGTCAGAAAATGTTTTTTTCCAAGCAACTGTGTGATTTATTCACAAAGTGCTGAAGAGTTAACCAATGACAAAATGAAGGGATATCTTTAGGGTGGGCTGGAGGCCAAAACAAACTAAGCAATCTTTCCGCATAAGTACTACCAAAACTGTACATAATAATTAAAAAGAAGACTGATTACTTTAATGACCCCTAACTCTCTTATTTAACAGGATAAAATAGGCTCAAGAAAATGGCAACTCACACCTACAGATTTAGTAATCTATATACAAAGATTCTACTTCTCTATGTACTAATACTAATGATACTAAAGTAAAAACACATGGAAAAGAACTAACAGCGCTGTGGGAACAGAAGGTATTGTAGAGATGCCAATAAATGTGGTCTATTTCAGGTTGGCAAGATGTTTTTCTTTTACAAAGGTTTTTAACACTAAATATATCTTAAGTAAGGCAAGCACCATATACATATTCCACAGTGGAAGAATGAAAGTACACCAAGTCATGATTCTGTTATAACAAAGTGTTGGCATCTTAATTTCCTCTCTGAGATTGTTGAAAATCTGCTTGAAGACTCCATCAGACTTTTCCATAAGTCAGGTATTGTTTTTGTGATAATTTTAGTCTTTTGTGAAATCATTTCCGCCTTAGACATGATAGATGGGACGTCTGCCCATATTAAAAAATTCAACTCTGTTAGCTTGACTCCTCTTATGATTCCCAAATGGCTTTTCAAGTAGTATCAAGCAGAGTTTCTTTTTTTCTGCCTTATTTAGCAATTTACACATGGTTTTCATGTTACCAATTTTCATTAAATTCTCATTATCAATTTTGTTTCAATTACAAAACAAAACCACACAGTATTTAATATTTCAACTATATCTGCACAATATTAAAAGGTATTTAGATCACGAAGTTGCGATATTATTGAATATTGTAATAACTTTTTTTTTTGGTTGTGATTAATTCATATTTTTCCACACTCTGCTTTTTTGATGTCATGATGACATCCTGGTGTCTCCACCAGGTATGAGTTAAATTTAGTAACTGAGGCAAAATAAATTCGTACAGAAGAAGCTATAACAATACAAAGCAAAACAAAAGATCTGACAAATTACCAAAAAATCCAGTCATCTCCACACTGGGAGAAACAGTTTGTGAGAGATAAAAGGTGGGCTGATTAGGAACATGTAGAAAGTGGTCAAATGGGGGGCTAGAAATACAACTAAGTACATCTAAGAGGGTCTCCCACTGAACCTGTTGCAGTCCTAAACAGATGCTTGTGTTTGTTTAGCACCAGTTCTTTGTTTCTGTGGCCACAAGCACTAACTCTGCACCATTTAACTGTTGCTATCTAAGCACTAATCCCTAACCTGGCTAGAGGAAAGAATCTTTCATCAGGAGCTATGGTTCGGAGACCAACAACCAGGCGCCATGTTTAAACTCCCAAAGTTAGGTTTGGATAACTCTGTCTCAGTTTAGACAAAAAAAAAGGAACAACAAAAAAACAGTAGATTGAATTTATATAGGAAAAACAGATTTAGGACTGGGAATTATTTTAATCTTTAGCTGTATGTTATAATTTGAAAGCATAGCATAGGTAAAATCATAATTAGGAAGTCAAACTAAAAACAAAAATTAGCAACAAATGTGCATCTATAGTGAAAATGGTTTAATCTAAAACATCTATTTAAAGCAAAAGATGAATAAAATCGTTGATATCTTAAACATGCACACTGTGTCCATCTAACTTATGCTAAAGGTTGGGGAACTTAAAGAAATGATGTAGAGTGCCTTGCTGGCTTAAATGAGAGCCAACATAACTTGACTCCATGATGAGGTCTCCAAGCGCACACACTAGCAATTATAAGGGCCCTATGGGAGCACAAGGTGAGAGCAAACAACTCCCCTCGCTAAGGACAGGATCTGTGAAACAGGACCCTGTGATTATTCAGTCCACATGCTGTTGGTGCAATGGCTTTTTAATTGTTGCTAATGGTGTTCCTACAAACATAAGCACCCTGTGGGAGTTTTGAGAGTGACTTTGGTTCACTTCTTCATCGTATTCTCTCAGTGCATCTATCACTTAATGATATCTTTTCTCACACACTTTGTTCTTATTCTTTACTCCTTTTCTCTCTTTAGTTATCCTCCCCTTGGACGGCAATTATGCACTAGAAAAAGAGTGGCTGTTATTTTTAATGTTGTGCCAGCTCTCTCGCCTTTTTAAAAGCAAACACAATACTGTGCTCAGCAGCAAACAGACTCACCCCAGGGCAATGTATTAGCTGCTGAAGTGGCTATTTAGAGTGAAAGTAAATGAGTCAAGGGATGACAGGTGAGCTAAATGCTTTGGCTTTGCCAAGGACACTCGCTCCCCACTACATCCTTCATACTTATGTTATAGAAAGTCATTCAGGAGGATCCATTTCTCCATAGCTAGTATTTTCTCCAACATCTAATGTTTTCCATTTCTATTTCTTCCTTCTACCGGAGTCAGCCATAGTAAGGGCATCCTGCTGTGGTAGTGTCTTTGCTGCCCACACTCCTCCCCACCTTTTCCCTCGCTGGTCGCTGCTCACTGAGAGCATAAGTATTTGAGATTTGAAGGGACTTTGTGCTGGGAGAGGTATACTCCATTTTATGCTGACTCACCCACACGCAAAAACCCTCCTGCTGTGCTCCAAGTTCAGCAGACAATATAGAAATAAACCTAGGTTAGGAGCCACGAAGACACATTGTCAAGAAAAGTCAAAAACCATCATGCCAGTTCTTGAAGAGATGTGGCAGAAATGGAAAGTTTCAAGTGTGAATGGAAATAAAGTTAGTGTTTCTTTGCTGACAAAATTCCCCTCACTGCCTCTACTCTCAAACTTGCTTGGCAGAGTTTACTGGGGAAGTTGTTGCCTCAAGTCTCAAATTTATATCTTCACTCTATGTGCAATCAGGCTGTAATGTATAGGTTTTCTTGTCTAGTGTTCTTTCAAAAATACACCAGATTTTTTTTAAATAAAAAATGTATTTAAGGCTTTCTTTTTTTTTTTTAAGGTTTTATTTAACCTATGCCTTTTCTCTTATCTGGTGGCACAGCTCACTTTCAAATTGCAGAAACTTCCCCTCAGGATTTTGGCAACCTGTAAGAGGTCAGGTCACTGAAAACCGCCTGATCATTTCTTATTTGAGGTATTTGAGGAATTACTTTTTGCCTCCAACAGGTTGCAGATATACAGTGCCACAGTGCAGAAATAACAGGTTCAGTAGGTCCTTTTTCCATCAGCTACAAGCACTTTTTTCTGTGGCATTAAATGTTTAGGTTGTGCTGAGGGCCAAAAATATATCTTCCACACCACTACCCACCTGCCAGAAGCTTGAACCATTAATAAAAGGCAGCGCTGAGCCTTGCTTTTTTTAATGCCAAATTCTGATCTTCCCATCAGAATTTTGCTGCTAAAATAGAGACTCATATGATTAGACAACAGTTGTCTGTTGCTCAATTTGGCAGTCAGTGAATTGTAGTCTTAACTCCCTGCTGAAAGGAATGGTACCGGATATGGTCTATTGTTGTTGTAGCCCATCTGCTTTAAGGGTCAATGTGTTCTGCATTTGGAGATGTTTGCAAATTGTCTTCACCACGTCTAGTTTCCTAAAAGCAGTTACATGCTGCCATGGGATTGGCAGATATACTTTTATATTAACAAGCAATTGAACAGATGTATATAAAGTATTGTTGTTGCTCAAATAAGAGAGCAAAATCATCAGAATTATACTGCTTTGGATATTTTGCATTAAATATTTGTCCTTTTGTTTCAAAATGGTGAAATGTTATTGCTGATTAGATTAGGTCAGATTTAGTCAAATGTGGAAAAGTAATTTAAAAACAACTCTACGGTTTCTAGTTCTTAGTCAATACACAAAGCAATAGGAGCCAGATGCGAAGAAGGGTGCACCATCATTATTTTCTTGATTATCCTCAGCCGATATATGTTTGAGCTACAAAGCCAGACTACCAATACCCTCTGGACAGATGCTCATAATGAGTCATTCATGGCTAGACCTTGATTTTTTTATTCTTCTATTATATGATCATTGCCTAAATGCTAATTGCATAATGATAATTGCCTAAACTTAACGAGGTTGTAGTATTACAACCATGTGAGCGATGTCTTGTATGCATAATGTCTAAATTTTCAGATATTTTACTACGTTTGTACAGACCAAGTTATAAAAACAGACATGAGAATTGATTTACAATATATAAATATATTTTTTTTTTTATAAAATGAAAGTAAATTAGTGGGAATTGTATCCACTGAAGTGCAGAGGGCACCATTCGTGTAATCATGCATTTGTCAACACAAGCAAAATTTGGTGCATTGACTCTAAAGGGTGACTTTATTAGATTTGCTCTACATCTATCCTGAACAGAGATGACCTGGGTGCAGTGCTCTGCAACCGACTCACTACTGTGTTCGATGTGCCTCAGTAAGTCTTTCTCCCTTGGCTTGGAAAAAACAGGCTACATGTTTAGACTTTTTGTTGGCTATAAACAAAAACAATACACTTGGGGTTAATTGACCTTAACTTACTATTGCACCCCCATTAACAATTGTTTGGCTCACCCAGAACAAATTTCTATTGTTTGTGCCTTTGGAAAGTTGCAAAAAATAGCTAGTTTACCTTTCCTCAATTATGAGACTTCTATGGGTGTTAAATTGCTGCAGACTTTAGGGATATTGAAATAAACAGATAAAAGCTCAGTATCAAGATATACCATTAGATTTTAGGTCTATTTGTTTTTTAAATTAGCAGTCACATCACTATGAGGTTATAAATCATTATAGATGAGCCTTTATAAATGAGCTTTTTAAGACTGTTGTTCACTTGATTTAAATACTCATGACAACTAGAGGTCTATTGACAGAATATGAACATTTAACATTTAATTGATGAATTTACAGTTTACGAAGCATCGTCTCTTTAACTAATTTACATTGACCGAAGGAGTTTCATCATTGGGGGAAAAAAGCTTATTATATCGTAGTCTTCCAAATTAAAAATTTAATTTATTTAGATTTTTGTACATGAGAACTGGAAAATTAAGAAGCGTGTTGTTAACAGTCACTTTTTTAACACCAGCCAGATATTTTATTTACTCATGAAAATTTATTTACCAAGTGGTTTTATTATTTTAAAAATAACAGAATAATTTTTACTTTGGTTGCAAGTAGTCAGTGTCAGGTTCTTTATAAACCACATGTGGTGGAAGACATTAGAAAATATAGATTAACCCTCTGTTAAATGTAGGAGCAGTTTTCAACAACACTTGTTATTAGCACAGAATATTCTTCCTTATTGTTCTTAATAGAGTAAAATTGGGAAACTAACATGCTGAATTTATCTGGTTAATTTACTCAGACTGTTGGCTTAAGTAGTCCACCTATAGTGAGCTGCTTAACAGACTGCGTAGTCTGTTAAGCAGCTCACTATAGGTGGACTACTTAGCTTGCTAACTGTAGTTTCAACTGTGCATTACCTTTTAAGATTAACTGGTGGCTCTCCTTTTAATTTCCATACTGTGACTTTCCAAATAGCCAACTTTGTCCTTTTTTGATATTAAGGAAAAAGAGTTGAAGCAACTGAAATTGCACAGAAACAGGTGAGGGAGGGGGTACACAGCAGTGGTCTACATTGTACAGCTGGAAAAAATACACCTTTCTCTGACATCTATTTAAATAGACTTTAAACTGTAGGAAGAATATGATGGAAAACTGAATCTCTTTGGAAACTGTAGCTTTTTAAAACTTTGGTATGCTTTGATACTAGTAACCACACTATCCCTAAACCTGGATAGCAAAGTCCTCCTGTAGCCATGACTGGAAAAAAAAAACAGTAATTGGCTTGGCTTTGAGAATAAAGAAACGTTTGGGGCTATTACACCGCATCCAGAAAAAAGCTAAATCTTTGTGAAAATTGTGGACCTAATTGAAACACAACCCTTTTAGTTAAGGTTGGACAATAACCTGGACCCAGGTCTCATGAAAGTTGGGCTAAAGCAGGCTTATATGTCATTGAACAGAAGAAAATCTTGTTCAGAGCTGAATTTGTTTAAATGTACACAGCCAAGAGTACATGCAGTTACTGTTAGGCAACTTTGTATTCTAAAGTCCAACTAATTTTTAAATGCTTCTTTTAGCAGGGGTCTCTGCATGATATCTCGCCATGTTATGTAAAGCAAGACTCACTGGCCACATTTTAGCAGCTTAGCGAAAACGAGTTTAGTTTTAACGAGTTAGATCTTGAATTTTATCACTGTCAACTTTAAATAAGTCACTTTTTTTATTACTAGGACAATATGTAACTACAGCCATTACCCAATCAGTCTAGCAAGGGCCTACACTGCATTATTCAAGTTTAATTCCTTTCAAAGAATAACGTCTCACCTAAATAATCCAACTACTTATAAAACTTCACTAAATTTAAAGTATGAGGCTATCTATTTTAATAATCTGCTCAAATGTCTTTTGGAAGCCACATTAAATATCCTTGAAGAATTTACTTGATTTGTGCTCAGAGTCCATATCTGTTACATCATCTTGACTGCTGTACCGAGATATTAGAAATCCATACACCCAAAATATGATGTATGGTTCTGTTGCTGTGGAAGTGACTGGAGCCTTGGTCTGGTGCAGGCTTTCTTTTCTTGAAGAAAAGCAAAGCAGAGAGAAAGTATCAAGCGTCAAAATTAAGAATAATTTACTTATAGCACAAGGTGGAAAAGGTCACACGTGTACAAGCCTAAGACAGCCTAAGAAAGAGACTTACTTTTGATGAGGACAGGTAACTTGTATTTTTGTGGCATTCTGTGTAAAAGTTAGCGGCTCACATGGCTATGATGTGTTATATTGAAGGCAATTCCGCCAAGTTTTCACCCTACTGAGGGAATTTCTCTTGTCTTGTTCCTTTCATCTCAGTAAATTAGATGAGGATAAAAAACTGCAGTGCTAAAGCGTTCCAAAATACATCCCGGTATCATGTATTGTGTTATGACAATACTTTATGGTGACACTGGCTGTAAAAATGTCTAAATAATGAAGATTTAATCTCCCCAATTAAGTGTTTAGAGAGCTATCACCAGTGTGATTGTGAGATGGTGAAGATGGAGTTACTGTGAAGTAAGACAGATTCAGACTGAAAGCAAGTTTACAATGTTTTTCGTACATTTTGTTTCATGCGTTTGAAATTATGTGTGCCCATACATATGTAGATGCACATGAACTTTGTAGGCCCTACCACATACATCTTTTAACTATTTTCAAAAGCAATCGATAGATTTGTGTTCCAATTATTTCATAATATTTAATACGCTGCTGTTTTTTCCTTATTTCATGTTTAAGATTAACCCTTTTCACACCTCAGCAAACATCTTCCTGCTGAAAGATCTGTTGCAGAGCACCAAGCACATTTACTGAAAAGTATTTGAAACCATATGTCAGATCTCAGATAGTCCTCTAAAAACAATTATATAACCATGTGTGTTTTTTAGATGAAATGTGAGAACATTACAGCAACTTTGTAAATCTATGTTCGATCAGTGAAGGCTTTTCACTTTCTGGGGGGGCCAAAATATTGTCCCCTGTCTAAACAAACAAAAGATCCTGAAGCTTTATTTTCTGAAAATAATGTATATATAATCTGCTACTTTTTTTTATTACAAATACACCAATAAATAACTGACAGGTAGAGTTTTGAAAGATTTACCGAAATAAATGAATCCTAATAGATTTAGATAATTTTGATATTAAACTGTTGCAATATTATACATTAGCTTTTTAGGTGAAAGGATATATTTAAAAAAATAGTCTACCTTTTTGATTTGTGGAAAAAAACCATAAAAAAAAGAATGAAAATCATATTGCCCAAGCAGCTCATTAAAGGTATAAAGCTTTCACCTGTTTTTATGTGTAGCATGTAACAGTGTCTTTTGTTTATCCTTGTGTATGAAGAAAGACACTTTTATTGTTGAGCCATGAAAAGGTATTCAAATTCAAGTACAAATATCTTATGAAGTTAGATTGACCATAATACTTTACTGGAAATTAGATTTGGAAAATTAAATTTAACACCACTATAACCATAGTAGAGTGTAGTGTCTGTATTGTTTTGTCAAAAAAAATGCTGCAATTTTGCTCTGTTGCTGTGTCTTAATAAGTGTCTTAATAATATGTTTAGGGCACTACGATGACATGATATAACTTTTAAAGAACAGTGATGCCTTAAGTTCTTCTATAATATACCATTGAAGAGATGCAATGTAATGCAGTGATGTGAGTTGATTATTTTAGATAGGGTGGTGGTAGAATTTTGTCAATAAGTAGTTAAAAAATTCAGTTATTTATATTTTAGAGCGAAGTTTCTTCCTCATTTAAATCTAAAGCCCGGAAGCAAATTCAAAATTACTTTGGCTCTAAATCACATAATTTCAGACATTCTCCCACTCTTGGAGTTACTGAAGGGAATCTAATGGACTCAGTGAAAATTAGAGTTGGCATTTGGTTCTTTTCTGTAGACCTGAAAGGTGAGGTGATGGGTCAAAAGGAGGGACAGTCATTATCTTGACTCATGTGAAGACCATATTCATGTCCATATCTTTCACATCTTTGACCTTTCGGGTTGATGAGAAATTACTGCTCAAAGAGGTTAAAAAGTGTAAAACGGAAGAAATCAAGACTAATGACACGCAATGATGAGAAAATGAGACTGTGCAAAAAAGAATTGGAAGAGGTTTGAAGGAAAAAAACGAAGAGTTGAGTGCTTAAAGATGAGATGGAACAAAGAAAGGAGAAGGCAAGACATTAGTCTGTCCTTGCAATTAGTCACTGGTCACAGATCTTTGGCTTTATGGCGAGTTTCCTGTCATGGTGCTGCTTTTTAATTGACATTAAAGTGCATTGGCCAGCATGAAATACTCCACCTTTCGTCTTCCTATCTATCCTCAGTTCTCCCCCCATTCCCTCTTTAACCCTTTATAATTGATGGATGTGGTCTGTGACTTACATACGGTGTTGTTGTAGAGAGAAAAAACATTTTTCATCAGATCTTTACAATAGCATTTCTTTGTCAGAACTTTTTAGGCTGTTGAACCTTGTTATGCATCTGTAGATACACCAGATGGAACTTCAGAGGGATTACCAGAGATCCACCATCAGTAAAATGCTTTCCAAACAAATTTCCAGAGCCTGTATTCTAACAGTAGTACACCTACAGAAGATGATATTAAGCAATCTTTCACAGGACTACACCTACCCTAACTATAGAAGAAACACAATCTCCAGATTCTCCTCATACATAAGATAAACTCCTAAAAGCAGTGAAGGCCACATGTAAGAGTTAAATGCCAGCTAAATACGGTATCCCTGTTGAGCTACATAGCTTTCGGATCTTCTTGGTCCAGTTTGGCTTGAAACCATAAATTATGCCTTTGAGACAGGCTTGTTTTATTGGGACCTTAATACAGACCTTATTAGGGTTATCACTAAAGAACCTTAGAAATTGATTTTCACCTTAGAAATTGCTTTTCAACCCTGTAATGTGACATTTTGGGTTGTTGTCATTTGATGAGGCAAAGATGTCATCTAACAATGTCATCATAAGTTGTTTTAGTCACATGTCTGAAGGTGAGAGTGGATGTTATAGCACAGGGGGAGATGACTCAAGGCTGCACTGTAGGAGTTGGAAAGATACAATTGGGGAATATCTGCTCTTCTGTTTTGGATTTGTAGATGGATTAGTTCACTCTCTTAAAGCCACAAGTCTTACCTTTCCAAAATGTGTACATTGCCATCATCAACAGAGCCCCCTTGTCTTTGAGATGTCAAACAACTGTTCAGTCTTGACCAAATGAGGTGGCTCTTCTGTGTTGGGCCATCATTTTGTGTAGCTTGTTTTGTTTCTCCAATGTAGACATCTGAGAATTTACACCAGTGATTTGACAAGAGGGACATTTATTTCATGAATATCCTGAATGGTTTGGATAGCTTTTTTTATTTCAATAATTGCAATCGTTATTTTAAAATTCCATTTTGTATTGACCTATATTATTGTTGTCTGATATTTTAGTATGCAAAAGCTCAAGCTTTTAAGTGCTACAAAAAGCCAATACCTAAAAAAAAAAAAAAACAATCTGAAAGACGTCAAGTTCTCTTGCAGGGTACCGCACATATTCAGGTATTTGTTCTCACAGGGCTCCCTGATTAAAAAAGCTTCCAAAGGTCAGTTTGTGCAGAAATATTATAGGTTGTTAATAGAAATAGACGGAGCAAAGTGAACAGAGGGATCAATAGATGGAAGGACAGATGGCCCATTAGAGACGGTAGAGGAGGATGGATGGATAAATATAAAGTAGTAGACAGGAAGATGGGACACGCAAGGAGAGGGGGAAACACTGAGGGAGCCACCATACAGAGCAGCCAGCATGCCAATTTTTATTTTATTTTTTTACACAAGGACACTCCACGTCTCAGATGCCAGTGGCAGGGGTGATTGTAGATCCATAGTTCACGGGGTTCATGCCCTTCAAAGTGCCCTGCTCTGTCTGACCTACTTATGATTTGTAATATCTTCCATGAACTACAGATCCTTTCCAATTTATCAAAAAAGCCAAAGTTACAAAGAACATACACCCTAAGCCATGCCCTAAAGCACTTTATTTCAGTACAAAAATATGGAAAACACTTGGCTGTTTACCTGATGAGCTCCATGATAATGCTGCAGCAGTTAGAGCCAAATCATCAGCGCTTCGGCCAGTTAGCTCCATTTACTATTACTGAAAATGGCGATGACCATAGCAGAACATTAATTAAAAATAAATTGCTCTGCAGCTGTGATGTAAAACACAAATGGGAGACTTAATTGATCAATGCTTTAAAGTGTTAAGCAAAATTGCGAATGACCACTCAAGCTACAACCTAAATGTAATGTTTTTTAAAAATTTTTGTACAAAAGCAGAAAAGACTTCATGGCAGTGTTAGTTTTCATTTCTTTATTTCCCTTAATCACTAAAAACAAAATAGTTAGAGCAGCAAAAAGCATTTTGCATGCATGGTTAAAGTTTTTGGCAGTAAAACAATTTCATAAGTTTGAAAGCTATCAGTAAATAATTAAATTTGTGACCATACTTTCAGTTCATGATGTATACATTTTTTTGCACACTTCTTTGATCAGTTGAAAGTGTCTGTAGAGTTTAGGGGTGTTGAAGTTGGGCTACTATGTTTCTGATCCACCTTGGGATGTAGCAGGGGTTATCTCTCTTACAGGTAATCGGGCCCCAAAAAGGCTGTAAACACTGCTTGCACGAGCATGAAAGCAAAGACGTGCCTGTGCGCACCCACATTGACACTTGCTCACCAAGATCTCGCCTGCATGGAATCTGTTGTGGCTTTTTTCTGCATGAAATATTTAGAATTTGCCCATGTAAAAATGCAGCGTAAATTGTTTGTTCAGTTCTGAACACATCGCTGTTAAATTGCACCATAAGTGGCACTGCCTTCAAGTTGGTCTTATAAAAAACAGCATTGTTCAGTTGAAAGCTCTCAACTCTGGACTTAATCATATGAAACAATGCGAGGAGAACAACAGCAGAAGCATCTGTGTTGTACCATTACTGCTGCATCAGTGCAGCTAGGCTAGGGATGTCAAAACCTATTTTAGTTCAGGGGCCACATTTTTCACAATGCAATCTCAAATGGGCAGTACCAGTAAATTTATGGCAAAATAACCAATAAATAACAACAATTCCAATTTGCAAATGTGCAAATAAGTACAAACACATTATTTAAATTTTTACCTGCCTGCAACTTTCTGGTTGATGTCGTCAGATGCTGCTTTTGTATTTCCACCTAATATTCCTTTCTCATGACACCATCTATTTTGGAAAGGCACCAGTACATCCTGCAGTAAAACAATCTCCCAACATAATGCTGCCTCTTCTTCAAAGTTGATTGTGTTTATTGAATTGCCAGCTTTCACCTTTTCATCCAAATGCAACTATACAGTATGGCCAAACAGCAGGACATTTATACAAAACCTTCATAAATAATTGCAGGCCAAATTAAATACCAAACTCTAGTTTGGGAAGTGAGCATTACAGATGCAAACAGAGTCCAAGCTCCAAGAGAATGCTTTGCACAAAATGTGTTTACCTCTACAAAGTTCATGCAGGCCCAATAAAGTATGATATACAACCTTTCAGAATCAGCTTTATTGCCAAGTTTGTACAAACTAGTGATTTGACTCCGGTACACAGAGGCACAGTAAAGTTAAAGTGCTATTTGATTGGCTCTACTGTGCTCATCATTGAACCAGTAAAAACCCATATTGTCATGTTACAACCATAAACTCTAGTTTATTTCTTGGGAGGGGTTTGATGTGATAGATCAACACAAAGTACTGTATGATAGTGAAGTGGAAGGAAAATGTTACATTGTACTTGATAATTTTGAAATCTGCCCCCTTAACTTTGAGGCCTACAAAAAACCCAGTGAAACACATTAGTTACCTGGTTAGTGAATAGACCATTGTGTGTTCTCAGTATAAATCCAGCTGTTCTGTGAAGACCTCAAAGGCTTTTTCGAGAGCATTAGAGAACAAACAGTATCATTCAGACCAAGGAACTCACCAGACAACTCAGGGATAAAGTTGTGTAGAACTGGGTTAAAATAAATTTATGCCAGTATTCTAAGCTTTGAACATCTTGAATATTGTTCAATCCATCATCTGAAAATGCAAAAGACTATGGCCCAACTGCAACATCCCATCAACCTAAACTAACAGGCCATTAGAGGTTGCAAAGACTTGAGCCTGGCAAAGGTTTAACTTCCATCAGGATGACGACCCGAAACATACAGCCATAGCTGCAATGGAAAGGTTTAGATCAAAACATGTTAAAGTGTTGAAATAACCCAGCTAAAGTCCAGACCTAAAGCCAACCAGGTAATGTTGGTAAAACTCAAAACAATTATGTTTGCAGACACACTCCATAAAGCCTGACAGACCTTGAGCTTTTTGAGGGTATAAGGTTTGAGATTCTAAAAAAATAAAACCTTGTATCATTTTCCTTGTAGTTCACAATTACACACTTCTTTGTGTATGTATATAACATTAACCACCATACTATCAACATAAAAGTATTAATTCCATGAAAACTTTGGCAAGTCATTGTATATGACTATGTGCTCTTCACACCCGTTAGTTGGTGTAAAGGGCACTGTGCTAAAGTGGTTTCGCTCCTACCTTTCAGGCAGAATCTTCTTTGTCCACTTGGGTCAGCTTTCCTTCTCTGAGGCTACTCTGAAAGGTGGTGTTCCTCAAAGCTCCAGCGTAGGACCTCTTCCTTTCTCCCTTCATCTGCTTCCTCACAGGTCCATTTTCAGGTCCAAGTATAATTTGTCTTTTCATTGTTAATTGTGAATGATGTACAAATCTATCTCTGGCTAAAAGCAAGTGGAAGCCAGTCAGTATTAAACCTGTTAAGCTGTTTAAAGGACATTAAAACTTGGATGGAGCTTCACGTCCTTTACTTGCAGTTGGTCCATTTAAATTATTTTAACTGTACTGCTGTCAGTAAAGGCTGATTTACTCTTCTAGACTGGACTACTGCAACTCTCTATATTGGGATGGACAACTTTATTCTTTATCGTCTGCAGCTAGTCCAAAACACTGCTGACCGGTAAAAGGTGACATGAGCGCATCACTTCCATATTTTCTTCCTTGCACTGGCTGCCTGTACATTTTAAACTTTGTTTTAAAGATTTTACTTTTGGTTTTTAAATGTTTAAATGGTCAGGCACCTCCTTACTTATCGGAGCTCTTACATAAACATGTGCCTAGCAGGACTCGGGTAACCTGCTGCTTTCTGATGTTCCTAGGACTCATCTTGTGAGCCCAGAAGTCAGAGCTTTCCCTTCATATCCGCTCCCAAACTTTGGAATTATCTTGCACTCACTGTAAGGTTGGCTGATGCCTCAAATGATTTTAAATAGCTTTTGAAGACTCACCTTTTTAAGTTGCCTTTTAATTCCACTTCAGCAGAAGTATCAGGCTATCAGCTTTTTAAAATAGTTTTAGAATCGATGTTGATTTTCAACCCAACAACCTTTTCTCATGTATTGACAATTTTCTCCATCAGTCCAACCTAATTTTAACAAGCTTCCATTTTTTTCCTCTCTTTTTCCAACCTTCTGTTGTGCATCATTGTCAACACATCGGAGATCAGCCTATGAGGTGCTGCATAATAATGACTCTTGCTTTCCCCTTCCTACCATCCTTGCCTTACATTAACCAACATTATTTTCACCTTCACAGATACTTCCTATCAATTCATACCCCCTGCCAGTTTGCTGTCATGGTGGAAATTCTGTAGATGGTTATAACAATAGTAGTTAGTAATTGTTTTTTGTAAAACGTAGAAACAAATCTGAGTGAGAGTAGACAAGTTTTGTTTTTGAATATAACACATCTACTTTCCTTCAGAAATTTCCATAATTTCTTTGCATAAAATAATACTGGGTGACCTTTTCTGATAAGTGATTAATCTTTCTCACATTGAGAGGATTTTCACCTGCTAATTGGCCTCTGTGGCAATCCCAATTAACAGTCAAGACGGTGTTCTCTCCCCTGTGGAAAGGTGAGAATGAATTCAACAGAAGAGTGCACTCTTTCGGTTGCTCCCACTGACCTTTTACTTTTATTGATCCACATCAATTGTGGCAGCACTGATGGAAGAAACAACTAGTAGTTTTAGTTTGCTGAGCTTAAATATTTAAAGTTTCATAATGCAGCATCATATTTGATATTGTGAAAAATCATAATTATTTGAAGCTGGATGAATACTCAATAAACATAAGTTAAATAAAACATAAGATTGCATTGGAATGAATTCAGTTCAATGTTTTTTGATCAGTAAAGTGGTCCTTGTCTCAGGTCCTCCGGTCTCAAGTCTTTAGCAACCTCTAAAAGATTTTCTTTAAAGGATGGCCCAGTTTTGCTGTCCCTCCTGAAGAAAAGCTTCCCCAAAGAATTATGCTGCCATGACCATGTTTTGCTGTGGGGTTGTTGACTTCAAGTTAATGTGCAGTGTTTTCCAACACCTTCCACATGCTTGGCATGTCCCCTATATGGCTTGTAGCAAACTTTAATACGATTTCTTGTGGCTTTATTATAACAGCGTCACTCTATCATAAAGGCCAGATTTGCTAAATCTAATTTCACATCTAATGTCAATTGATGGCTGATTGACAGACATTTGCTGAACTGCACTCATCTAAATCAGGGAAACTTCAAAACTGTTAAAGTTTTAACCCTCCTCCTTAAGGACCAGGGTTGAAAAACTGCTCTAAAACACCACTGAGGCCTTCCAAAAATAGTGTTTATACTGAGATTTAATTACTCACCGACTTATTGATCAGGTGACTTCTGAAGACATTTGGCTGCATTGGACTTTATTTAGTGATGTTAGACTAGAGGGGACTAAAGAGAAATCCATGTCAAGCTTATCTTATAATCATGCATTACTTTATGTTGGTCTATCCAATAATATTCCAACAAAATAGATTAATTGAAATGTGAAAAACTGTAAAACTCTTCATGGGGTGTGAATAGTTGTTTCTAAACGTTGCTTTTAAAAAATGGTTTCTCAGTAGAGGGATGGTTTCGCTCCCACTATTTCTCCATAATATATTTGTATTTCAAAATCATATTTAAGTTTTAAATAACATCATGAATCAATCCAAAGAATCAAATCAAAGTTAAGCCACTCGGGAGGAATTACTCACACCCAAAATCCTAACCGGGTTGTACCACAGAGGGATATAATCATCATTTTCAACCTAAAAACTAGCACTTCAGGTGGGAGGACACACAAATGTTGTGTTGTGTTGGCACATTGATTTAAGAAATAAAGTTGCATAGTGCCACCCACATGCTCTCTTCAGTCAGTGTAATCTTTTAGTCAAATGTAATGAAAAATTTAAAACTCTTTTTGCCTCTGAGCCAGTCATTTTTAGGGTGTGCTGTTGTATGAAAAGTCAGGATTATTCATTGTCAGCAAAACAACAAGAAGAGCAAGAAATTCAAGAATAGAGAAAGGAGCACATTTCTGGTTTTCCTATGTACAATTCACACACACAAGGAAAATGGTGAAATATTATTTTTGATAGAGATTTTTAGACAATCAGATTATTAGTTTGTGCGATATAAGTTGAATGTTAAGCTTAATTATGACATGTGAAAAGGATATCGTACCAAGAAACTATCTTGCTACCTGCAAAGTTTATAGTGATGCAGAACACCATAACACCGTACAACAGATATTACTAAAAAGTGTTTTGTCTTTCTGAAACCTGTTATGTTTCGTGAGAGCTTTTACCCTCTACCCTTAAGAATTAGTGCCAGGTTCAGTTCATGTTAAAAAATAAACTCATATGTTTATATTTCACCTTAAGCTTTCTGGATTACATATACAGTTATATTGTGTACTAATTCTTATTCATGCATTCTATTGTTGGGAGTTATGATTATTTATTGATTTAATCTTGATCAATAATTATAATTAAAACTCATAATTTGACAAAATCATTTTCTTAACCAAAATCCTCATTTATGAATCAAGACCAGAGATGTTTCTGGTGTTGTAATTGTGGCCCCTTTGACAATTACAACTGTTAAATACTCCGTAATAATTAATAACTATTACCAGAGATGTCACTGTTTAATCGACCGTTTCTGCCGAAACTTGTGGAACTTTTAACCTTGACTGACGAATCACTCTTGTACAAAATAAACACAGAACGCCTTCTGTTCTCATCTATGTGAAAATTTATTAAATCACCGTCTGATACAATCCGTTCTTCCGATTTAATAATCTTCACCTACTCAACATGCAAAGTTCTACATAAAAGAGGTAAAATATCTAACTAAGCAGAAATAAAGCAAAACAGCAGTGGGTGTGCATGGAATCAACCAGCAATTAACTTCAGAAAAAGCAGTCAATCTTCGTCCTCTGGCCTCCTTGGCAAAAAGGAAAAATATGATCTGACCATCAAAGTCGACTTCGGATGAAACACGGTGGCGGTTCGTCTCCTCGAAACTCCGTGTTTTTAGTTACGTGTTAAACTCACGTCTTCGATCGGCAAAGTGAAATTTCTGGCCTTCCTAGTCCAGAAACCTCAATTATGAAGTGTTCGTTGGCCAACGAGAGAGAATAAATGAGATCCACTCGGGACTCTTCTCCAGGTGATGCTTCAGATGTTGGTAACAGAACCCGGTCTCCAGCTGAAAAGCAAGTGTTCAAAATGGAGGCCCTGTTATATAGCGTCTTGTGACGTCAGACTTGGGACGCCTCGTAATATCAGTCATAGTGTTCGATGGGATATGTCGGAGCGGACTGTCCTGGCTACAAAATGGCTGATGCCGTTGGAAAGGCATAGTGACGTCCCGCACCGTGCAAGTAGTCCAATATTCAGCAAACAAGTGGTCCAACACTATATTTATTTTTTTTAAAGAAAAATACACAAATTACCATATTTTATATTTCCTTTCCTGTTGTTAGTGGTCACATAAAATAACTCTATTGTGCCAAATTCCCAATAAGGTGGCTTCCCAGTAAAAAAAAAAAAAAAAAAGTATCCAAGTGTATGTCATCATCCTGCAGAAGAGAATGGAGAATGAATATTCCTCACGTGCCTAATGTCTGGCGAGATAGTTGGTGGTTTTGAGCCACATCTTGTTTCTTGGTCTTGCAAAATAGTAGTATTTTGTAGTTTAAAATATTCCTTGTGACACAAAACGTTTAGACTTATGTTTTAAGAGCTTATCATGTAGGATGTGCTGCTTTATAATGCCTTCTAAAGGCTGTAATTTTAATCTGGTAGACATTTTTTTTTCAATGTGGGGAATGGATTTGTTTTATGACATGGCTTTTGATGATTTTAACATTGTTCTGCTACAATATCCTCATTAGTTCTACTTGGCAGGCAAATGATTTTGCTCTCAGGAGTCTTTTTTGCTCTTTAACAAAGGCAGCTGCAGGAGGAATTTCTCTTGAATAATCCTTTGACACACTTCAGTATCGCTCTATGGAAGTCTAGCCTGGAGGTTCAGACACACAGACGCACAAATCCCTATACACACATTGCCATTTCTAACTGAAGGAGTCCTGCAGATAGTCCCTATCTGTTGATGGAGGGGGATGTCTTGTGTGCTGAGCAAGCAGACCTTGACAACCATCAGAGAAAATGTTTAGACCAATGTCCACGCGTCTGTCATTCAGTGGCCAGTATCTCACACAATGCAACGTTTGTGTCGGTTTGTGTAGATGTCTGCATGGCGTCTGTAAACACAATGTTCAACAATACTAAGCTTTTTATTTGCAGTAACACAAAGTGTTTCTGTATGCATTTATCTGCTTTTAGCTCTAAAGTCACTGTATATTGTCATTTGCTTGCACAGTTAACCAGAATTGACAACCAACCAGAAAATGTTAAACACTTTAATTGTAAATGATCATGCATTTTTTATCTGTGCAGCTGTATACTTACAAATATTTTATTTAGAGTAGCCCAGATCAGGATTTTTGGCTAATTTCCAATCTGGTTTTTGTAAAGCTCTGACATAAAATACTGATTTTGGCATGTTCTGATTTTATTTTAAACTTTAATACATGAAGGTATAAGAACAGCATTATAATTTTTTTCTAGACTTTCTAAGTGTTTACCAATTATATAATATATCTACTATTTTATGTAATTAACAGTGCGTGAGAGTGGTGTTCCTGTAAAACATGGTTTTACAAATATTTGACAAAAAAAAGTTTATATTTTAAACTATTAAATCTTATATTAGCAATTGCTAGCATTACAAAAATCATTCTTTGTGTTTTTCTTCAGAGATTGATTACTAGGAATGTATTTGTTTTTTTTGTTGTTGTTCCTTTAACAACCAATCGCAGCTCTAAATTAAATGTATTTCAGGTTCTTATTTATAGTGCTTTCCCCTTTGTACCTTTTAGGTTTTTGTCATTTTCTTATTTCACTTATTTCATATAGGTCTCACACCTGCATTGTTTAATTTCCCACCTTAGTACATGTGCTACTTCTGCTTGTAGTCCTTCATCCTTGTCTTTGTCCATTAAACTGTGTTTGGGCTGTTCAACTACCACAGAGAGTACGGAAGGTCTAGGTCCTTGAGATTGTGGACATCCTGTACATCAAAGTCAAGAAAAAGGCAACTCAGTCATGCAGCTGCCTCACAAGTTTGTGATTTTTCCATTAAATCTTGATGCTGCATACATTCTTCTGTGTGCATCTTACTGTACATGTAGTCAGCAGACATTGTTGGTTTGCATAAGGTCCAGCATTGTCTAAACCTGCACAAAGGTTGCTTGCATCCTTCTCTTTTTTTTTATATAATTTTATATATATATATTAGATAAGGGTTTTATGAAATTACCTCTGTCTTTTATTTCTGGTTTCTGCTGTATTTGTCTGTAATTCTCTCTGGCTCTGTGATGAAATCAGGATATAGGAATATGTAAGTGTTGCATAACAGCATTCTTGCTCTGGAAAGTGAATAATACTCAAAAGAAGCAGGAAAAAAAAGGTTTTTGCTAACCTTACATCAACTTTACTCAGACTTGATATCCATATAAATGTTAAAAAGAAAGAGTGAAGGGAGGAATGTTGGGATATGTGTCTCAGAAATATAAAAATTTCATTTTTTTTTTTAAATCCTAATGAGATAAATTAATGATCAATAACTGATTTGTATGTTTTAAACATGAGGTGCTCAAAGGGACAATGAGGCAATGTGAAGTAACTGCTGTACTGTCTGCTTGTATAGAGACTCCCCCTTGAATGGACACCACACAACCAGCTGGACTAATTTAATTTGACCCATTTTGTCAGCAAGGTTGTGAACTATGAGTGAATTACATTTCAGGGGAGGACATAAAATATTAAGTATTCTGTTCAGTGTCATGTTTTTTGTTCCTGAAAAATGTATTATATTACAGTTTAATATCTAAAATGTCAGTGTTCAAATTCTTTCTTTTCTTCACTAAATATATGTAAATGGTTTAGGAAGTAAGTTATATCATGTTGTAAGATCAATCCTTTAGGGCCTGTTTACATAACAATGTTTTCTAGTGAAAATAGAAAAGTTTAGTTGCATTTCATGACAACAGCGCACGTTTTCGCTGAAAATGGTACAATCTGAAAACGGGTTTTAGAGTGTAATGGTTTGAAGCCATGGTCTCCGTTGTCATGTAGACGGGAAAAATTTGATCTTTTTTATGGGGAAGCCCTGGCTCATGCACAGTATGACTGAAATCAGAGAAAATAAATATGCAAAACATAATGGCTGCCGACTAGTTTCAAACCCACAGAAGACAAAGATGTCAACAATAACAATGGCGGATTGCAGAGTACTTACTGGTGTACTCTCTTACTGGTGACTCTATTGAATCTGGCGGGTCTCCAACAAAGTTCCCAATTTCTCCCCCGTTTTGTTAGCAGGAAGCGTTTGCACATGTTGAGTTTCAAAGAACATATAGGCTACTAGTGGTGAGGCAGGGGAGTTATACCCTTTTCATGTCTACTGTTGCCGTGCGCATGGACGTAAATAGGAACAAAATCCCATTTTCGATGGATTGTTGTTGTGTAAGCAAGACCTTAGATAAACCAACCCCTTCCTGTTTTAACATGAATTAGTTTTTACAAAACGTCTTTAAAAATCTCTAAAGATGTTTTGATTTTTACAAATCTGTTGTAAAAAATGTGACTTTTCAGGTACCCAGAGGATATAATGGGACCTAAGACAAGTAAGTAACACTTACTAAACTGGTTACAAGGAGAAATTCAGTACTAATAAGAGTTGGGTGAGGCAAAGTTAAGTTGATTTAAAAAAAATAAAATAAATGTCTAAAAACCATTTAAGAAACCACCTGACCCAAAACGTATGCAGTGAACAGAAACGTAGAATAATTTAAAGATGGAATGATCAGGAAAAGCCTAGGATTTGTCTTCTGAAAGGGTAGTCAAATCCTTAGTCTCTTCCTTAATTTGTACCCCTGAGTTGCTATTTCATTTGAAAGTGTGTTCATTTTGTACCGACATAAGAAAAAAAAAAAAGAACATTGCTAGATCTAGGGATGTCCCAGAATGAATAGTTATTTCCCTAAAATCGTGCTAAGGGCTGCAAACGGCCCTGGTCCGCACTTTGGAAACACCTGCACAATAGTCTTCAATAAGTTCAGTTGTTGCCCCTGCTGATATGTTTTCTATTTGGAGTAGTTTGTTTTAGTGCTAAGCTAACTTTAGCATGTTTACTTACTATGGTAGGACTTATTGAGTCTTAGGGTTTCCACCTCCAATACATAGAGTTTTCCGTAGATAACAGAGTTGAGGGCAGTGGTCAGAGATGGTCACATGATTGAAAGACAGCAAGCCTAAGCAGCTTCTCCCAGTGTGAACATAATAGAAAAGGGTAACAAATACTTGGATTCAAAGCAGAAAATCCTAAACAAAATAATGTGCACATACTACAATACAGTTTTGCGAGTCTGCATACAAAATTAGCTGCTTGTTAAAAAATGGGTGTGCGTTTTGCTGGGGTTGCTAACATAATCACAGACGATAGACCAACAACAGGTATTGAGAGTCAAGTTCACAATACCGTGAAGACCACCAAAGTAGTTGACAAACATAAAATACTATGGAAATGTTGTGTCATTTTAAATTATATTACAAGGTTAAACATTAGGGACATTAAAGAGAAGACCTTTCTAAGCAGGAATTGTGCACCAGGACAGTAATGAATAGACAAAAACAGTAGTGGCAGTCTTATGCTCTGTAATAAATAATTTCCCCTGACTTTCTGCTCAGAGTTAAATAACTGATTTACCCAGGGAACAAAAGACTTCCTCTGTGTGTCTACTGAATGTCTCACTGACTGTGTCTACCACTCAACATCCGCCTGTTCTTTTTGAATGTCCTATGTGTGGAGTGATGGTCATTGACCAGGATTGACAAAACCTTGCTGAGGGTCTTTCTCTCTGCCAATGATGTCAAGCATCTTATTTCCATACCAAATACAGAGCTGAATTTCTTCTTCAGTTTCTCTCTTTGTACTACATTTATTTTAAAACAGCCTACTCAGCGCACCACAAGATCACACAATAAGAGACTAGTAGAACATGAGAAGGGCTTTGTTACAAATGATAAGCCTCTTCAGGAAATAAATGCTCAACTCACTGTTTTTTGTTTGTTTTTGATGAGATCCAATAAATGTTTTTTAGGCGTGTTAGCTGTCATCATACCTCTAATGCAAACGCCATCAGTCTCCAGTTGTCACCGGTCGTTGTCCTCACACACACAGACAGCATACTTGGCTTACAGAAGTAAATACCGATGGTACGCATGTCAGCATGAGAACCAGCTTTGAAACTGTTACTCATGGGAGCTCCATCAACGTTTCTGATATAATGTTCCTAAATAGTTCTTAAAATAATTTTATTCGGAAGGAGACAATAACAGGATGTAGCGTTGTGTTTAGCTTTAGACACACAAGTGAATCCAATATTTATATTTTATCTTTTATCTCTAATTTATCTCTCAGCTTCCTGCCTTCAGGTCTTGATTACTTCCACATAAATAGATGTAGCACACATTGAACCAATTGTAAGGGTTCAAATCATGTGGTTTTGCAATGATGTAACTTCAAAATATTTAGTTAACATTAGTTTCTCACAATGTATTGTCTAGCTGCTGTCAGCATGTTAAGTTAGTGGTCATCTGGTGAAGTAACTAAGCGCCCATTATAAACCCAAGATATGCACCTGATTGCTGTTAGAGTGCTAGACTGTTGTATTTATGTTTGAGACTCTTAGTTTTGAAGTAGGTGAGGAAGTAGTTGTTGAATTGCCTTATTCTGTAGATGGTCTGATCACAAGTTACTTGTTAGGCTGACTTAAAAAAAAAAAAACTCAGTCTACTACATTTTTGTTTATGTTGAAGCTTTATGCCAATATTTGCACCTGCTTCAGAGCTTCCTTTTTGCACTAAACTATAGGGCTATTTTATAGTTTTTAAAAGTTAGAACTTCATGTTATTCTGTGGGTCAAAACCTAAACTATGATCTAACCTTAACTTATTACAGATTGTTTGAAACACAAAAATATTTCTAAAATATCATTCTTGTGAATCCAGTATCATGTTGTTATCTTGTGTGCTGGGTTTCGTATCCCCCCTCTGCTAGATTAAACTATTTTAAAACGATTATCAAAGTCGAGACAAAATGTCCCCAAGATGAGTACAAATTTATTCAAAGCTACCTCTGTGGTTGGTATGGAGCTGAAATCCTTTACATCATGTGTTGAGAGAGATCGAGCCTGAGCAAATAGTTCATAAAGTATTATTTATTTTTGACTTATCTGTTCATGATTAGAAAGTTGCTGTTCATTTTACATATAAATAATTAGGTCAAAGTGTTTTTTATTTTACTTGTGAGATTAAAAACATTAAGGCTTCTATTAAATGGACTACATTAATATTTTGTTAGAGGGCTTGCATCAGCTCTAGTCTCTGTAGCCTCAGATGCCCTGCGGTTGGGTGAAAATTAGCATCTGGAAAGAGAAATCTGACAAAGCCTTGGTAAACAATTCAGTTTAAGTGGGGAGAGGTTGAAGGATTTTTTTTTTTTTAGTTCCACACTAAGGGAATCAGATTAAGATGTTTCCTCCAGGTACTGAATATCTCAATTCTGTCAAATTTGACTCTAAGTAGGGTTTAAAATGCTATGTCAATACCAATTACACAGTAAATACTTTGCAAGGGAGGGAACAGCAGGTGGCCTCTACCAGAGGCAACTCCACTTTTCTAATTACAGCCATTTTGTTGTTTAGAAGTTGAGATCATGTAGGATGTAATGATCATCCAATTCTAAATGAAAATCTCTTTGGATAGGCATCAAAATTGGTATCTCTCAAGAAAAGGAATTTCATTTTTTCTGTAATCCATGACTCTGGGACAGAGAAAGAAACAATAGTGGTCCAATGTAGGATATTTTTCAGTTTTCCTCCTTATTCCTTTTGCCTTTTTATAATTTCATCTCTGCCGCCATCTGAACCTCAGGCAGGTTTCTCAGGCTGAGGTTGTCCATTTCAATGCTTTGGGGCAGTGAAAAGGGCTGGTGTGCTGCAGGGTGTGAGCAGATGATTACCCAATACATCATAAACCCCATCAATGAGTTGACCCATTAAGCAGTCTGTTATTAGGTTTTCTTGGTTTGGTTTTGCAGGGAGCTTACAATTTATATTTGATTCATCATTTTTATGTGCTATGGTTGTGGCTGGGAATGGTAGGGTAGCTTCAAAACTATATTGATTTAATCATTCTTGGCTCCAAACATTACCTCATAATGTACATTATTTGGTAATGTTGATGAAACTTTATTTTTTAAAAGAATTAGCAGACCTTCCTTCAATAAGACAGGAGCTTCTTTATGACTGACTTTCCTGAACATAAAAGAAAGATCCCATTATGTGGTTATTTTGTACAAGCCTTTGCAAATTTTTTAAATATGCACCACATATGCAGCAATTAACCATGCAACCATTAATTCTAACCACAGCAATAAAATTTTCCTAATTTTGACGATTGTCATTGTCCAAATCGGGATTCTGGAATCTAAGCCTAACTGAACCACAAGTGAGGTGGTTTAGCCTCAAGTCTCAGACCAACAAATGACTGGGGTACATGGGAAATGGGCTGATTTTGGATTTGGTCCCTGAATAATTACTTTTCTTGGATGTATTGGGATCAAGAAATGTAAAGGCCTGCACAGTAGACACACACACACACACACAGATATTTATTATAGTTTAAGAGTTTTTACAGATGAACGTCTGAAGGTGTGGTACATAGTTAGCAATTCTAAGGCCAACCATTTAATTAATAACCCTTAAAAGATTACAGTTGCAAGTCTTTAGTCATATGTCTGTAATTATTTTTAATCTACAGACTACTTCTCCCTATTCTTCTTTGCGAAAATAGCAGAGGCTCAGTCTGATTTGATGGAGATTATCTTTGAAAAAATAATTTTTACACTCCTGCCACAGATTCCCAATTGATTTTAGATCTGGACTTTGAGTGGACCATTCTAACACATGAAAATGCTTTGAAGTGAGTCATTCCCATTAAAGCTCTGGCTTTATGTTTGTGTTTGCTGCCCCGGAAGGTATACCTCTGCCTCAGTATCTAACAGGTTTTATTCCATGATTGCTCTGTAAATAGCTCCATCTATGGTCCCTTCAAGTTGGACCACCTTTCTTGCTCTGCTGGAGAGAAGGAGCCCCACAGCTTGTTTAATATTGTGGAAGGTGTGTTCAGGGCCCCTCTTAGTATTTCGAGTGTAGGCCAAAAAGTAAATTTGTGGTCTCATCTAGTCAAAGCACACTTTTTCACATATTGCTGGGTTTTCAACATTACTGATAGAAAACTGCAAATGAGACTACTTATGACTTTATTTTAACACTGTTTTTCTTGCTACTTTTTATTTTGAGACTGCATAGCTAGTAGTTGTCCTGTCGACAGATTCTTTCTCCTGGGCTGGGCTCCTCTAGAGTTCCTATGGGCCTCTTAGCTGCTTATCTGATTTATTTGCCCCCTGCTTAGCCTGTCCGTTTAGGTGGACAACTATATCTTGGAAGGTTTACAGTTCTGCCATACTCTTTATTTTTGGATGATTAATCCATACTATTACTAATACTTCTGTAACTGATCATTTCTATGCCAGTGGGTTTGTGTATGTGTGTCAATATGCTGCAGGTGGGTCTCACTGTAATTGGTTAGAAAATCGGGTTGTAAATAATCCCTCAGTTTATGAAGTGTGAATTTGCTAAATGTGATGTACGATTATTTTACTAATCAATTAATCTGTCGACGATTTTTCCAATTAATCAATGAATAATTGAAAAGTAAAGGGTGCTTAATAAGAGATTTTTTTTTTTTTTTTTACAGAATTTGAATTAGGTGAAGCAAAAACTGTTCCACTTGAGTAGTTCTGGATAGAGCATAATTATAGACAAAGGTTTTTCATCTTAAATGTACTATTTTGGCCTAAATACACATGTTAGTGAGTTGTTTCTTTCAGCAAATAGCATGTTTTTGAATCTGAATACCCTAGTTAGCAATTATTATATAAAATTTTGATATCCTGAAAAAGTTCAATATTTCTTGTCTCTCATTTCAGAAACTGAAACTCATAGATTCAATACACATAGAGTTAAATATTTTTAACCCTCTATTTCTTGTAATTTTTATGATTATGAAAACCCAAAGTTCAGTGTCTCAGAAAGTTGTAATTGTGAAAAAGTAAAATATTGGTAAACTCATGGTGTCACACCCCAATCAGCTAATAAATTCAGAACACCTGCAAAGGTTTCCTGAACCTTTAAACGGTCCCTCACTCTGGGTCAACGGCTACCCAATCACGGGGAACACTGCTGACTTGACATATGTCTAGAAGACAGCCATTGTCATGCTACACAAGGAGGGTAAGCCACAAAGGTTCATTGCTAAAGAAGCTGGTTGTTCAGAGTGCTGTAGCCAAGCATATTAATTGAAAGTTTAGTGGAAGGAAAAGGTGCACCAGCTCAGTTTACAACATTATATATAAATTAATTTGTTCAGAGTTCACCACCTAGACAATCTAAACAGACCCCAACAGGAAATGGTTCATGGTCGTTCATGTGTCAACCTCTTAATAAAATATTCTTTCGAATTTTTATGTCATTCATCATTTAGATTGCATCTGCAACTTGACTTTTGCCAACTTATGTACATTTGTTCAATGAGCTGCTGTTATCTTTGCTTTGATAAACTGTAGTTTGATGTCGTTGAACTCAAACTAATTGTTCTTAATCACGGATTTTTATGTTTTAGTTATCAAAGCAAAAGTGTAAAATTGTCTTGGAAAAGTTAACTTGAAGTACAAAAACGTTTGTTTTCCTAAAAAGCTCTGATTCTGTTTAGCATGTCGGATAAAAAAATCTTCACTTGCATAATTTATAGACATCTCAGCTGTTATTTTGGCTATACTTCATTTGATAATGGTCAGAGAGAAAGGTTAGAAGTGACAGAACACATAAAGCAGCAGCTTTATTACTCTTTCTCTTTCTCTACCTAAAAACCCACAGGTCCTACTCGGTGCTTGCAACCGGCTCCCGTACAGTAAAAGCAACTAGTTACAGATGTGGCATAATCCTTTACTTTAGATGGTCACAGCACATGCCTTCTGTTTGCGTTTGAGGTAAAAAAAAGTACTATTAAAGTCAAGCTTAAAGGTGAGATACAAACATTATACAAAACGGGTCCCCATGTAGATAAATGTGTGTCAAGCAGCCTGTGTGTGGAACCACACATTAACAAAAACACCAGTCATCAAGCTCGTACCATTGAAGGGAAATTTTCTGACCCCTTTCTGCATAAAGATGCTAAGTTTTGTCCTATTTGTCCAATCCTAATTAGATCACCATTTAATCATGGCTGGAAGAGCTGCTCTCAGTTAAGGTTTGTCATATGAAAAACAGCATCAAAGCAACATTTCTTGCAAAAAGTAACATTACTCATTAAAGCACTCACATTCATCAATGGTAGTAGGTGCCAAATAAGTGAGTGAGCACACAACAATCATCTCACCATGCACACTTAAGGATCACAGACAAGAGAGCTTAGGTCCTTTGGTGTTTGCAGCAAGATGCTGCATATCTTCTATAAGTCTGTTGTGGAGAGTGTGATCTCTTCTGCCATCATCTGCTGGGGAAGCAGCAGATGATCAGAGCTAGGGACTTAAAAAAGCTCAACAAGGTGATAAAAAAGGCTGGCTCTGTTCTGGGGACTCCTCTAGAACTTCTGGAGATCATTGTGGAAAGACGGATTCTTCATAAAATGAAGAACATTATGGAGAACCCTGAGCATCCTCTTCATGAGACTGTCCTACAACAACAGAGTGTCTTCAGTCAGAGGCTTCTTCAGATCTGCTGTAAGACGGAGCGCTACAGGAGATCCTTCCTGCCCACAGCCATCAGCACCTACAGGTCCTTCTCAAAATATTAGCATATTGTGATAAAGTTCATTATTTTCCATAATGTAATGATGAAAATTTAACATTCATATATTTTAGATTCATTGCACACTAACTGAAATATTTCCGGTCTTTTATTGTCTTAATACGGATGATTTTGGCATACAGCTCATGAAAACCCAAAATTTCTATCTCACAAAATTAGCATATTTCATCCGACCAAAAAAAGAAAAGTGTCTTTAATACAAAAAACGTCAACCTTCAAATAATCATGTACAGTTATGCACTCAATACTTGGTCGGGAATCCTTTGGCAGAAATGACTGCTTCAATGCGGCGTGGCATGGAGGCAATCAGCCTGTGGCACTGCTGAGGTCTTATGGAGGCCCAGGATGCTTCGATAGCGGCCTTTAGCTCATCCAGAGTGTTGGGTCTTGAGTCTCTCAACGTTCTCTTCACAATATCCCACAGATTCTCTATGGGGTTCAGGTCAGGAGAGTTGGCAGACCAATTGAGCACAGTGATACCATGGTCAGTAAACCATTTACCAGTGGTTTTGGCACTGTGAGCAGGTGCCAGGTCGTGCTGAAAAATGAAATCTTCATCTCCATAAAGCTTTTCAGCAGATGGAAGCATGAAGTGCTCCAAAATCTCCTGATAGCTAGCTGCATTGACCCTGCCCTTGATAAAACACAGTGGACCAACACCAGCAGCTGACACGGCACCCCAGACCATCACTGACTGTGGGTACTTGACACTGGACTTCTGGCATTTTGGCATTTCCTTCTCCCCAGTCTTCCTCCAGACTCTGGCACCTTGATTTCCGAATGACATGCAGAATTTGCTTTCATCCGAAAAAAGTACTTTGGACCACTGGGCAACAGTCCAGTGCTGCTTCTCTGTAGCCCAGGTCAGGCGCTTCTGCCGCTGTTTCTGGTTCAAAAGTGGCTTGACCCGGGGAATGCGGCACCTGTAGCCCATTTCCTGCACACGCCAGTGCACGGTGGCTCTGGATGTTTCTACTCCAGACTCAGTCCACTGCTTCCGCAGGTCCCCCAAGGTCTGGAATCGGCCCTTCTCCACAATCTTCCTCAGGGTCCGGTCACCTCTTCTCGTTGTGCAGCGTTTTCTGCCACACTTTTTCCTTCCCACAGACTTCCCACTGAGGTGCCTTGATACAGCACTCTGGGAACAGCCTATTTGTTCAGAAATTTCTTTCTGTGTCTTACCCTCTTGCTTGAGGGTGTCAATAGTGGCCTTCTGGACAGCAGTCAGGTCTGCAGTCTTACCCATGATTGGGGTTTTGAGTGATGAACCAGGCTGGGAGTTTTAAAGGCCTCAGGAATCTTTTGCAGGTGTTTAGAGTTAACTCGTTGATTCAGATGATTAGGTTCATAGCTCGTTTAGAGACCCTTTTAATGATATGCTAATTTTGTGAGATAGAAATTTTGGGTTTTCATGAGCTGTATGCCAAAATCATCCATATTAAGACAATAAAAGACCGGAAATATTTCAGTTAGTGTGCAATGAATCTAAAATATATGAATGTTAAATTTTCATCATTACATTATGGAAAATAATGAACTTTATTACAATATGCTAATATTTTGAGAAGGACCTGTACAGCTAGAAACCACCAGTCAGGCTTGAAACCTGGGTGTAGTGATGGACTCAGACCTGAACCTTCAGAGGCACATAAAGACAGTAACAAGGTCGGCCTTCTATCACCTAAAGAACATCTCCAGGATTAAAGGACTAATGTCTCAGCAGGACCTTGAAAAACTAATTCATGTGTTCATCTTTAGTAGAATTGATTACTGCAACGGTGTCTTCACAGGTCTGCAAAAAAGTTTATCAGACAGCTGCAGTTGATCCAGAACGCTGCTGCCCTCACTAGAACTAAGAAAGTGGAGCACATCACCCCGGTTCTAAAGTCCCTACACTGGCTCCCTGTAGCTCAGAGAATAGAGTTTAAAATACTTCTGTTAGTCTATAAATCACTGAATGGCTTAGCACCAAAATACATTACAGACTTGTTGTCAGTGTATCAACCACCCAGACCTCTCAGGCCTTCTGGCTCAAATCTACTCTGCACACCCAGAACCAAACATGGAGAAGCAGCTTTTAGTTCTTATGCTCCACTAATCTAGAATAAACTCCCAGAAAACTGTAAAAGTGCCGAAACCCTAAGTTGCTTTAAATCAAGATTAAAAACTTATTTGTTTAGAGTGGCCTTTGAATGTGCCATCTAAACATTATTAGTTACGTTTTCAGTCCAATTTTACTTAAATTTTCTTATCCATCATTCTATTCTTTGTTTTTATTTTTAATTTTTTTATTTAATTAAATTTTTTTATTATCCTTGTTGTTTGATTTTCTGTATCGTTGTAATGTTTTTCCTTGTGTACAGCGCCTTAAGTGTCTTGTTGCTGAAAAGCGCTATATAAATAAACTTGACGTGACTTGACTTGACAGCAAGCACAAGCATTTCAATTCGAAACTGCTTTATTAGTCTCGAAGGGAAATTAATTGTTGTAGCTCATATTATACAGGTTTCTTCAAAGAGCTGTTGTAGATGCTGATGGCTGTGGGGAAGGAAGGATCTCCTGTAGCGATCTGTCTTAAAGCAGATCTGAAGAAGCCTCCGACTGAAGACACTCTGCTGTTGTACATGTGTCTCATGTAAAGGATGCTCAGGGTTCTCCGTAATGTTCTTCATTTTATGAAGAATCCTTCGTTGCACATTGATCTCCAGAGGCTCCAGAGGAGTCCCCAGAACAGCACGTGCCTTCTTTATTAGCTTGTTGAGCTTTTTGAAGTTCCCGGCTCTGATGCTGCTTCCCCAGCAGATGATGGCAGAAAAGATCACACTCTCCACAACAGACTTATAGAAGATATGCAGCATCTTGCTGCAAATACTGAAGGACCTAAGCTTCCTCAAGATGTACAGTCTGCTCTGTCCCTTCTTGTAGACGGTTTCACAGTTGCATCTCCACTCCAGTCTGTTGTCCAGGTGAACACAGAAGTATTTATACTCCTCCATCACCTCCACTTCTTCTACCATGATGGAAATAGTATTTGACCTATTCCTGTTTCTCTTACAATCTACAATCATCTCCTTTGTTTTATTCACGTTCAAGATGAGATGATTGTTTCCACACCATGCCACAAAGTGATCCACCAGCTCCCTGAACTCAGCTTCTTGTCCAACTCCACAGGAATAAACAAACTGAAGGGGGTCTTGAAAGTTTGTTTGCTTATTCAGACGGGCCAACAGGAGTCTCTCTAGGACCTTCATGGTGTGGGATGTCAGGGCAACATGTCAATAGTCATTGAGGACTGATGGGTGAGTTTTCTTTGGTACCGGATCAAGACAGGACAACACTGGAACCTTCTTCTGGGCCAGGCTAAGGTTGAAGAAGTGCTGCAGAATCCCACAGAGCTGCTCTGCACAGGCCTTCAGGACTCTAGGGCTGACGCAATCTGCAGCCTTATTCTGGTTCAGTCTTTGCAGTTGCCGCTTCACCTGACTTCTTGAGACACACAAGTGGAAGGTGGAGGCAAAGGGAGCATCAGTATGTTCTGATTTGGTTGAATGTAAACATGTAGAAGCAGAAGGGTCCATGGACAATGTAAAAGATAAAACATTTGAGGTGTGACAGGAAAGCTGTTGCTCAAAGGAGGGTGGGATGTCTGTTTGGCTGTGAGCAGGAGAGGAGGATGCTGAGTTTGCTTCTGAATTGAACCCATTGAAGAATGTGTTTAGTTCATTGGCTCTGTCCAGACATTCATTGGTCTGATCTTCCTTCTGCTTGAAGCCTGTTATCTTCTTCCTCCCTGATCATACATCTCTGATATTGTTTTGTTGGAGCTTGTTCTCCAGCTTCCTCTTGTACACCTCCTTGCTGTCTCTTATCTTGACTTTAAGTTGCTTCTGTATACTCCTCAATAATTCCCTGTCTCTCTGAAGGCTCTTTGTTTCTTGTTAAGCAGGTCCTTCAGGTCACTGGTGATCCAAGGTTTGTTATTGGGGAATCATCTCACCGTTCTGGTGGGGATGGTGGTATCCACACAGAAGTTTATAAAGTCTGTGACATACTCAGTCATGGCATTGATGTCCTCTCCATGTGGCTGGCACGCTGCGTCCCAGTCTGTAGCCTCAAAGCAACCTTGCAGTGCTTCTTCAGCTTCCTGTGACCATTTTCTCTCAGTTCTTTTTATTACAGGTTGCCTCTGAACAAAGAGCTTATATTTCGAGCAGAGAAAAAAGATTGTGATCTGATTTGCCTAGAGGAGGTCTTTAGAGCTTTACAGATGTACGAGTCCTTGACATTTGCATAAAACAAATGTTTTGTTTTCTCCGGTAGATCAGCTGAAAAACGATTGAAACGTTGGAAGTGTAGCAGAGAGTAAGGCATGGTTAAAATCACAAGATATTGCCACAAACCCATTAGGGTGTTGTGTCTGTAGCTTCGCAACAACTTAGCTGATGGCATCACATGCAGTGTCGGCAACAGCTAAAGGTGGAATGTATACTGAAGCAGTGGTGAACTCTGGGTAAATAATATGGATGAAAACCTACTGCTAACAGTTCAATATCTGGACTGCAGAGACGACACTTCACAGTGACATGTCCTGTATTACACCATCTGTTGTACTGCTAGTCCACCTACTTTGCGTTTGCCGCTCCTCCTTAAATCTCTGTCTGCTCATATGATCAGAAAGCCTGGCAGACGCCAGAGTCAGGGATATGATCCCGCAGTCATGTCTCAGTAAAACAAATAATACTCTGCATCCACGGCACCTTCTTTTCAACTCATCAGGGATTTGGGGTTGTAGCTGACATATTATTTGGGCTTTTGAGATAGTAATCAGCTGCTCCTGGCTGTAAAAAACAACCACGTTGCCATGGTGAGCAGCAAAAACCATTCCAGCTGCACAGCATCTGACACCAGAGAGGATAATGGTTCAAGAGGAATTTGTGTTGTTAAAAAGAAATAATCAAAATAAAAAGTAACAGAGCCACTCCAACCTGCTGCCGCAATTCTAGAATAAATTATAAAATAATAATAATTAATAAAATTATTTTTATTCTATCAATATATCATAAATCATTATATATTAAATCTTAATTTATATCGGATACTTTAGCTTCATAGAGATTAGTTAGCTGTATAATGTCCGACAAGTTTTATTAAAAGATGTTTGTCAATGCTTATTCACAGATGTGGGGATAAAGGACATTTCGCAAGGTCAAGTAAATAGTAATTGTTTTAAAAGTGTGGCTTCATCGGTTGCCATAGCAGCATTGTTAAACAGACACTCACTGCTGGAAACCAAATAATCTTGACACAAGCAAGAGTTTGTTAGGACAGTCTTGGTTTTAAAGCAAAGAAGTCAGGTAGGAGCGAGATTTTAAAACAGTGACACAAAACAAATTCTTTCACCCAAGTAGTTTGATTTTCAGCACACAACAGCTGTCTTAAAAAGTTAACTTCTATGCTTCATGACACCCTTTTTTATCTATTTTCACACGAAACTATGCTGGTATCTTCTTCTCAGTCCCAAATCTCTGACCGTCTGTTCCCGTGTTTCTTTCTTATTCTCTGGATGATTTGGGTTGTGCAGCGTTATGTACCCTTCAAATGACTGTCAGATTCTCTTGATGTAATATGAATGGGTAGCATTCTCACTGGGGAGGAGACGAAGCACAGGGAGAACATGGGAATCTACACTGAGATAGAAGGAAAAAGGTGCAGAGATGGGCAAGGAATCAAAGCACAAAGCTGAGTGAAGAAAGATAATGATGAGGAGAGATGTTAAAGATGCAGAGATGAAGAAAAAAGGTTGTGGAATAGCTGGAGGCGAGCAAGTGCAAGGGTTAGTTAAAGATGAAGGGCTTTCATCTTCTCTCACACTTTAAAGTACACATACATAAGACTATTTGTTAGCAGATAATGACAATATAACCATTACTGATATCAAGAAAGG